>NC_045430.1:250103180-250414742 GCF_902635505.1 Sarcophilus harrisii
GAGGCTCACTGCTTTTATGACCAGATTTCAATTATGGGAAGAGGTGTTCTTCAGAGGATGGGATTTGGCTGTTCTGCAGATCTGCTGAGGACAGAGAGGGAAGAAATGACCTCAAATGGCCCAAAAGATGTACCAGCTGGGGGATTATGTGCAACTGACTGTATGACCTTCCTTGGAGGACTCTGAATACAAGTGAAATTCTAGTTTGGCATAGCCTGGATGTATAGTGAAGAAGA
This sequence comes from Sarcophilus harrisii, assembly GCF_902635505.1. Taxonomy (NCBI): domain Eukaryota; kingdom Metazoa; phylum Chordata; class Mammalia; order Dasyuromorphia; family Dasyuridae; genus Sarcophilus; species Sarcophilus harrisii. The sequence continues at coordinate 250,103,417 of NC_045430.1, forward strand.
TCTGAGTTCAAATTCTGCCTCAGACATTGGTTAGCTTATGACCCCTGGCAAGTCATCTAAGCTCTGAGCCTCAGTTTCCTGTCTGTCAAATATTTACTAGCATTTACTAAGTACTTAATGGAAATAATAATAGTACAGACCTGAAAATGTTGTTGAAAAGGTCAAATGAGCTAATGTTTGTATACCATTTCCTAAATCTTAAAGGGCTAGAGTAATGTAATTATCATTATTATTGGTCATTTAAATTACTTATTATGTTATTTTATTATATTATGATTTGTTATTATTATTAATCTGAAAGACTTAGTTTAATTTCAGCTTTTCTTGAAGATAGGTGGCATAGTTAAGTGGCACAGTGATTGAAAAGCTAGTGTTACAGTTAGGAAGACCCAAGTTTGAATCTAGCTTTAGATCTGTCCTAACTGTGTGACTTTGGTCAAGTTACTGAATCACTGCCTCAGTTGCCTCAACTGAAAATGGGAATAACAATAATATCTACCTCCTAGAGTATCTGCTCTTAACCTGGGGTCCCTAAATTTGATTTAAACATGTTTTAATAATTTTATTTCAATATAATTGGTTTCCTTTGCAACTTTATGTATTTTAGTTTATGCATTTATAAACCTCCTTCTGTGAAGGCTTCACCAGATCGCCCAAAGGCTCCATAGCATAAAAAAGGTTAAGCCTAAATTAAAGAAAGTGAGAGACACAGAAGAGAAGCCTCAAGAGACACAGGAAATATTTTAGGGGCCCTTAGGCAGGGAAGGAATTAGTCTTGTTTTACTTGTCCCTAGAGAAAGATGAGCACAAGATTAAAGAGCTGAAGTTACAAATTCAGTCTTGATGTCAGAGGAAAACGCATAAAAATGGGAGTTAGCCCAAAGGGGAATGAACTTTTCCAAGAGGTAGTGAGCTTCCCTTCACTAAAGATACTCAAATGGACTGGATGACCATTGTCAGGTATGTTGTGGTGGGAATTATTGTTTAGGACTGGATTGAAGTAGAGAGCCAGGAGCTTCTTCTCATCTCTTGAGATTTTGTGAAATCAGGCGGGTATTATCTCAGTGGTTTCCAGAAAGGTATTTTATTGAAAGTAGAAAAAAAAATTAATCTGCTCCAAAATACAGTGAGAACTCTGAGCAGGGCTATTCCTGCCTGGTGCTTTTTATAAGCTCTCCTGTTCCAAGCCCTAAGACAAGAAGCTGCTTGTCTTCTCTTCTGCTAGGGCACCAGCTACCCCAGGACATGATGGGAGGGAAGCTGCACACTAGTCCCATCAGGGATCAGGGATAGAGCAGAATGAAGAAGTCAGTGCAGGAGCATTCTCATTAGCTGGGGCTCCATGTTAGCCACAGGGAAATCTGGTGCTAACTCCAATTGTGGGGCCGCTTTCAACAAGGACATTAGTTCTATCTCCTCATCAGTCACAGAACTCAACAATCTCTATGTAAGAAGAGACTACAGGGGTTATGTAGTTCACCCCACTCTGAGGCAGGTATCCATTCCTTCCATACCTCACCCTGGCCCAGCCTGAGTTCCCACCCAAATTTCCTGACTCAGGCCTTAAGTATATTGCTTGTTTGCTTGATTAGGAAGATTTTGGTGGGGAATAATTTTGAAGGAATGGTGAAGATGATGATATTAATGATGGTTATACTAGTAGTTAAAAAAAAAAGCAAACAAACTACAGCTTTTGGTGTAAAGCTGAATTCTGGAGACTACTGTATCAGGGTCATTCTGCCTTTCTTTACTTGTGCTAAATGGGTGTTTATCCTCTATAGCTACAGATTTTCAACTGATGCCTGGTTGTTCATGTTATTTTTGCCTATGTGTCTTATTTTTCCTTCTTGCCAGGCTGGTCTTTCCATTCATTCAATCTACATCTATTTAAATAGTATCTTGCCAAGCACACACAAAGCAAGATATATATATGTATATATATATATATATATATATATATATATATAGAGAGAGAGAGAGAGAGAGAGAGAGAGAGAGAGACAGATAGATTAGATAGATAGATATAGATATGCACTGTTTTGATTCTACTTTCTTCACTTTTAATCAATTTAAAAAATCTTCTCAAATTCTTCATAATCTTTATTTCTTATGGTATGTTGCTATTCCATTTTATACCAAGCCAAAATTTACTTAACCAATCTTCCAACAAACACACATTTTGTTTTCACTTTTTTTTTTTTTGCAACCACAATAAAAGCTATTAATTTTTTTGTTACATATGGCACTTTTCTTTCCGTTTTTGATCTTCTCAGATTTGCTTATCTGGGTCAAATGGTATCAATAATTTAATCGCTTTACAAAAATATTTTCCAGAGTGGCTGAACTAATACAAAGTATCATTGTGTCCATGCACAGTATCCATCTATCCTTATGTCCATCCATCTATTTATCCATCCATCCATCTGAGTCTTTCTAACCTCAATCATTTTTATCTTTTATAATTTGATGAGTGTGAAGTGTCTCTACAGAATAGTTTTAATTTATCTTTTTTTCATTATTACTGAGCTGGAACATCTCTCCTCACCTCTCTCCTTATGACCAATAGCTTGCAATCCTTTTGGAAAAAAAAAACTATTCATTTGAATCAATTTTCAAATATGAATTTTAATAAACTGATAGATCTGGAAAGAACTTCACAGAATCAATAAAAGAGCATGCAAAATATTATTTTACCCATTTTATAGACAAGACAATTGAAGTTCAGAGAAGTTCAGACCCCCTTCTTCCCCCCAAAAAAATCCCATCTGTAACATGATCTACAAAAAGCAGTCATCAATTTATTGGCTGAAGACTTCCAATAAAGGAGAACCTACTAATTCCTGAGGTAATTCATCTTGATTTTGTAGAGTTCTAGATATTTCTTTACAATAGGCCTAAGTCTACCTTGATGTAACTTTGGACAGTTGGTTCAAAAGCAGTAGAGAGTGATTGAGGATTTTTGAATAGAGGAGTAACCACTACAAGATGGTAGAATAGATAGAGCAGTGAGCTTGGAATCATGATTTCGAATCTAGTCTCAGATTCATACTAGTTGTGAGACCCTGGGAAAGTCACGTGACTCTATTTGCCTCAGTTTCCTCATCTGTAAAAAAAAAATCTGGAGAAGGAAATGGCAAACCTCCAGAATCTTTGCCAAGAAAACCCCAAAATGGGTCACAAGAGTTGGACATTACTCTTGTCCATGTTGTTCAGTCAACATGTTTAAAAATTGGTTTAAAGGGAGGAGGAGCAGACAGGGAAATCTATTAAATTCAGCATGTCAGGTAGCAACAAGATTTTACTGTAGTATGGAGACAGAATTAAGAAAGGAAGATGATCAGTAGTTGTGTGGACATGGGTGGAATCAACTAGATATGAGAGGAGAAGAAATGAGCAGAATCTAAGATTACATCCTAAAATTATAAACATGGGGTGTTAGGTGAATGGAGGTGACAGGAAGGATGAAATCAGGAGAAAATGATTTAGAAGCAGAGCTAATAAAGTTGATTTTGAAAACAAAACCAACCCCATAATTCCACAGAAAGACTCAGTAGATAGAATGAGATATCTATTTTTTGGACATGGCCAATCTGGGAATTTGTTTTGCTTGGCTAAGCATATTTGTTACAAGGACTTGATTTTTCTTCTTTCTTTTATTTTTTTCCTTGATTTTTCCCAGTGGGATGAGTAGCAAAAGGGAAAGAAAATAGTTTTTTTTGTGAATTGGAATACAAAACTAAATTAAATTGAAAAATAAGGACAAAACTACAATGTCTCCAAATTACCACCTGATTATCCGACATGTTTATGTCTGATTGAAATCTGCTGAATAAAGCTTTGAGCAGTTGCTTACCTCCCTGCCAACCTCAATGACTCTGCAAAGATGAGCATTCAATCTAATCACACTTACTCTGCTGAGATATACTAAAGGTCATAGGCATTATGGGTTATTCTCCCACATTCAAAGGGTAGATAAACAAATCTTTCAACGAAGCCCTATTTAATATATGTCAACATAATCTGCAGATGATCACAGTTTCTTTTTAAGATCAATTTATCTTACATTTTTATTATTACTTTTTGTTTTTACATTACTTTTATAGACAAATATATCCTCTTTTTCATCTCTTCTCAATTACCAAGATTGAACCATAGGTTCTTCAAGGTTGTGTCAGGGACTAAAAGCACTGGAAAGGACAGGTTAACTAGCTGGAAAGGCTCGAAGGAAGGTCCAGCAATGGCCTGCAAAGTTTATAGTCTGGCCACTAGCCAAGCAACTCTCAAAGAGTTAAAATTTAACAGCTCAAAGAGGAGCTGTGATTTGCATTAAAGGAAGGAATACTCCCACTCATGAAAGCTTAGTCCACTTCATTTAAGATTCAATTCAAGCTATATCTTTCATTTTCGATCTTCCCTGATCACCCAAGTTCTGTCTTTCTTCTTCAAACCACCTGATATTTATTTTGCATTTCTATTAAATATATATAGATTTAGAGGCCATTTAAGCCCAATTCTCATTTTACAGAAGAGGAAACATGTTAAAAAGGGCCAGGTAAATTGCTTCCACAGGCAAATTGCTCTGTCACATGTGGCAAAGAAAGGATTCAAATCCAGTTCTTCTAACATGCCCTTCCCAACAAAATATAAACTCCATCCAGGTCATTACTTTTCAATTTTGCCTTTGTGTCTCAAGTAGTTAATAAAGTGCCTGACACACAGGAAGTGCTTAATAAATGATTATGGATGGGCTGATTGATAGTTATTTGAGTGGAGGAAGGAAGAGAGTTGTAAATAGCCATTTTGCATCTTGGACAAGTGGCAGGGGTGGGGAAATTAGGTTAGGATTATCAAGGAATTTGATAGAGAGGAAGCAGTCTGTTTAAAAAGGTGAGGGATTTGGAGTCAGCAGTTTATTATCTGTGTGATCTCAGACAAAACTTAACTTTTCTGTATATCAGTTTCCTTATCTATAAAGTGAAAGAATTGAATTTGATGACCTTCAGGGTTCCTTCAAACAAATCTATGATCTGTTGTTGAGGAAGGAAGAAGACCATTGAGGGCTAAGACTGAGGCTGGAATGGGGCAGGGGAAGAAGTACATTTTAGAACAAAACTGCCAGTGTTCTCTAAATTTTCCCACCCTGGGGCAAAAGCTCAATTACCCTGCCCTAGTTATAGCTCTGAAGGGCAGCTAAGTGGCACAGTGCATAGAATTTTGGACCTGTGGATATGAAGACTCATCTCCATAAATCCAAATCCAGCTGCAGATTCTTACTAGGTGTGTGACCTGAGGCAAGTCACTTAATCCTATATGCCTCAGCTTTCTCAACTGTCACATGAGCTAGAGAAGGAAATGACAAAGCTCACTAGTATCTCTGCCAAGAAAATCCCAAATGGGGTCACAGAGAATCAGACATGACTAAAATGATTCAATCACCACCAAATTTCAAAAACAAATTCCAAACGAGCATCCTATATATTATACAGCTCTGGGAAGAAGGCAGATTGGAAGAACTATTCCTTCCTCTTGTCCTTTCCTAGCCCCTTGGTTTTGGGGGCTTTGACCCAAGTCTGCTGTGATCCTGCTTATCTTTTTAAATATTAATTGCAAGAAAATAGCTCAAGGCAAGGTCCTAAGCCATAGGAGGAACATTTCTGAAATAGCCCTGAATAAACATTTGAGTAAATGGGAGAGCAGCTGCTAATTTACCAAGCTGTGCAGGAATGAGGTATACTAACATTAGCAGGGGGCAAGGAAGATCCGCTGTTTTCTATTAATGGCTTAATATATAACACTCCCTTTTCTCCTGGGGTTTGATTAAAATGTAATTTGAATAGTTCTTGTCTTGGGGCTTCATTGTCTATTATTGTGAGCCAAGCCTATGCTCCCTATTTAGAGTGCACATGATGGGTGGGGGTGGAGAACACTCCTGTTTATTCCCTTCCTGCCCTTTTCCATCTCTTCTATACTACTGTAGCAGTGTTTTTCATCTCCTGAGAACTGACTGAGTTGGATGATGAACTATAGAGATAGCTGGTGTTTGACAAAGTTGGAGTCATTATCAATCCTGCGCCTTTGTATTTTCAAGTTAATTTGGTCAATCCTATCCATCAGAGGCCCTAATTATTTTAATAATTATTTGGCTCTGGATCATATCACCTACAAAAAATAATGGTGAAGTTGCCTTAGAAATCTCCCCAGTCATCCCTCTTTGCATTTGCCCTGCCATCATTGGCCTCAGCTGTCTGATTCATAATTTAGATGTAGTTCCTTCACAAAGGAAACTAGCATCACTGAAAAAAATGAACAAGCAGGGACATCCCCACCCAAGCGGCCAGTCAGCCAGAAGTAACTCTATTAACCTCCTTGACTTAACAGAGGCAAAGAACTTGATTAAAATGACATTTTGTCATGGGCTTATTCAGAGGCAAACACATATTAGTCATTGTGTGGAGTGAATGGTTACTGATTCAGTGGTTCTCAGCTGGACATTTAAAGGCTTGCACAGTATGCCTCCAAACCAGCTTTTCAAGTTGATTAGACTTTATTGTGTGTTTCATGCACACTGGCCTATGTGCTGTTCTCTCAATAGCATTTCATCATGGACCATCCTGCATGAACGGAAGATGTCTTAACCTTAGAACCTGCCTCGTAGAACCTTGAACTTTCTTCAAGTCTCAGTTTGCAGGACCAGAAATTAATTGAGAGATGAAAGGACCTTGGAGACCGTCCAGTCCAAAGCTCTCATTATATAGATAAGGAAATTGAAGAACCAGGAGGGACACTTGCCCAAGTCACAGAGGTGCTAAGTATCATCATAAATGAGGCTATTCCTAAGCTCCCATCTTCAAATAATTCTGTATTGATCTCCATATGATTTTGTCAGCTTTAGATCAGAGGTATCAAACTCATTGCCTGCAAAATTATGACTGAACCAGACTAAAATGTAATTAGGAAATGTTTAACAAAATAAAAAATAAATCCAACAAATATAATGATAATTTGTGGTTTTCTAAGTCAATATGACTCCAGATACCATCTAGTTCAACCCCCTCATTTTACAAATGAGTCTTAGAGAGAGATTTAGTGACTAGGTCATCCAGGGTTACATGGCTAATAACACATATTATTCTACTTTCTAATCTCAGGGCAGGTATTATTTGTATTTGTATTTGTCTATGTATTCTATAATGTTTAGTACAATGTATTTAGCAGGCACTTAAAAACAGCTTGTATATGTAATCTATGATTCAATAGGAATAGTCTCATGAAAATACGTTTCAAACCATAGGTTATATTCCACTTAACTGATTTGTTGCTCAGTTATTTTTTAGTCATGTCTAACTCTTTGTGACCTCATTTGGGTTTTTGAATTTGTTTTTTTTTTTGGTGAAGATACTGTAGTGGTTTGTCATTTCCTTCTCCAGCTCATTTGACAGATGAGGAAACTGAGGCAAACAGGATTAAGTGACTCACCTAGATCATACAGATAGTTAATGTCTATGGCTACATTTAAATTCAGAAAAAGGAATCTTCCCAATTCTAGACCTAGCACTCTATCTACCAAGTCACTTTGGTGCCCCATTCAACCAAGATTTCAGTTTAAATAGGGCATATTGATGTGCTAATGGATAGTGGTTCTGAAATGACAGTGACAATATTCATTAACTTTGTCTTGATTTGTCTCATGACCCCATTGAATTCCATCTGGTCTAGTTTTTAATGTTTTGGGTAATCCATTACATGGGACAGGTTCCACCTTCCATTGACTATTTCTTTACTTGTTCTCTCAAGAGCTCCTTCATTTTTAGATCTCACAGTCCTCATTGCCAAGCTACTATTCCCCACTGCAGTTCTTTTTGAATTTATTGCAGAGTGCACCTTTACTTTCTACGGTCCAGTTAATAAACATAAGAACTTGGATTTGAATCCAGGTCCTCTCACTTCAAAATCATCATTTCCCCAACTTTTTCATGTGTACTTACTTGCTTGTGTGTCCAGTGGGCAAGACACCTGACTTTCTAATGCTTCACTTCTCTATGTGCAAAAGATGGATTTGGACTCATTCTCTAATGTCTCTTCCACCTCTAAAACCCATGATTTCTGACCACTATACAGTACTATGCTTGTAGAATGCATACAAGATCAGGCTGAAGCTGTGTTGACCCCATGACATCCTAAAAGCCACTTTTTGGTTCCAGACCCAATTCATGGATCTGTTCTTTCTCTCTTTAGTTGACAACGGACTGGTAGTCAGATATACATTTTTCCCTGAGGGTTGCTTTGGCTGCATCTCAAAAGCTTTGATATGTTCTCTCATTGTTGTCATGTTCTTTGATAAAATTGTCTATTATTTCTATGATTTGTTCTTTGACTCCAAAGCTGTTTTTTTGGGACTAAATTCTTGGTTCTGGCTTTCTTGAATCTTGCCTTCTTCTTCCCAACACTGAGGGGAGGGGAATCCTGAGGACTTGAACTCTGGAGAAAGAGAGTTTTATTGCAACTAAATTGTTAAGGAGTTAATTATAATTAAATTGCATGGTATTTTGGGAAATCTGTCACTTCTCTGAATCAGCTCTGACAGTGAGACTGAAATGACACAATAATTAAAACCTTCGATGTAGACATTTGGGGGCAATTTCCATCTAGGTTGGATTATATTGGTTTATTTTCTGAAAACTTCTCTTCCTTGTACAATCCCTTGCATCCTCCTATAATTAAAAGCCCATCAGCGGCAGCATAAACAGCTGGTTAGATTTCTACTCCTATAACACTGTAACATTACATCAGAAATACTGACCGATATTAGTCCATGATGTCTTTTTTGTGTCCTTCCTTTCCTAAGCAATAACCTGATGATTGCCTTTTGATTAAAGATGGACTAATTACAAGAATGAGGAGTACATTCAGTGCCCTCATAAAGGTAAGTATAAAGAGAACAAAATCATGAAGGGCAGGGACAGGAAAAGTCCTGTTAACAAGGGGCATATAGCACAGAAGACAGTGCCAGGCATAGGAGGGTGCTTCGTTAATGCCATTTGATGAGGTTTCCTTATCCAGATTGTCAGTAAGTAACAATGTCAAGCCAAGGAAGGTTTTATAGGAATGTCATATGATATGTTAGGGAAAGAAAAAATTCTTAAGTTGGTGATGATAACAATTATGAGGTAAATAGAAAAGGGGAAGGGCCTGAATCTTTGTCTTCTGTGATATACACTTGAGAGAGCTAAATTTGGAGTCAAGGGTCTTAGGTTCTAGCAGGAGCTCTGATCTTTTGCCTGAGAAAATCATATTACCTTTTTTGACTCAGTTTCTTCATCTGTAAAATGAGATTTGACTAGACAAGCTTTATGATCACTTCCTATTATAGATCTTTACTCCTATGCTTCTATGCAGATTAGGAGTATGTATACCAGCAATTTTTTTGATCTCAGGACCTCTTAATACTCTTATAAATTATTGAAGGTTCCAAAGAGTTGTGTGGGCTATACTTTTGGATATTTACTTTATTAGAAATGAAAATGTTATATTAGATTTAATATATACTTTAACATATTTAACATGTATTGGACTATCTGCCAGCTAGGGGAGGGAGTGGGGAGAAGGAAGGGAAAATTTGGAACAAAAGGTTTTGTAAGGGTCAATGTTAAAAAAAATTACCCATGGATATGTTTTGTAAATAAAAAGCTTTAATTAAAAAAAGTAAAAAAAATTTTAAAAAGAAATGAAAATGTTTTCATATATATGAAAACAATTTTGACCACATGGGTTCCCCTCAAAGGGCTCATGGACCTCCAGAAATCTGTAGACTATACTTTGAGAACGATGCTTTATACTAATTAGGGAGATGTTGGGAAGGTACATTTTTAGTCTTGGTAGAGTTCATTGGCTTTTTAATTTTCCTAAACACTCCCTGACTTGACTCCCTGAAAGAAAGGGAAATTATGGTTTTGACCAACATGCCCATGGCCAAGGTCATTTGATGAGAACTCTTATTGTTCCAAAGAGTTACCAAACATCTCTGAAATAACTCAAACACAACATATCCAAAGGAGAGTTCATTGTATTCATTACTAAATCCACTCCTTTTCCAAATTTCCACCACTCTCTTCCTCCAGTTGTACAGAACTATATCTTGCTATTGGACCCAATGGCTCCAGTGGAGAGTGAGGCTGACGACTTTGCCCAGTCCTCCCTATTTAAATCCAATTTACTCGTATGTCATGGTACCAACTCCCTAATATCATGGTTCTCTTTGAGAAGGAAGGACAGACAACAACAACAACAATAACAATGACAGCAATCACAACTCTCCTCCTACTCATCTAGGGTTGTCAACTCAGAGTCATATTTCATTCTTCACTTTTACTCACCTTGTAGATCCAATCAGTTACCAAATCTTATCACTTCACCTCCACAAAGGCTTTAAAATATGTCCCCTTCTCTCCACTCACAACACAGACTCCCCAAAATTCTGGGTTCTCAACATCTCTCTCCTCAATTACTTCATTGTTTCCTAATTAGCCTCCAAGTTTTAAGTCTCTCTTCACTCCAAGGCATCTTCTACACAATTGACTAAGTGATTTTCCTAAAGATCTGACAAAGCATTACAAAAAAGAAACTCCAGGGCTCTCAGTTATGTCCAGGATCACATTTGTTTGGCGCTTTAGAGCTTTTTGCAAACTGGCCCCTTCCTATTTTTCCATTCTTCTTTTTCCCTACATTCATCCATAACTTCTATTTTCCAACCATAATTTTTGTCCATAACATTCCATGTCCTGTCTCTTCCTTTGCACTGACTATCCCCCATGCATCTCTTAGAATATTCTTCCTCCCCAATTTCCCCTCTTATTTCTGTCTTCCTTTAAGACTCAGCCCAAGTAACACCTTCAGGAGGTGGCCTTTGCCAGTCCTCCAACTCCTAGAGACTTTCCCTCAAAAGTTACCTTATAATAATTCTACCTAAATTAATCAACTTAATTCAATGCTATACCAATCAAACTGCCAAGAAATTACAGAGCTAGAAAAATAATACAAAGTTTATCTGGAAGAACAAAAGGTAAAGAATTCAGGGGAATTAATGAAAAAAAATGCAAATGAAGTGGGCTAGCTGTACCAGAACCTAAACTATATTATAAAGCAGCAGTCATCAAAACCATTTGGTAGTGGCTAAGAAATAGACTAGTTGATCAGTGGAATTGGTTAGGTTCATATGGTACAATAATCGATGCCTATCGTAATCTAGAGTTTGATAAAATCAGAGACTCCAGCTTCTGGGATAAGAACTCATTATTTGACAAAAATTACAGGGAAAATTGGAAAATAGCATGGCAGAAACTAGGCACTGACCAACACCTAACATGATAACCTAACAAGATAAGATTAAAATGGGTTCATGATTCAGACATAAAGGGTGATGCTATAAGCAAATTAGGACAACAAATCTGCTTCTCAGATCTGTGGAGAAGGATGAAATACAAAATGAGTGATTTTGATTATATTAAATGAAAAAGGTTTTGTACAAACAAAACCAATGCAGACAAGATCAGAAGAGAAGCAGAAAACTGGGAAAAAATTTTATATCTAAGGGTTCTGATAAGGGACTCATTTCTAAAATATTTAGAGAACTGACTCAAATGTATAAGAATGCAAGCCATTCTCCAACTGATAAATGGTCAAAGGATATGAACAATTTTCATACAAAGAAATTAAAACCATTTTTAGTCATATGGAAAAATGCTCTACATCACTATTGATCAAAGAAATGAAAATTAAGTCAATTCTGAGGTACAACTACACACCTCTTAGATTGGCTAAGATGATTGGAAAAGATAATGATAAATGCTGGAGGAGATGTGGGAAAACTGGGACACTAGTACATTGTTGTTGGGGTTATAAACTGATCTAACCATTCTGGAAAGCAATTTGGAATTATATCCAAAGGGCTATCAAATTGTGCATGCCCTTTGATCTAGCAGTGTCTCTACTGGGTCTGTATCTAAAAGAGATCATAAAAAAGGGAAAAGGACCCACATGTGCAAAAATGTGTGTAGTAGTATTTTTATTGTGGCAAGGAACTGGAAACTGAGTAGAAGCCCATTAATTGAGGAATGGCTGAATAAGTTTTGGTACATGAATGTTATAGAATATTATTGTTTTTATAAGAAATGATCAGCAGGATGATTTCAGAAAGACCTGGAGAAACTTACAGGAACTGATACTGATGAGTAGAACCAAAAGAACACTGTACACAACAACAATGTTATGTGATGAACAATTCTGATGAGTACCTCTTTTCAATTCTGAAGTGATTCAGGTCAATTCCAATAGACTTGTAATGGAAAGAGCCATTCACATCCAGAAAGAGAACTTATGGAGACTGAATGTGGATCACAACATAATATTTTCATCTTTTTTATTGTTGTTTGCTTGCTTTTTTTCTTTCTTATTTTTTCCTTTCTGATCTGATTTTTCTTGTGTAGCCTGATAAATGTGAAAATATGTATAGAAGAACTGCACATGTTATATATTGGATTACTTGCTGTCTAGGGAAGGGGGTGGCAGAAGGGAGAAAAAAAAATTGGAACACAAAGTTTTGCAAGGGTGAATGCTAAAAACTATCTTTGCATATATATTGAAAATAAAAAGCTATTATTAAAAATATAAAATACATAAAAATTATATCTATATAATATCATGACATAATTGACATTGAGAGTTGGCTTTAGAACCAGGAAACCTACTTCAAATTTCCCTCCCTTGATACATACTGTCTATAAATGTGGGCAATTTGTTAACTCATCACTGTTCTAGACCAGAGGTGTCAAACATCCTCTCTGCAACACTCAAACACTTGAGTCTGGTCCAAACCATATTAAAATGGTTAACAAAAGAAAAATCATATGTTAATGGAACTGGAAAATATTTAACAAAATAAATAAAAATACAATACAATTAAATATATAATATATTATGAAATAAATAAAATAAAATAAATAAATACAAATAAAAATATAATTAAATATAATGTTGCATTTTTTAATGCTAAGTTAATAACTGGCTTACAGGAATAATTATGTACAGTAGCCTCTATTTCTATTTGACCCCACTGCTCTGGACCCTTAAGACTTTAACTGTCAGAGAAGGAGTTGATCTGCTTGAGAAGGAGGTATTTCTTACTGAAGGATACCCCTCTGCCAGTGAAATCAAAGATCTAGTTCCTATGCCCATTCCCTTGTACAGAATAATATATGTACATGTAATCTTCCCCAATTAGAGTGTAACCATTTTGAGGGCAGGAACAATTCCCTTTTTGCTTTTTATCCTTAGTATCTAGCCCAGTGCCTGACATGTGATATAGATTTAATAAACTCTTGCTGATTGATTGAGCTTCTCATGGACAGAAGTATCCCAATGTTCCACGTTCCGGGGGGTATTTAGGCTTTTGTCTAGCAGGATTCATTCTGAACCAATGTTATTATTCTCTATAAGTTAAAAAAAGAAATCTTCAGCTTCTATACTGATCATATGGAAGAGAGGCATAACCTTAGGAAATTGCCTCTTCTCTCTCTGTCTAGAAGGTCTGTTCTTGCCCATCATCATCCCATCCCTATCACATAGTCAATACTTCATGTTCCCATTTTGTCTCCTTATCTTGGGAAATGGAAGTTGGGAACCATTTTTTCCCACTTGATCTTTCAACATTTCAGTTTTCTTATCTGTAAAATGGGGATAATAAGACTACCTTACTCTTAGGGTTTTTATGGTTAATACATGTTAATTATTTTGCTATCATTATTCATCTGAGGCTAGGTATTTCATTCTTGTTGTTGAATCATAAATGGATGGCTATATAATGTAGGCTACTGAGTGCTATTCCTGAAGTCAGAATGACCTGATTTTGAATCCTGATTCCTACACCAATTAATTGTGAGACTATGAGTAAGTTATGCAATTTCCCTGAATCTTGGTTTCCTGATTTATAAAATGGTGGTAGGAATTCCTGTATTCTTAAGACCTTAATAATATTAATTATTACTATTATTCTTAGTAACATAATTATAAAATTGTCATCCATTATCTTAATAACAGTAATAGCTAGTATTAACATAGCATATTAAGATTTGCAAACTACTTTACAATAACATTATGTCATTTGATCTTTGGAACAATTCTGAGTAGATTCTTTTATAATATCCATTTTATAGATGAGGAAACTAAAGCAGACAGAGGTTAACTTCAACTTAATTCAATAAACATTTATAAGTGCCTATGATGTGCTAAGCACTATGCTAAGCACTGGAGCCACAAATAAGAAAAAAACAGTCCCTGACCTCAAGGAGCTTATAATCTAACGGGGGAGGCCAACAAAAGGAAGCTAAAAATGAGCAGAACCAGAAGAACATTGTACACAGTTACAGCAAGATTATGTGATGATCAACTATGACAGACTTAGCTTTTCTTAGCAATGTGGTGATCCAAGACCAATTCCAATACACTTGTGATGAAAAATGTCTTCCATATCCAGAGACAGAACTATGGAGACTAAATGTGGTTCAAAGAATAAAATTTCTTCCTCATGTTTTTTTTCCTTTTGTCTCATTTTTTGGTACAACCCGACAAATAAAGAAATGTGTTTAAAAGGATGGTGCATGTATAACCTATATCAGATTGTTTTCTGTCTTGGGAAGGGGAAAGATAAGGGAGGGAGAGAGAAAAAATTTAGAACTCTACAAAAAACAATGCTGAAAAACTATACATGTAATTGGAAAAATAAAATATTACTGAGGAAAAAAAGAATGAAGGATGAACAACAACAATATGAGAAATAAAGAAAGCAATACAACTGATTTACACAATAAATTCAATAATATACAAAAGGAAGCTAAATAAAATGAGACAAGAGATAGGGAATGAGAAAGGTACCTAATTTCTATGGTTATTCTATGGAGTCAAACCCAAACTGAGCTGCTGATGGAAAATAGAGAGTTGAGTGACTTGCCCAGTATCACAAGGCTAGTAAATATATGAAAATGGATTTGAACTTGAGTCTTTCTGGCTCTGGATCCAGTGTTTTCTCCACTGTAGCACCTAGCTCTAATAGAGCTAACTTTTAATGTTCTTCATATGGGCAAGGGCCAGTTTTTGACCCAATTTAGAAAGGCTTTAACAAATGTCAGGATATTGTGATCTTGCTATTGCAAGCTAAACAAATTCTCTTACTATCTCCTCTATACACCTGCCATATCTACTCACATTTCTCCTCATTCAAAGGATTTACATATTATTTTGGCTTGTTTTTTATGGGCAGCATATTTGTGATTACATATTTTTATATTTTCACAGCCACATCTTTTTATACTGGTCCTGGCCATTAGCTCATGAGCATCCATAGAACAGATTCCATGTGTGCTCTCTTGTCCTCTTCATTGTCACTGCCAGCACAATGGCGATTTTGACAGAATAACTATTGGGCTGTTTCTTTTGAGGAAAATAGGAGAGGGAGGAAAAGATTGAGAAGCTAGTCTCAGATTACCTTTATATTCTGTTTTTCTTAGTTCTTGCAGTGAGTGGGTAAGGATATGAAAAGAAATACATTGGATATAGGTCATGGTATTAATAGGGTCATGAATTGTGAATGTTGATGCTAAAGCTCAGGAGACTGATAAAGAAAAATTTATGAATTGTATCCCATGAAAATGCTTTAGGGATGGAATTCTTGTTATCATTTATTCATTTAGCCATTCATCCACCTAGCTAGTTATCTGAATCCCACCTTCCTTAGCTTCCTTGGCTACTTTTAAACAACTGAAGCAATCATATTACGCTGCATCTCTATGTCACTATTTGTTTAGCCACTCTTCAGTCAGTGGGAACCCTCTTTGCTTAGTGCTTCTTCCTAATGGTATTTGGATTCCTATAGATTGGGGGTATCTCTGGGGAAGAAGAATTTCATAGAGAGTTGATGGTGAAGGTCCTATGGGCCTGACACACCAAAGTTCCAGATAGGGATGAGGCTTTGTCCAGTGCTCAATGGCAGATGTGTTCATCACAGAATCCACCAGACTTTCCCTATTCCCTCAGACACATCTGTCTCAAAAGTTATGGGAATTTAGTAGCCAAAGACCCTGAGACTTTTGAGCTGAAAAAACAAGCCTTGAACCGATAAATTTTCCCTTGAAATTGGTTCTTATTCTGGACCTCTCTATTTGTGGGAGTGCAAAGAGACAATAGAAAGTATTCCATCTCAAAATGGAATGCCTGAGTTCAGATTCCAGCTCTACCACTAATTGTGCGACCTTGGAAAAATTATTTAACCTTTATGGACCTCATTAATTAAAATGAGGAAGTTCATCTGGATCACCTATCAGGACTTTCAGGTATAAATCTATGATTCTGTGATTTAGAAGACTGGATTTCCATTTTGTCAATCCCATCTGCTTTTTCCTCAATGATACCAGATCTCATTTCCCTCCTTGAGGAAGGCTTTTCAATAGGAAAAGAAGTAGGGCTCGGATTGCCTGATTACTGCATCACTTGATGGACAAACTATTAATGAAAGTCTCTTCTTAAAACTTCTAATGACTGCCTAACTGCCAAATCCATTGGCATTTTCTCAGTCCTTATTCTTCACCTCTGTTAACTTTGCAGAGCTCATCTTCTTTCTTGAAATTTTTATTTTCTGAAATTTCTATAGCATTTTGCCCTTCTAGATCTTTTACCACTAAAAGATTATTCCTTCTCTGATTTCTTCATTAGCTTTTAGCCTTTTCTGACCACCTGACTATGGACATTCACTAGACTCTATCTAATCTTGATCTCTGCTCTTCTTCTTCCACACCTTTTACATTGTAGACTTTATCCATTTTCAGTTCAACTCAACATTTGATAAGTATCTTCTTTGTACATGGCTCTGAAGGAGATATAAAATTTTAATATAACATAATCCCTGCCCTCACATAGCATACATTCTAGCAAAACCTTCAGCTTTCATCTCTGGGTTGTTATTTCATATATCAGTTTCATCAACTCTGGCCTCTCTTATGGTTCCTTGCAATACTAAGTTTGATCATTTTTTACCCCATTAGCATTTGTTACTGAGCCTAGGTGGGTTGAGCTTATTTCTTTCCTTCACCAGAAAGGGAAATAAAACCATTTGAAGTCACCATCATCTTTCATTGCTGCTCTGCTAGACTTATTTTTACAGGGGACTCAAGATAATAGTAGATTTTCCAGCTTAGTAGCTCACCCTGAGGTTATTTCATAAGAGCCCCCAGTCATATTCATTTCATTCCCAAATCAACTTACTCTTCAGACTGTCTTATTTCTTTATTAACAGTCCTGTTCCCATGTAGGTACCTTCTTCCCAGTCATCCCACATCCTAATTTTCCAGTTCCCCTTTACATTTTCTTTCTTTATTAGAATATAAAGTTCTCTGAGAAGAGAGACCATTGTGGACACTCACTTTTGTATCCCTCAAACAGTTTTTTTTTTTGGTACATACTAAGAAGCTAATAAATATTCTATCTATCCTTTTTTCTTTTTCAGCCCCAAATCTAAGGATGTGAGCTTTCTGGATCCTCATTATATAAAAGTCTGAGAAGTCATGTTACTAAAATAGTGATGCTCAGTTCCCCAACAGCAAATGACATCTACCTCAATGATAGGATGAGACTTGAGTGATAGGATAATACTCATTCACCTGCTTCTGAGTAATGCTTTTTTCTTTAGGTTTCTCTCATAGCTCCTATGCAAAGGAGGCTTGTTTTCTTTCCTGACATAAATGTGTATTAAATTCAGACTTATAGAAGTCATATCTTTATCAATCTGTTTGTTCTCCCAGGAAAGGTTATATTTCATCTACTGGGCCAATAGTTTTCCATTTTATGAACCCTTGGGGGGAAGGTGCAAGAAAGACCATATTGTTGCCTGAAGCATTTGATCAGGTAAAGTCACAGAATCTTAAAATAATAAGGAATCTCATTGTATCCCAATACATATTTTAGCAGTAATCTTCTCTATAGCTTGCCCTGGGCTAGCCCAAATACCACTCAGGTCTCTTGGTAGAAGCCTTCAGAGTTCTACAAGTTTGATGAGTATTGTGAGTGTTCACAGCATTAAATTATACTGTTAGAACTTGGGGGTGCCAGGCTCCATGCCTGAAGGTACAAGGACACTGTCAGCTATCGTTCCTGAATATTATCCTTGATGTAGATGTTAGAAATCCAGTGGCAGAGACTAGTCCCTATATGTGTGCATAGAAGTTCCAGAAGCAAATCATGTTTTGTTAAGGTGTGAAAATAGAGCAAGGAGTAGGAGAAGCAAATGTATGAAAGGGGAGATAGTGAGCAGAATGTACGGCAGGCTGAATGAGTGCATGTATGAAGTGCTGGTGGAGCTGCCAATGTGGCTGGGCATGGAGCCCTGATCTGATGAGAACCACGAGGGGTCCTAATTCCCCTCTCTGGCAATACCACCAGTCTGGAGGATTTGTGATGAGATTGGCCAGCCCCTGCATTGCAGCAACATATCAGAAGGGTACATTTCAAAGCTCTCTCTGGTCTCTGCAAGAAACAAAGAGTGATTCATAGGACTCAAGAGATAGTCAACAACAAATAGATGCATTGTTGTCAATCATACTGATAATAATAATCACTGCAGTAGTGAAAAACTACTAAATGGGCAGTTGTATATTGAGGACTGTTATTCAGAGCCATCTTGTCATCATAAAGGCCCTTTAACTGAGGCTAAATGGACATCCATCCTGTATGGTGCCATCCACCAGAGGCTGTCTCATGCTTTTTGGGCTGATACTCAGTTACCCTGAGAGACATTATGAATGCTGATTCTATCTTCTTGCTGTCCAGACTGACTACAGGGAATGGATAAAGAAAGTCTAATTCCTATGATCTTGACCCAAAGTGAACACCTCCCCTCAGTTAAGTCATCCCGATTTCTGCCAAGCTGGAAAGTTTAAAAACCAAGTTTAAATCAATCAAGTTAGCTGAGGAAAAGGAACAAGCATCCACTCATTCTTGGCTCTGCCACTTTCCTGTTCCTTCTCCCTTGAAGGAATATGAACTTATGCACACCATAAGTCAAAACACAGAATTTTCTCTGTCATTTTAAGCCTTTTAGCCAATATCCTGACCAGACCCAAGGCCTTGTGGCAACAATGAAAGGAAAGGTTTCCATGGGGATTTTGAAAATGCCCTGTCAGAGACGTTGATGCTGTCTTAGTGTCCTGGAGTGATTACTCCAGCTGTGGAAGGCCGTGGAAATCCAATCATGTTTTGGGAATAGAGAAGTCAGCAGCCCAGAGGCCTGTTCAAGGATACTAAATGAATCAGTCTTTCACCAGTGTTTATAATTAGGAAATTTTAAACAGATTGGTTCAAGCTTTGGAGCTACCTACTGGCCCTTCTAGAATCAGAAGCGCTTGTGTATTTACTTGATGATAATAAAAAATGTATGAGTTGACAAGTCTGATCCTTGCTAAGAAGAATTTGAAAGTTAGCAAATAGGGAGAACGGAGAGATCTAAAACCTTAGCCCTGACAGTTGGTGCCATCATAGAGAAGGCAGGACTTGAGTAAAATGCTGAAATACAGCTTAGATTTTGTATAGAAAGAAATGAGAAGGTGGGGGGGATGCAGATAGGAAGATGCAGAGATGTGCCAGGGATGGCAGAGGGAACAGCCAGTATACCAGCCTAATCAAAGAAAGTGGGTTAAGGGCGAGTACAATTTGCACGGATACAGTGTCTGATATTTACAAAGCTTTTCCCCCACAAGCCTAAGGCATCTGGGATAGAAGCAGGAGGGTTAAAAATAATTAATTTGAGAAATGCCCATTCATGAAAAGAAAAAAAAAAGCTGATGAAGGAGTAGTCTCTTGGTAGCTGAATAATTTGGCAAGAATAACGCCATGGAATCCAAAGGAGGAGAGAAGTTCATCATCCAGAAGGATGAAGAAGTAAATAACTCATACTTATATAGGACTTTTAAAGTTTGCAAAGCCCTTTAACCTTGTCAAGTGTGGCCAAGAGATGGAAAATGAGGCTTGAGAATAAGCCTATAGATCTATTAATTGGCAACTTTGGAAAATAAAGTCTGAATAGAAGGGAATCTATTAAATAAAATTTGTTAGGTGCATGAGACAGATTCTATGCAATGAACATGCTCTTGAGGGAAGGGAAAATTTCAGAAATCACCCTCAGGCATGTAGTCCTAGCTGAGCCCGAGGCATTGAACTGCTATTGGCTGACTCTCCATTGGCATCCCCAGTGCTGGAATTTCTGGGCAGCTTATCCAGACAGTTAGAGGTCCATGTGATCTACATGGAACAGGCTTCTCTGGTTACTGTCCCCTACTGGGAGGAACGCCAAAACAACAAAAGATACATACCGATGGAAGACCTCATGGACCCCATGCATCTGTCACCAATTCTAATATTGCTCTAGGTTCTGGAAGAAGTACTGAATTTATTTCCCTATGTCAAAGTTACTCTGATGGTAAAAATCCTGGAAGGCTAAGAGCTTCTGCGAGGCTTTATAGACTTCATGGATAGTGCAGAGGGCCAAGAAAGATGAAGCATTTTGAGAAGAGGCACAAAAGACAAACAAGAACCCTACTCAGAGGCATTCACCCATTAAGGTCTTGGTTGCCTTCCCTGTAAAGCTATTTCTTTGCCTTTGCAGCTAAGACATAGTTTGTTAGTCACAGGGAACTAGGAAAAAAAGGAAATTTACATAATGATTTTATTATAGATTTAGAAGGAATGGCCAGTTGTACATAATAGATTTGTAGTTCAATCATCTTTTTTTTTTTTTTTTAATTGTACTGTTATGGGAAGGCTTGTTTTATTCCATAAATTAAAAATTTAATAAATAAAAATTTTTTAAAAAAGATGGGGGTAATAGTGGAAAGAGTGATGGAGTGGAAGGCAGGACCCCTGGGTACATTTTTAGCCTCAGTTTCCTCATCTGTAAAGTTAAGGCTTCATAAAACTTGCAAAGTACTACAAAATGAGAATTGATCCTTAACTCATTTTGTACTCTCTTGAGCAATTAACAAACAGGGCTGAAAATTATCCTATAAATCCAGCCCAACCTAATCATTCAACACAATATGAGTATGTGATTTTGCAACACAGACTCTCAGGATAGAGGCTGTCCTGAATATATCCTTTCGATGAGAGACTAGAAAAGGAGAACAATTCCAGAGAAACTCCAGACCTGACATATTTCTCTTTAGAGCAAGGCTACCAAAAAGTACAGTATGGGGACCTTTTTAGGGTGTCCATGAAGTCAAAACTATTTTCGCAATAATAGAAAAATAGTCCGATTTACAACATGGTAAATGTGGCCAGATGTAACCTATACAATCAAAACCTTTTTGAGGTCCTCAATGATTTTTAAGACATAAAAGGATCCTGAGATCAAATAGTTTGAGAACTGCTTAAACAGAATTATATTCTCATGGATTTACACTCAAACAAAATTATCCTCTAGGGCATAATTCCTGGGATCTTTCCATCTTCAGAATTTACAAGGAGAATCAAAGAACAGCTTGCCCAAGCCTCTCCTTTTACAGATGAAGAAACTGACGCTCAGACTGGTAAAGTTAAGTACCCAGAGTCACATAAGTAGTGAGTAGAAAAGGGGATTTGAATCCAGGTCTTCTGACTTCAAATTCTGGTTGTTTTTTTTTCCCACTACACAATATTTTCCCAGTGATATAATAATAATAAATAGAATTTTCATGGTGATTTAAGGTTTGCAAGGCATTTATACATGCTGTCTTTTTTGCTTCTCACACTAACCCTGTGAAACAAGTGTTATTATTCCCATTTTTCAGATGAGGCAAATAAGATTGAAACTTATTAAAGAACTTATAGGTAGTATTTAAGCAGGATTTGAGCTCAATTTTTGTCTCCAAGTCTAGCTCTCTACACATTATACCACCCAGATGCCTCACATCACTCCATTCTAGTTAACTCCCCTTCTTAAGTTCTTTAGGAAAAAAACAAACCTACTGAGGTTTCAGGATTTGCCTATTATGTGGTACATTGTGGGATGGGAGAAAGAAGGCTGGCTTCAATCTTGGCTATGTGACAATAGGCAAGGGAACTGATTTCCCAATTTCTTCTGTAAAAAAAGAAAAATCCTTGACCTGTCTTCATCACTGGATGTGATTTAAGATGGATGTGACAAAAGCTTTTGTCTTCTGCTGATTTGCCAATCTATTAAAAAAAAAGCCCAGAGAAGCCCAGAGGTAGGGGAGGGGTTTCAAAAGTTGGGGAGGGGAAAGAAATGGGACCCTCCAAACAATGGTAACACAGCTTGTGCCATCTTTCTGAGACTACAGAACCAGGAAAAAGGTAAGGATGAAATAGGATATCAAGTGAGTACTCAGGAACTATGAAGGGTTAATACAAAATGGTTATTGTACATTCAAAAAACCAAAGCGGGTAGAAAATCCAGACACACAGCTGCAACTGAAGGTTGAAAATGGGTTAGTCTGAGGTAAGTCTCTCAGAGATGAACTAAAGCTATTCTTCTGTAGGGATCATGGGGAATATTGATTTCAAATTAGCCAGAAACCAGTTTTTATGAAGGCCACAAACTTCTCCACAAATCTCACTCCAGAAGAAGCCAAATGATTTATCTAATACAATCAATCCTTAACTCTATGCCTCATTATTTTGGAGAAAATTCAGAGAGCACACAGCTTTTACATTTATCCAAGGAAGTTGTGGGTTAAGAGATAGCTTCTCATTCATTTCTTTCTTTTATTTTTACTTCTTTTCCTCTTCTGTCTCTCCTTTTTCTCCTCTTTATTTTCCTTCTGTCCCTTTCTGTATTCCTTTTAAAATTTCCTTTCTTTTCCTTTCTTCCTCCCTCCCCCTCTCCTTCCTTCTTTCCACCTTTATTTCTTTCTGCCTTTCTCTCCTCTTGGAATCTTTTGGCAGGAGAATAAGCTGCTCCGTAATGCACCAAATGCTCGATCAGCTTAAAGGTTTATGACATCCTTCAAAGATAGTCCCAGAGCCAGACAACTCATTTTGAATTCTTGACATGGACTAGCTTTCAGCCAATCCACATTCATCTTTCTCCCAGGCCTCCCATTCTCTGCTCCATTCCCAGACTCTCTGGGGATTTTTAAAATTCATCAGCAAATCAAGTGTTTATACCCTATGAGAAAGGAAGTCTTTTGTCCCATCTATCTCTGGTCTTTTGGTAATCATAGCATCAAATTCTTGCCTGTCAGGCTGGAACTTGCCAGGGCATTGTCAGAGTTACAAACAGGAAGAAATCTCAGCTGCTACATCCTTTCCTGAAATGCCTGCAGAGTCCTCTGGCCTACTGAAAGACAGGAGAGAGCCAGACTGGGCTGTTGAAGTTGAACTTAAAGTAGATGAATTTCCACCAATGAAAGGTGTGATTCAAATCCTCAGACTCTATGCTGATAACTTTCCTAATAGAATGCAAGCTCCCTAAGATCAGAGCAAGAATCATTCTGTTTCTGTCTGTATTCCCAGCCCCTCATACAATGAGGACACATAGGAGCTTTCAAATGCATGCTGCTTGCTTGCTTGCTCAATTACAGCAACAAAATCACGGCATTGTAGAGCTAGAAGGGACCATCTAGTTTTCCCTCCACTTTGCAAGTGAGAAACTGAAGTCCAAAGGGGTTAAGATGTGCCCAGGGGTGCAAGTGGCAAAGAAAAACCAGTTTTGACATCCTTTCCACTATTCAACACTGCCTGTGTAGGGACATTTAAAGCCAGGGTGAGAGTTCCTCTAGATCATATATGTTAGTAAATAGCAGATATAGATGAACTCAAGTCCTCAGACTCAAATCCAATCATCTTGCTTCTAAGTTATAGTGGTGTGATTCTGAATGACAGAGTTCTTTAGCTAGGCTCAGCACTCACTCTATGTTTCTTTGATGGGATTTTAGGGAATCTTTCAAACTCAGTCTCAGCCTTTAAGAAAAATCTTTACCTTCCCCAATCCCCGGCTCCCAAACCAGTATGAAACTATAGTTAAGCAAATTAACCTGAACTATATTCCCCTTAGTTCTGCAGAAAGCTAAAGCATGTGCTGGATCCTCAGATCCATCTTGCCTCAGAAAGAGTCCCTCCCTAAGTTCGACTCCCAACTTTGCTATTACTGCCTTTGAGAAAATGATAAACACCTAATCTGTCTTGGTAATTCAATGACTGTGACCTAAGTGCTGTTTGTGGACGGTGTTCTCAACTATGTGCCTTTTCCCTAGCTGTCTTCTATGGTTTGAGAGCTCTCTCTGTTCACCACCTCCTTCAAGCTTCAACTCAAATCTCTCCTTGTGTAGCCTTTCTCAGGGTCCACCACTTCCCTCAGAGCTGACATTCTATCAATTCTGAATATATCTTTTGTGTTCCCAGTTATTTGCATCTTCTTTCTTTCATAGGAAAGTGACCTCCTTAGGGCAAGGACTGTTATTTTTGTTTTCCTTTATTTTCTGGGGTGGGTTGGGGGTACCTGGTATATGCTAAGTATTTCATAAATATTGACTGACGTACTGACTGTAAACTGAGAGAGTAGGAAAAGACAGTCTTCCAAGTCCTTTCCTAGAATGACAAAATGTGTTTTTTATCCCCCAAAGGGCAGAAAGATGCACTCTTGATCTGACAGGCAGGATGTAGGTCAGAGATGGGGAATCCTGCCAAAAAAGATATTTCCAAACTTCTAAGTGAAAAAAAAAAGAAGTCAAGGGATAATAACAACAACAAAATACATCTTTTAAAATTATTATTATTATTATTATTTTTAAACAAAAGGCATTCAGTTAATAAGCTTCGAGCACCTAAGGGAACGTCAAATATTATCCTGGTAGGAAGCCAGTCATTAGGTTCAGCCATAATTACAGTTTCTAGAAAGGAAGTGGGTAGGGACACTTTGTTTAATCCATCCACTTGCAACTGTTCTTACTCAAATACTAATGATAAATGAATCCAAAGGGAGAGAAACAGAGGGTTCCCAGGGTCCAACTTCAAATCTGCCAGCTAAGTGGAAGTTGTTTTATGATTTCTATTGAAGTTGGTACTTCTTCCCAAGCAACATAGCTCATTGAAGCTAAGGTTGATTATTGACTATGGATATACTGCATTCTTCAAAGTGACAATGATCAGGCTGCTTTCCTGCTCAAAAATCTTCAATGGATCCCCACTGATGACTGAAAAAAGTCAAAGCTCATCAGTGGAGCATTCGAATCTTCTCCCCCTAGCTATGGTGCCCCTAACTTCAACACATTCCAGTTTTAACATATACAATCCATTTCATTTCTGTAACCCTCTGCTAAAGTGGATTACTCTCCAAAGTCATCCCTGCCATTTGCTCAGGATGTCGTCCCATATGCCTTAAAGTCACTTTCCCTTTTCTCCTCTTTGTCATCTCCTTCCATTGTCCATTTTTCAAGATCCAGGTCAAATGATATTTCCTTTACAAAATCCTTCCTAGTTCAGTGTTTCTCCTTATACCTTTGATTCCCTCAGAAGCTAGAAGAAATCTCTCTCCTAGAATCTCTAATCACACTCTATTTGCTCTCCCCTATAAAGTCATCATATTCTAACTCGCACCATAGTTATATATGGGCATGTTTATAATAACAATAACAACAATAATAGTATTTTTATAGCACCTATTATGTTCAATGCACTATGCTAAGTGCTTTATAAATATCATTGCATCTCCTTGAAGGCAGAATCATAGTTTATTCATCTAGGGCTGAGAGTAGGAAAGACCAAATTGCTAAGGATTGATTTGAAGAGCAGAACTGACGAGGACTAGAGGGGATAATCATGCAAAGACATAAGTAGGAAAAGGAATATCCAGAGAGAGAGAAAGATTCAATTCATTTACAACTTTATAAAGCCTCCACTATGTGCTAAACACTACACTAAGTTCTGGGGATCTGAAGGCAAAAATGAAATAGTCCTGCCCTCAAGGAACTTACATTCTATTAGGGAAAGTGATAAGCATAGAGATTAAGTATTTTAGTCATTCCTTTGATTGGTGGAAGCCTACAAGACCAGAAATTTTCCCACCAATTGAAGAATAGGAAACCTGAGCCAAGCAAAAGGGAAAGAGAAGTTTAGCCAAGGCTTAGATCATGATGTATCTCATGTCAAATGGATTCATTTGTACTTTGATAGAATCATGAATCATCAGGGAAGTTAACTAAAAAATAAGAGGTTTGGTTTGCTGTATCAGCACACCCTCAAATGCCCCAGGGACACTTAATGAATGTTCATCTTTAGGGAAGCTCTTTTATTCCAGGCAGTGTGAGGAGATAGTTTCTGCTGGCTGGCCTCGGGGCTACCTGCGTTTACAGAATTGTACCAACTAACAAGGCTGCCATTTCCTCATGCGAGAAATTTGACCACTTTTACAAGCATTGTTGTGGGTGGGGGTCTGCACAACCACTAGAATTCTGAGTTTTGAAAATGGCCGTTTTTAAGACAATAGAGAAATCCTTTAGATCTCTTTTTCTTTTCCGCTCTTTTCTACAAACCCGAATATTCCTAGTGACACCACAAAATGTAATTACCTACTAGCCATTGCAGGCTGACAGACTGTGACAGTCCAATGCAGGTCATGTGACCATTTCATTGGCTTAATTAGTCAGAAATTGCCCGTTTAGCAGATTATTTTAATATAGAGGATGATTTAAGATTTAGCCATTTATTACTTAAAATATACAATCACTCTGACACATCAACTGGAAAACACACTTTCACAGATGACATTTCTGGGCTTGAAAAGTGGGGAAAATCCTTCTAACCTCAAAGATGCCCATTATCTTTAGCTCACAGTTCCAATTTGTTTTTAATACCGGGGCCAGAAGAATAAAGTGAAGGAGGGGGAGGAGTTGGGCTTGGTGTTCACAGTTCATCTCCTTGCCTGTTGCTGTGAAATATTAGTCTTAATTCTCAAGTGATGGAACAAATCCAGGGTTTTGGATTTTAATAATGAATGAATTACTTAGAGAACATTGGGGCCATGGGACTGGAGTAGGGGCAGAGAGACCCAAAATAGGCCAATCTATTATTAATTTCAGCTTTGCATTTGTCACTTCTCACAGTCATATGGATTTTAAAATACTTATTTCCATCTGTATGTTTCTATTCTTGTATCAGAGTAGAATTTTCATAGATTTCAATTCTAGTAATTAGCTAGAAGACTTCAGACAACTGCTTCACCTCTAGAGCCCTCAGTTTCCACATCTATGAAATTCTGAATTTTGAAGATCCCTTCCAACTTTATGATTCTATGGTTCTAAAAAAGGAATAGAAAACTCTGATTTTGGAGTCTGTCAGTTCCACCTCATATGGACAAAGATAACCTTTGGAACTTTTTTCCCACCTCAATGTTCTCAAAGTCTTGTCTTGATACAGTGAACAACACCCCACAAAGTCCATAGCCTTCATCCTAGCTACCTTCAGTATTTTCTTTCTTACTCCAATCCATCCTTGAAATATTCAGGATGATACAGGAAAAAAAGCCAGAGGACACTGACTTTGCCATCAGAAAATGTAAACTTAAATTCTGGCTATGACAGTAACCAGCTCGGCGACCTTGGTGAAGACACATTACTTCTCTGAGATTAGATTTAATCATCTAGAAAATGAGACTACTCAATAGAACCCATAATACCTACTTCACCCAGTGGAGAGGAAAGTGCTTCATAAACCTTAGAACACTACATAAGATTGAGTTATTATTATTGTCAGAAACAAAAGCATATTAATAAATTGCTTCTCTCAACAAGGGCCGCCCTTTTGAATAGCTGTGGTGGGATGGTTGCTTACATGGTATGATTTGAAGGAAAATAGAAAGCCCTATGTCCAAAATAATATTTATAGCTATTATTATTATTATTATTTGGTGGCTAAATCCGATGGTTTTTCTCAGTCTTCCATCCTTTTTGATCTCTCTATAACTATTGACAGCACCAATCCCCTGCTTCATTCTGGATTTTCCATCCTCACTTAGCTTTTATGGCACTATCTGACATTTCCTTCTTATTCCCTGTGGGGTCATCACTGTTATCGATCTGTACTGCTTAACTAACCAGAGTCTTATTACACTTTTCTTTTCTCCATCATCTTTGGTGATCTCATCCTTCATTGTAGATTCACTCAAGTATTTCAGTGATGGTCTCAGTATCATCTATGCAGATAACTCCCAGATCTAAGGGCAATGGGTCTAGTCTTTCCTGACCTCTAGTATCACAGTGCAAATGGCCATTCTGACATTTTCAAATGATTTTGTTTCTTGGATGGATATAATCCATACTTATACATCTATAACAGAATTTATGATTTTTTCCTTTGGAACCTGCCCCTTCTTCAGGTATCATCACCTCTGTTGAAGCTTTTAGAAAGCCAAGTTCACAACCTAAGTTATCTTCAAATCTTCAAACTACCTCAATTTGTACACTCATAAAATCAGTTGCCATATTCTGCCAATACCAATGCCATACTATCTCTTGTGATTGGGCAGCTAAGTGGTACCATGGTACATGGAGTGCTGGATCTGGAGTCAAGAAGATTTATCTTTGGGAGTTCAAATCTGGCCTCAGACTCTTACTAGCTGTGTGACCCTGACCAAATTACTTAACTCTGTTTCCCTCAGTTTCCTCATCTGTAAAATGAACTAGAGAAAGGAATGGCAAACCACTCCAGAATCTATGTCAAGAAAACCCAAATAGGGTCATGAAGAGTCAGATAAGGCGACAACAACAAAAACAATAACATCTCTTGCATCCATCATCTTCTTTCTACTCACATGGTCATAACCCATTAGATCAATAAGGATGACTAAAGTATATATTATGTGCCAAGGATTGGGCTATACAATGAGGCTATAAACACAAAAGTCTCTGTCCTCAGGAACTCAATAGGAAATTGTCTTTCCTATGAGATTTGTGCCTTCCCCACAGAAAATATTTTGTGTTTTTTGGATTTAATTTTCGTTTTACATATCTTCTCATCCTCAATAGAATGTATCCTTGAAGGCAGAGACTTGTTGTCTTTGCATCTCTATGACACCATATAGTTTCTGGAACATAATAAGCACTTAATAAATGCTTGTTGAATTGAATTAAAAGGATGGAGTGGAGAGAGGTGACAAAAGATTAACTTTTTCCAGTTTTTTCCCCTCAAGGAGCTTCCATTTCCCCATTTACATGAAGATAAGTATAGAACAAGATACAATGTCATGGGGGCAGTAGAGAATACCAGTCAAAGTATCATAGGAAAATTGGAAGTTGGTGACATTACTTTCAGCTGGGGAGATCCCAGCTTTGTGATTCTGTCAAAGCAAGCCATAGCTTTGGAGTTGTCTTCAATCAGAGATTATTATTATTTGTAGGAATAGGAATCCACCTACTTTTTGTGTAATATCTTAACCTTCTTATGGCAAATCTTCAGGCATTGTCCCACATTTCAAACATCTCATTTATATGTGGCAACACAAATTATTAAAATGTCATTTCTTGGGATTGTGAAAAGATTCCTTAGGAAAGCAATTAGCTAACTCCCACACATTCTTTCTTCTCCCCTCATTCACAAATAACACAGCCTTTTTTATATTGAAATACACAGGAAGATAAAACAGAAATTCTTCTTAGAATGGATGGATCTTAAGGAAAGGACCTGGTGAGATCACGAGGAGCTCAGTTAGAGGTAAGCTAGAGCTAGTTTGAACAAACTCAGTAACTGATCACCAAATTTACAGGGTGAAGATTCACACCTTGGAAATCAGCAAATTCTATAAATCTGGATTTGATTTATTGCTTTATTGTTTGATTTATTGTTGATTACCTAGGCTTAAGAAAATGATGGAAAGAATGATAATACTTCAGATTAAACATAAAAGTTTCTCCTGTGTACATTTTGGTTTTGGAGAATTGGTTGTTAAACATCTACCACCCAAACCCCTAGTCTAATTCACATTGTTGTAGTGAGAAAGATGCCCTGAAAATCCTAACATTCTTTAAAAATATGAATGATTATAAACAGTAATATCTAATATCAAAGTATTATTATTCACATTTTACAAAGTAAGGAATTGGGATCCAAAGAGATTAAGTTAATTGCTCAAAGTCATATATGCCTGGAAAGTGGGAGAGATCAGACTCTCACTGCAGTGTTCTTTCTATTACACCAAATGAGATAACATATGTAAAGCTTTCCAAACCTTAAAGTATTTTATATATATATGTATATATATATATAATTCCATATTGCTTTATATGAAATAGCATCTGACAGTGCTCTGTACACAACAGATACATAATAAATGTTTTGATCCTTCTGTCACCATCAAAACCCCTCTCTGACCAATAAAACAACCTAAAACCTAAAACCTAATTATAAAACACAAATCTGATCATCACTCCTTGACTCAAGAGTCTTCAGTGACTTTGGATTATCTCTTAGATAAAGTACAAACTCTTCTCTTTTTTTTTTTCCTTCCTCCTCAGGTTAGTTTTACCCTTTTCCCTTCATGAGCTCTATGTTTTGGCCAAACCAGTATACTTGCTGTTCCTCTAAACTCAACATTTTATCTCCCTTAAGTCTTGTGCCTGAAATGCATTTGTTCCTCACCTCTCCATCTTGAATCACATGCTTCCTCCAAGGTTCTGGTGCTACTTTCTACCCTGTTGGTCCTATTTTATAGTAGGTGTTTTACATAATCAGAGCTCTAAACAGTGATAATTTGAACAAGAGACAAGTCATGAGTTTTACACCAATTGGGACCTAGCTGTTTGTCTTCTTTTCTCCGTTCACACAGTTGTTACCTTAGTATGGTTTCTTCATCATAGATTAGAGACTTCTAACTGTTCTCCCTGACTCATATCTACACCCACCTGAATCCATCACCAACTAAGATGCCAAAGTGATTTCCTTAAGCATAGGTCTGACCATTTCATCCCCATGTTGAGGAAACTCCAGTGGCTTCCCATTACTTGAGAGTCAGATCTAAAATCCTTGTGGACTCCCCCTCTTCACCATTGCTATTTGGGTTTCCTTCAAGATTCAGATCCAAACCCACCTTCTACAGGAGAGCTTTCCTGGTCCCTTGAGGAAACTCTTTCATTTGGTTTTTAAAGCTCTTCATGATCTGATCATAACTTGTACTTCCAGCCCTAGTGGATATCCTTCTCCCTCCCCTTTCTGTGATCCAACCAAACTGCCTCCCAGCTCAGTGCTTCTGTACTGGATATTTCCTCACACCTCCTCACCTGAACATCAGAGCCCTTCTCTTCCTTAAAAATTCAGATCAAGAACCATGTATATGAAATTTTTCCTGATCTCCCCTCAAATGCATGTGCCCTCCTTTTCAGACTGTCTGTTTTCACTTGGTCTACATCTGTATTTGTGAACTTTAAGTTTCTGCTGTAGATATTTTTACCCATACTTGTTAACTACACTATTAGATCAAAAACTTCCTGATAGGAAGGATTGTTTCACTCTGTATTTGTATTCCTAGAACCTATCTGCAGATCCTGGAACGGGGTAATTGTTCAATAAATATTTAGTGTCTCCCTGACTAATCTATCCATGAGGACATGCTGCTTTTGGCTCCAAAACCAGTAATTGCTGCAGCCCCACAGTGAGGATTAATTGGAACTTGTATATAAATCCCCTTGAACTTGGGAAAGAACCTTGTACAAAACAAGGATCCCCTGATATCATGGACAATGTACTCACACCGAGACCAGAGAAACCAATCCAAGCTGGGTCCAGTTTGTGCTATAGGATACATTGTATAAAAAGTCCAAGAGATACAATTTTGGAGTAGTTGATCATTTTATTAATTATGGCTAGTGAATAATTAACAAAATGGTCATTTGTCCCTTTCTCTTAGCCCAGAGACCCTTTCTGGAAGCCTTTTGACACTTTTAATCTCTCGGAGAAGTGATTATTCCCAAAAGGTAACAATCAACTCTGGTAACAATAATTGAGATAATGAATATTATAATAAGAGATGAGCTTATTCTAATGAGGGGCTGGCAAACATGACTGATCATTCAATCTTGAACAAAGAGACTTATCTCCACTTAGACCACTCCTACTCCCTAGACAAAGGGAGTCCATCTCCACTCAGACCTGTCTGACCAGAACACAATGGGCTACAATTCCACTAAACTATAATCTTTTGATCAGATCTAAACTTTCTCAGTTGAGTGTCACCGAGGATTTCATCTCTTCATTAGTCCTGTCCTTTAAAAGACTAAGTTTTGACCTAATCTCTCTATGAGGCAATAGGAAGGGAAAAACACTGGATCTCCCAATATTAACAATTTGTTGCTTAATAATCATTTCTTTCAAGAAGCAAACCAGAAAATGTGAGATGTCATTAAAGTTAAGCATGGTGGCACCTACTAAAGGGACCTTCCCTTGTTCCTTTTGTCCCACTCCCATTTCATGTCCTTCCCTCTTTTTTGAGTCCCATTTTGTTTATTCCCCCAGAAGAATATCAGGGACACTTTTAAGAACAGAGATTTTGGTGACCTCTGCTCAGGAAGCTTCTGGCTCTCTACAATCATCAAATCCTGGGGGAGCTCTGATATTCTTGTTGAATTGTTGTTGTATCCAACTCCTTGCGACCCTGCAGACTATACTGTCTATGGGGTTTTCTTAACAAAGATACTGCAGGAGTTTGCCATTTCCTTCTCCAGCTCATTTTGCAGATGAGGAAACAGAGGCAAACAGGGTGAAGTGACTTGCCCTGGGTCAGACAGCTAGTGAGTGTCTGGGGACAGAGTTTTACTCAGGTCTTCCTGACTCCTGCCTGGCCATGCACTGAGCTACCTAACACTGATGACTAACTTACATAATAATCATAAAGAGTCAAGAGGGTGGGCAAGGGGAACTGTGAGCCTCTGATCAGCAGGAAAGGCATATGAAAAAGGAGGATGACACAGGCAGTTTTCTAGGCAAACAATAATAGGTTAAAAAAAAACAACTGATCCCACTGCACCCCCTTCCTATAACTCAAAAGCCCTGAACTAATATAGGATGTCTCCTAAAGACTGCTGAGGAGAAGAGGGCCAAACCTAATTGTTGCTCTGCACCCTCTGTATGAAACAACAAAACCAAACTTTTGGTAAATAAATTTGGAAATAAATCTAGTACCACTGAGCAGAGGAAGGCTCACAAACACAAAATGCAGAGAAAAAATCAACTTCAAGGGGAGACTTGGGAGATGAGGTGGGGATTTGGGGTGTCAGAGCTTAGATGGATGGAGCCTGATGAGAAGAGGTGGCAGTGTAGGTGAAAAAATGCTGGATCTGGAGTCTGAGAGGCTCATCATTCAATTGACAAGCATTTATTAAATACCTACTATTTCTAGGTACTGGGATAGAAGAACAAAGAATGGCATAATCCTTACTCACAAGGAAGTGACAGTCTATAAAGAAAATAAGTTCATATACAAATATGTACATTTTTCAAATGGATAACTGCAAATATATACAAAATAGTCACCTACAAAATAGTCTTAACTTTGCTGCCTACTATTTTTGTGACTTTGGACAAGTCCCTTCTGCCTCTGACCTTCAGTTTTTTCATTTATGAAATCAGACAGTGGACTAATTTTCTCTAAGGTCACAGCCAGCTCTAAGACTATCATAAAAACTATCTGTAAACTGAAGATAATGACATAAGATTATGGACTCGAAGAATCATTGGGAGGAAAGTGTGTAACAGAATGGGACTTGGAAATGGGTTAGTTTTATGTTGAAATCCTTCTTCAGACACTTACTAGCTGGCTGATATTGGGCAAGAAGAGGGATAAACATATCCCTTACCCACCAGGGTTGTTGTAAATCTCAAATGAGATGATATTTGTAAAGCACTTAGCACAGCGCTTAGCACATAGTAGGCATTTACTAAATGTCTATTACCCTTTCCTTTCCTATTCCTATTCCCAATTGGTATAAATCTCATGACTGAATATTAGGAAATTCCTATTTCCTGTTTTCCTAATAGGAATATTCCTGAGTGTTCCTATGAACACTCAGAAATGTCACAGGCCCAGCTTTTTTCCCTAAATGGCTCATACGCTTTGACAAAAGCAGAGTGCAACTCATTGTCTCGTGGATTAGCTCATTTACAATGTGCAAAACATGACTCAGACGGCTCTGGGAAGCAAACTGAGCCAGACCATTAATGCTTGCTACTGATTAGCTGAGAGTTTTAAAAATAAAGATGAACAGATTGAAATCTTTTACTAGTGTATGTGTACATGTGTCTCCCTCTTCATCAATGCTTTTCTCCTTTCCACCATTTCACAATTAAGACTTAAAACTTTGGCAAAATCCTTATGTGTTTTGTATGTTTTAATAATATTTAATGAAATGCTATTTCTAAAGCAAAAATCTCACCCTGTCACCATCTCACTTGATAAACTCCAGTGGTTCTATAAGATCTTGAACATAAAATATGAATTGCTTAGCATTTAAAGCCTTCCCTAACTTCTCTAAAATACCTTTCCTCCCCATTATATATATATATATATTCTATAGTTTGGACAAGTTGTTCTTGCTGTTTGATCTTCTAACTCCATATCTTTGTACACAGACTCACCCCTCATGCCTTGGATGGCATTCCTACCTCTCAGAATTTCTGGTTTTCTCTAATTCTCAGCTAAAGGGTCACCCTATATATGAAGTCTTATTTTACCTCTACTTCCTCCACAAATAATCTTATACAGGACTACTCCATAGTTTAAGCTCTTAAAGCTAAAAAAATTTTTGGAAGAAGCTGTATATATTTTGTCAATTTTGTATATCCCCACATGTACATATTGTTGTTGCTGAGTTGTTTCAGTTATGTCCAACTCTTGATAATCCCACTTGGGGTTTTCTTGACAAAGATACTAGAGTGGCTTGCCATTTCTTTCTCCAGCCCATTTTACAGAGAAGGAAACAGAGTCAAACAGGGTTAAGTAACTTGCTCAGGGTCATAAATTAGTAAATGTCTAGGACTGGATTTGAACTCTTGAAGAGAAGTCTTCTGATTCCAAGACTAATACTCTATCCACTGCAGCACCACATAGCTGCTCCCTAAATGTATATATCAAATTTAAATAGAAATCATATATCAGGATCCCTGTGGACTGCATATTAATTTAATTTTCAAATGTAATATTATCTATGTTTTATTATATTTTAATTTTGCTAAATATGTGGGAGTTTTGTGGACTGCATGGGCTATGTATTTGACACCTTTGTGATATATGTTGTCTCTTCCAAAAGAATATAATATCTGGGGGGCACAGGACCTGATTTCACTTTTCTCTTGTTCTTCCCAATGCTTGGCCATAGTTGGTGTTCAATAAATGTTTGCTGATTGATTGTCTACTTCTGAAATAAAGCATATTCGTTTTTTCTATGGAAAGTCTTTTGAACAAGGTCAGAAAACACAGATGAGTATTTAATAAAAGTTAGCAGATAATGAAAAGTGGGGGCTAATTTAACTAGACTATATCACTTGCCTCCTTTTAGATCTGGTGAAAGTAATGAGAGCAATGGGTGGGTAAGAAAGGACCCAGGCTTTTCCCCTAGAAATGACTCAGTGGGAATAGTTGTGAATAAACTGAAATTCAAGCCAAATTCTCTTGCCAACAAACTATGTGACCTCAGTTAAATCAGTCACCTTCCTGGGCTCTCAGTTAATAAAATTATAAAAGGGAATAATACCTTTCCTGCTTACATTACATTATAGGGTTGTTCTGAGTTTCTAAAGAGAGATGGCAAAATGTGAAAGGGCCTTGAAAAGGTGACAAGGAAGTAGGGATATTTGCATTCTCATTGCATCTTCTACTTGCTAGAACCAACAACCATATTTTAGATACATTTATACTGTCAACTTGTGAGAATTTAAATAATATATTCACTTCATAGGATTCACTGTTTGTGGAACTAAAGTGCATATGGGTTGGAAAGGTTATGAATTAAGGGGACCTGAGTTCAAATCCAGATTCTGATACTTACTGGGTTATATAGTCATAGTCAAATTACCGTTCCTAGCCTCAATTTCCTCATTTGCAAAATGGAAATAATGATATCCAATTTCAGAGGCTTATTGGGAAGTTTAAATGAGATAGTATAAACATATGCTTATTTCTCACACAGATGTGTGAGAAATAAGCATATGTTTATATATGTAAATATATAAATATATGTGTGTAGTATTTTACAAATTTTAAGAATTCAATCATTTTCAGTTATTGTTATTACTTTGAAATGGATTTCTTATGTGTTACTGGTATAAGAAACTCCCATTTTCCAATGAACATTCACAATCTTAGAGTTTTGTCAGTGACTTAACCAGAAATTCCCAGCCAGCAAATGTTTGAGGTGAAACTTAAATGGAGATTTCCTGGATATTGACAGCACCATACTATCTTTAATTATATTTCATATTCTTAAATGTCTCAAAGAATACTTAACTTTGGAAGTCTCTGATGAACATCTCCTATTATATCATGTTGTTGATTATTGTTATCTACCTTGGTGTCTTATATTCTTACTACACTGTCAATGCCTTGAGGTCCCAAACCATATCTTATCTAAAATTTATATTTCCCCGGTTTCCCAGAACAGTGCTCTGCATAAAGCTAATGTTTGCTAAATGAACGAATGGATGAACGAATGAATGAATGAATTTTGAATGAATGCTGCAATCTTTTCACCTGATTTCTTTCCTGAAATCTGTTCACTTTGGCTTCCAAAGTATTCGAGAGATGAGCCTGTAGGCGGTCAGAGGAGCCCCAGTGAAAGATGAGGCGTTTTCTATCCCTTCCTGAGCCAGTGTAGACAGAAAACCAACCACTTCGGATACTCAGAAAGGGTTGATTAAAGTGATGGTATAGGCCTGATGTGGACCTCTCACCCACAGGAATCAGACCCATACCATCACATTATCCCACCAGAGTCACTACAGCAGGCTGGCAAGCTTTAACAAGCAGGGGTCAAGGCTCTGTGCCCTTTCCTTCGGGTCCTCACCATGGGTGCTCCCCTGGGTGCAGTGGGGAGGGGGCCGGGCTTTCCAGTCGCAGGGAAGGGGTCGTGGCAGCAGCAACTGGCTCACATGCCAAAGAAAAACCAGCCTGTATACCCTCTTTGGCGTGCGTGCCATAGGTTGCCGACGCCTGGACGAGAGCTAGGAGGTGCTACTGGCGCCCGTTCCTTTCCAAGCCTGGCCTGGATGTGTCCTTTCCAGTGATGGATCAGTGTCGGTGGGTCCCATGACTGGCCTATCTCCTGGGTCCGTGGAAGAACAAAGGTCTTTAAGAAGAACTTTTAATGAGAAATGATCCTCTCAGGGATGGTTTAATTGAATAAAATTTCTTCTTTACTAAGTCAGATGTCCAAGCAGTTTGAGAATTCATTCCACTGAATCCGTGACTTTGTGAGGAGCCGACAGGAGGTCAGCGCCCAACAACATTTTGGAGAAGGGTGGAGAAGGAAGAACCATTATTGCCATCTGTGATACTATCCATGCTGGGGAAATAGCAGAGAGTGGGTCACACAAAGAGAGAAAAGCTTCATGGTGACATTAGCACCTGATCCATTGGTTTGGAGATTCCATGGGACCCCTTATAAACAGATTTCACTTCATGAAGTAAAAAGCAAAACAAATGAGATTTCCCAGGTGGCTTTTCTGGAGATGGAGGAAAAATGTCAACGAAATAGAACCATTTCTCTTCTTCCTCTTGTACTCTTCCCAATGAAGCTATTTTCATCTCCAAAAGTCTCCAAGCCAATGATATGTTCTCTTTGATGAAAGAACACGTGCTAACTTCCCATCTTTATCACTAATGGTGGCTTATGTACCCACCTGGGAAAGAGGGGAAATGTAGGCTCCTTCAAGTCTTCATTTTTCACCTCCAGAAGATGAGCTGATTTTAAAAGGCATGGTGCCTCCCCCACCTCTACAAATAAGGCATTTTCATTTTGTTATTGAATTATTGCTTGCTTATTGGAGATAAATTTTTGGTGGCTGTGGCTAATATTCATAGCAATTCTGAGATCAAGAACTAATTGATTTCTCTAATTTCCTTAATTGTAAAGGGGGGAAGACAAAGGCAAGGGACAAGGAGAAAGGAATGACATATGGTATATAATGACAGATGGTGCTTATCACCTCCAAGGACTAAGAGGACTACACACTAGCACTGTGTTTAATGAGTACAGATGCCATTAGATGGTACTTAACTTACTGCCTATAGTGAGAGTCCATCTCTCCTCCTCTCAGAAATTTTTCCTTCCTTCAAAGTGTCACCTCCTTTGCTTTAAGTTGGTACTGTTTTCTCCCATCTCAGAGTATTTTTAGAGCTCTTTAAAAAAAAAATCTTGTGTGTGATGTGTGTGATATCTTTCTATCCTGGAAGGCTGGGATTATTTCACTTTTGCCATTATATTTTCAGCATTCAGCAAAATGCCTTGCACAATAAATGCTTAATAAATGCCTGTGGAATTGAATTTAATCCATAAGCAGGTAAGAAGTATACTACTTATTTGGTCCTTTATTCAAATTACTTATTGAACTTCCTCTTTTGATTACCAGATCACTAAGGCAAAATTATTTCTAGAATCTATCTAACTTCCTTGTTCACAATTCCCTGTGATTCTATAGTGGGCAGCTAGGTGACTCAGTGGATAGAGTATTGGACCTAGAGTCAGGAAGTCACATCTTCTTGAATAAATCTGGCCTCAGATATTTACCAGCTGTGTGCCTGAGCAAGACACATAATCTTGTTTGCCTCAATTTCCTTATCTATAAAATGAGCTGGAGAAGAAAATGGCAAACCACTCCCTCCAGTATCTTTGCCAAGAAAACCCCAAATAGGGTTAAGAAGAGAGATATAACTATAATAACTCAACAACAATTATGATTTTATCAGTGTTGAGTATTCTTGATTATAGAGCTAGATTTGAAAAAGAGGCTTTATCTATCATCCAATACTTTTAAGTAATATAGTAACTCTCCCACAGTCACACACTCAGGCAGGGCTTGAATCTTCTAGACTCTGAGGTCAACTTTTTCTCCCCTCTATCGAGCTGTCTTTCTCTCAGCCTGACCAAATTCTAGCTTATTGACTTTATCCCAATACTCTGTCTTTTTATATGATAATCTATATATCTATTTAATAGCTCTGAAAACTATTAAAGCTTAGAATTGCACTAAAGCTTTTGGGATACCTTATACATGTTTTATAAACTCACCCTGACACTAAACAAAATAACTGGGTAGGGGGAAAATGTTCTTTTGTGGAAGAATAATATCCACTCTATATGTACTATTTAATAAGGGTTGTCATAATATTAAACAGCAAAAAAGAGAAGTCTTTTTCATGCTATTTGATTATAGATGGGGATGAAACCCTGAGAGTAGTTCCTTGGGAGGTCTGGAAGCAGCCACACACGGCTTCCACATACTGCTTGCTGATCATTCACTGAGCCCCCAGAATAGTTCATATTCCCCAAGGAAGGTGACCCTCCCAGCCAAGAATAAGTGAAGTAACAGCCCAGAACCCAGCTTTTCATTCCATCACCTTTTATGGTAATTCAGGGTCAGGAATCTGAGAGATTTCTGACTGGGACCTATTCTCTGAGGAGCCACCCTGGAGCATCAGGTGACCAAAGTTTTTTTTCCTCCCATGTTTCAAACCTTTATGCTTCCCCCTTGGCTAGTGCTTTGGGTTCTGATTCTCTGAGTACCCTGGAAAGGGGAAATCCTCTCAAGGTGCCTGTAGGAATGAGGACAGAAGTAAAAGTCCTCAGATGAACAACTTACTGGGGAGAGAGTGAGGATAAAGTGAGTTTATAAAGGCGTCTTAGAAGAATTTCTGAGACCTCCTTTCCCCTGTTCCTAGAACCAAGAATAGCAATAAAGAAGATATCTATAAAATGTCTACTTACCCATTTCAATTCCATAGAGGTGGAAAGTTATCTGAGATGGAGCTGGAGCTTTGAAAAGGAGAAAATGGCGTACATATGTGACTTGCCTATTTTGCAGAGCCCTGAGCTCACAGCAAGCTTTATGTTGGCTTAAATTGTATATTGGTCTCCAAACTCCAAATCCTCAACTTTGGAGACAGTTTTAAACTCTGGCCATAGTCTTCTTACTCATTGAATCACCACATCCTATCATTCTTTGTGGTGACTGGTGTTTCTTCCTCTGTTGTGCTGATCTCTTGAGGGTTGTTGGAGCCAATGGAAAATAGATGTGGGATAAGTTGTAGGGGCAATTTACCACAGTTCAGGAGGTCTAGAATTCCAGGAAACTTCAGCAGGCAATGTTTGAATCTAAATATTTCATCTTAGACTTTTGTTCTGAAGCCATCATAGTCATTCTTTCTACCAATAACTGTGAAACTTGAAAAGTAGATTGAAGAATGTTTTCATTCCATGAGGAATAATTTCAGAGATTTATTGCAGAATGGAATATTTCAAAGTCAGGAGGTGAGACAGAGACATGAAGAGAGATGAAAACAGATTTTTGAGATAGCATGCTCTGAAAATGAAAGTCTCATGTCAAAGACTCATGCCTGAAGGTGACAAAGAGTTAGTTCTGAAAGTGATGAAGTAGAAGGATGACAAACTAGCAAATGATGACTATGACTATTCCCCTCCCGTTTGTCCCCACCACTGTTCCCAGCTCCATCAGAGCTATCAGGACATTCTGCCATATAGCATCTACACCCTAGTCCTTGGTCATCCTATTCTTCTATCTTAAATATAAAGGATGATTTTGAAAGACAGGGATGAGTCCAAGAATACAGGCTGGGCTTCAGGGATAAAGAAGGGCTCTGGATGATAGAGTCATAGATTATGGTCTCTAACCTCCTTTCTAGCTCCAAGGATCCTATGGAAATGAAGCCCAGGAAGTTAAGGGATATACCCAGCATCATATAAGTAGTAAACAGAAGTGGGATATAGATCCAAGCTCTCTCACTCCAAATCAAGTATTCTTTTCACAGTGTAATATTAGTACTCTAGACTGCAGTGGCTCTCAAAGTAGGATCCAGAGAATCCTCATGGTCTCTGAAACCCTTTCAGAGGGTGTACAAATTCAAAGTTAGCTTTTATTTCTAATGTGTAAATATCTACTAATATAGCCCACATAAACTAAAACTCTTTGGACAGATCCTCAAGAATTTTTAATAGTGTAAAGATACTAGGAACAAAAGTTTGAGAACCACTGATCTAGAGTGTACCTGGAAAAGTGTTGCAACCATAGCAAATCCTGATGACCAAGGTAGTCTAGAATGATCTGGACCAATGTGTTTCTCTTCATTGAGAATGGCCTCATTGGGGAATCCTATTTTGGGAATCTCTTGGCCAGGATAGCTGTGAGTCCTCTGGGAAGAGGGGTGGCAATAATGCTTGGAAGAGCCCAGGGTCCTTGGCAAAGTCCAGGATATGTACTAAAGGGGGCTCCAAAAAAGCCAGTGGGTCTGAAGAATAAGCTATAGGGAGTAATGGCTCTTCAAGAGGAAATCACTATAACCTAAGGGAAATAAACTCACTCTGAGACTCAGGAAATGCTGGTAAAAATGTTTTAAAAGGCTTAATGGACCTCTTGGCTAGTGCTTCCTACCTTTCAAGGTGCATTTCTCTGACATTATCTCCTCTTCTTCTACTAATCCTGTGATTTAGCTCTCCCTTCTATCCTTAGCTTTCTGAGCTCATTACCCTCTTTATGTCTAAAAGACTTCCAAATACAACCTTCTTTCCCTTTCCACCTCCTTTTAATCCATCCAGTTGGAAACTATCTCCTCCCTTTAACTCACCCAACACTTTGCTCACTCCTTTCTTAGATGAATACCACATACTGTATTCCCTTCGAGTCCCTTCACTTTTAGGGGGCAAAGATCCCTTATTCATAAAATGAGGGAGGTTAGATCTAGTGAGGTCAAAAGGTCCCTTCCAGCTCCAAATAGATGATCCTAGAATCTGTCAGAAGAAGGTAACTCCTATGTTACTACCTTGCTGAGCTGCTCTGTGGCACTTAATAAAATCTTAAAGGCTTACAGAAACATTCAGAGCTAAAAAGAAATGGAACTGAACAGAGTCTCACACCTCCCAACCTGACTGTCCAATCTGTGGTCCTCCTGCCCCTACTACTCTCCCAATAGCTCTCCCCTTTTTCTCTACTCATTCAGACACTCCCCTGGTATAGATCTCACCACCTCATACCTGCACTATCATAATAGCTGTTGGTCATCTGCCGGCCTCCCAGATTCTTCCCTCTCCCGTCCATCAGTCACTCAGTCATCAAAGTGATCTCTCTAAGCTCAGGTTTCACTGTGTCAGCCCCACTTCTTAATAAACTCCAGTGATTCTTGTTTTCCAAGATCAAATACAAAATCCTGTCTTTATTAAAGCTGGAGCTTTCCAGTCTCCCTACACCTATCGCCAGCTTCTATAGTTTGTGTGTCACTGGCTTTCTTGGACTCCATTGGCTCACTCCCTATTTCTCATCTTCACCTCAGGAGCACTTTAACTCTTGAAAGGTCTCAGCTCATATCCTTGGTCCCCTCCTTGCCCTTCCATTCATGCCTTCCCACTGAGTTGAAGTCTCATCTCCTCTGCACACAGCTTGTATACACTTAGTTATTTAAGGGTTGTGTTCCCTATGAGCCTGTTAAGGAGAGGGCAACATGTTTGGGTCTTTCTCTGAATTCCCACTGCTAAAACAGGGCCTGACCATTGGAATACTGAATAAATGTTTGTTGCCAAAGTACTGGCCTAGTCCAACTCTCATTTTACAGAAGAGGAATTGTTTGCGCTAATAAAAGGTCTATACACATGTGTCATTTCCCTCTGTCAGCTTCACAAGGGCAGGGAGAAGGCAAGCTTTATCCCAAATTTCTATCTCCCCTTAAGACACCAGACACTGTATTCTATATGAAGTCAGTGCTTAATACACCTGTTGAATTAAACTGAATTTCACAGGGACAAAAGTTGGGTTTCAATTCAATATGCATTTATTAAATGTCTGCTATGTTCTAGACCTTGGAGATATAAAGATAAACCAATCCTGGAAAGATCTTAGCCTACATGGGGAGAAAAAATATCACCTGGCTTTCCACACAGCCAACTCCAGTTCAAAGGCTACAAATTACTGTCAGCTGTCTCGCAGATTCATATCCCTGGTCAAAAAGAGACTGGGTAAAAAAGCATGGACAATTCTGTCTCTGTCTCTCTGCCTCTCTCTCTCTTTCACATCACATTAAAGATGCCACAAATGAGTTACTCTGACTTTTTAGCATTTTTAAAACAAAACACAGACTGTCCATAGTTACTATATTAAGATCTCTTCCCCCCATCCCACTCCAAGGTCAGGAAAGTAGCAACCTTTAACAAGTTCTAATATCTTATTTTTGTTTTATTTCTTTTTCCCGATTGATAGTTCTGCTCTGCCTCAAACATTCCTAGAGCATTCTGTAACTCTCTCTTTCCCTATCACTCTATATCTTCAATTAAACTCAACTGTATACATGTTGCTTCCTCTACAATAGAATGTTACCTTCCTAAGGATGGGGTCTGAGTTATTCTTATAAATATAGAAAACCCAACCAAACAGCTCAAACAAAATAGGCAAAGACCAAACCAATATATGTAAAGCTTTACAGACTTCTAATATTATATGAATGTTAACTATTATTATTATTCTTGAAGTTAACAACTATGTGTTGAATGAAACTGAATTCTCTCTTAAAAGTGTACCATAGGAAACTACATATTTAAATGGAGTGAACTACAAATGAATTTCCTTAAGAGTATTATTCAATATCCCCACATAACAATGGTTCTTATCCTGAGGTTTATGAACTTAAAATATTTTGATAACCGTATTTCAATATAAGTGGTTTCCTTTGCAATACTACATATACTCTCTCTCTCTCTACATCTATATATATGTGTGTATATATATTGCATTTAAAAACATTGTTCTGAGAAGGAGTTCATATTTATCAGACTGCCAAAATGGTCCAAGAGGAAAAAAAAGTTAAGAACCCATATATTAAAATAAATGAAGAGAATAAGATTGAAAAGTGTTTTTTGAAAACTGCTAACAAATTTGTTTCCTGAGAAGCTGTCTTAAGCTTTTTCAAGATTCTAGGTTACTATTTGTTAAATTACTACTTTTTTCCAGTTGCCATTGTTACCAGCAAATAACCTGTATTCTGGGAGAATCTGACTTTGAAATATAATATGGAACATTTATTGGTGGGTTTATGCCTGTTTTTGAATTGTAAAAATACAACTTCATGACCATGGATAGCACCTTGTCAGTTTCATGACCAAACTTAGCTATTCCTTCTACCTCCCCTACAAGTGGGTCCAAGTCATATAAGGGAACAATCCAATTCCATAAAATACAATCTCTCCCTTGATCTATACCATAGTGATGTCCACCTCTAGGAAGTACACCTGAACATTTCAACTTAAGGTTAGTATTTAAGTTTTCTTAGCAAAGTGGTTGAGATAAAAACAAAAGTGTCTGGATCTCAGTTTACTCATCTATAAAATGATCTACTCATATGACTAGATGAATTCTGGGATTCAAGCCAGCTCTAAATCCTGTGATGTCACATATGTAAAGAAAAACTTCTCTGATAGAAAATTATCAATCTCTGGCTCTTTGCTTGATGAATTC
Source organism: Sarcophilus harrisii (assembly GCF_902635505.1). NCBI lineage: Eukaryota > Metazoa > Chordata > Mammalia > Dasyuromorphia > Dasyuridae > Sarcophilus > Sarcophilus harrisii. Next base: position 250,148,150 of record NC_045430.1, read on the forward strand.
AGAAGAGCCTAGAGCAGGGAAGATGAAAGAAAGCTCAATATATTTCTGCTCTTGTTCTTTTTTTTTTTTTGAACAATCTTTTTCCATGTAACCATGGTAACTCCCGTGCCAGGATACTCTACCAATGAAAGTGAGTGGGGGAGGGGAGGAGGTGATCATGAGATTGATGCAGTTCATATAAAAAAATTTGCCCAGAGGGCAACATTCTAAGCAATCTGCAATGCTTGTGCATGTTCCAACCTATAATAAATGCATTTAAATAATACATAGCTCTATAGAAGGGAGATACAGTATGTTGAAACAGATATCCTGAGTATGGGGAAATTACATTAAGTATGAGAATATAAGTAAGTGAATCTTTTAAAACATTTTCAGAAATACCGGAGGGAATTGAGTTCATGGGTAAAACACTTTCTCATTTTAACATGTAAGGGCTATGACTGCAAAATTCCACTGGTTCAATCCATGAGCTAATTATCTAGAGTGTCCAGGTAAAGGAAAGTGATTCCTGTGTTCTGTTCTGGTCAAATCAGGGATTGCCATCTTCAATTCTTGGGTGCCAAGTCTTAGGAAAGATACAGATAAGGTAGAGAGGATCCAAAAAAGAATGAGGAGAAACCATGGCTTTCACCAAAGTCTTTGAATGATTGTCAAATAGGAAGAGGACTAGAGCTCTGAGTTCTGAGCAGAGAGTCAGAATGGACTCAACGAAAGGAAAAAAAAAACCTATCCAATAGATATCCCAGAGAAGATTTTGCACAAGGGAGGCTGTGTATTGCCACTAAGAGGCCTTTAAGTGAAGATGGAGTGACCAACTGTTAGAGATGTGGGGAGAAGGTGATTCTTGTCTGTGTAAAGTTTAGCCTAGCGAGGAACCATATTTCCTTCCATCTCTGAGAAATGTGATTCTATGAAATGATTCTGGAAAGGTCAGCACAGCATAAAGAATGAATTCCATTCTATTCTAGTGCATTTTGTCGGACAAACATTTTAAAGCACCAACTCTATGCAAAGCATTGTGCAAAGTGCTGAAGACATAACAATGTAAATAGATATATCCCTGCCACTGAGGTACTTCCATCTTATGAGGGAAGGATACTACATAAACAAAGGTGGATACCAACTCAGTAAAAAGTACTAGAAGCAAAGGGGATAATTAAGAAAAAAATTCTTAACTATAGTTAAGAATAACAAAAATATCCCAAAAAGTAAGGGAAAATCACCAAGCACCTTGCTTGCCTTTTGATATATGAAATTCTGGGCTGAACTCTATGCTTTTCAAGATCAAAGGTGGGGTATTTGTGGTGAACAACCACTTAACGGATGGGGTGGGTTGCCATTTCAACCACAAGGCCAAGTTTCTCAACTTCAATTTGGGGCTGCAGGGATTGCTTTACATCTCATTAAAACTGCCTAGAGTAAAGCACACACCATGGCAGGGTTAATGTTTCCAGTTCCGCCTCAGGGAACCTCTATTCTTGATGATGACTTTGTACAGGAACATTTGCAGGGAGCTGTTATGACTTTTTGATTTATGTGTTCATTAAAACATCTGGATTTCAAACCTCCATCAAAAGTTATTGGAATTAACAACATCTTAAAATAGAAATGTAAAATGATAAATTAATTTGGCTTGGATCTTATTGGAAGGGGGTAAAACATTTGAAACATCCCTTCTCTTCCTCTGCCACATTCTTCTAAGAAAGCAGTCATATTTTGCCAAAGTAAATGATCTCAACAAAGCCTGAGAAACGTCAGATTTCTAGCTCTACAAAGTTTCAGAAATGGCTGAATGCTGCTCAATTCAATTCAAAATGTATTTTTTTTAGAATCAATATACATTTTTAAGTTCCGTGATGAGGAGATGTAAACAAAAATGAAATACTTCCTGCTCTCAAGGAGTTTACATTCCCCTCAGAGAAGAACCTGATAAATAAATAGATATATTGATTGATTAGCAGATAATTTGTAAGACAGGCACATGCTGAATTGAATTTTACTATTCACTATGTGATTTAAGTCATGAAATAAGAGTGAGATCCTAGGGACAGACTCATTTACAGCTTGTGAACACCCTTCTAGAATACTTAAATGCTAAAAGTTGTAAATGAAGGATGGGTTGCCTTGGGAGATAGTGGGTGCTATACCCCTTCTCCCCCACTAAGGGTTTTCCAAACAAAGCCTGGATGAGCACTTGTTAAGTATTTTATAGAAGAGATTCTTATTGAGGTATGAATTAAAATAGATGATCTATGAGGTCCTTTCTACATCTAAGAAGCTGTGAACTATTCTTTTCAATTATTTTTTACTGAAGTGAAGGGCACCAAGTAAGACTCAATTAATTCCCAGAGTGAGCTCCACTAGATATTGTTAGCTGCCAGTCAGGCAGGACATTAACCAAAGGACATTAACCTTTTTTTCCCCCTAGGTAAGTTAGTGTTGTTGGGATGACTTTTTGCTTTTTTTCAAAAGTATTTCAATGAGTTGAAACTGATTGACATTACCCACCAATGCCTAAGGTAAGAAGTTAGATTTCCTTGAAAAATACCTAAATTGAATGCATTTTAATGTCTGACATTCATTTTTGTTCCCTGATGGGATCCTCTGCACCAAACTTGTATTATGCAAACTTTTTGTGGAATGATTCAGTAACCAGATGATTACTTTTATTACTCACTCACTTAGTGGACCCAGAATTGAGGACAGAACAAAAGTTAAACCAGACTGACTAACTGGATGGAGGGCATCAACACAGGAAGAAAAGTGAGTTGAATTGTACCAAGTTATTCAAATGAGAGAGATAACAGAAAATGACCCAGAAGCCTTAAAAGTATGAAAAACAACTGGGAATATGTCAGAGTTACTGCCTGAGAGAAAACCAGGTTCCAAAGCCACTGGGAAAGAGAAGCAATAAAGAATTTGTACCACGATTAAGTTTAGTGCCAACTCTTATCCAAAGTATTAAATTCAAATGAATTGCTTATTTTATTTGGACAATAACGGAGGTTGAGAGAAGGAAAATTTTGAAAATCACTTCCAATGTAAAGTTTTACGTCAGAGAGGATGTTAATGAACAATGATTGGGTGGTTATTAAGAGCTTTCTTACATTCTGAGCAATTTGGGGTAAGATGCCTTTCTTATGCTGAGCTCCGGGACTTGAAAAATCCCATACAGCCACAAAGAGAAATACTGCTGCAGAATTTAATAATATTATTTGTAAAAAGGAAAAATAACAAAAAAAAGCCTTCTCTTGGTTTGAGCAACTCCCAGTAAGTTGTCTGTCCCATAGCTGTGGGATGAGGATTAAACAGAATAATGCTTCCATATAAACCAAGCAGCCTTGGGAGGGATACACCTGTAGTTAGAATGGTTCCTATTTAAGGAGTCTTGTTCATATTAGCATTTTCAAGTGTAAAAGGATGCTCAGGTAACCCATTCAGAGGAAGCAAAAAGGTTTGTTTTGCCTGTTTTAAAGCCACTTTGGATTTAAGCCAACACAATCTGAATGTCAAAATCAACTGCGCTGAACTTGGTATCATGTTTTATCATCATTTGGCCTCTCCCTTCTTCAAATCATGCTACAGCCCCATTTCCTCCCAGGCTATGACTGAATGCTTCAGAAATAAATAGGCCTTTGAAATAGGAATTTTTTCCCAGAGGTCTGACTTCTTTCACCTTGGGAAATGGAGAAGCAATTGCAATGACAGAAAGAGACAGATCTAGTGCTACAGAGACTTTCCCGGGAGGAAATGTATCTTTAGTGGGCAAAATTGCACATATAGCTTAGGTTTAGATGATACAACAATTGCTTATAATCATCATCAGAGGCTATACTGGCATGCCAACAGGCAGACAGAAGGCTCCTGAAAAGGGGGCAAATGAGCCCTGAGCATTTTACATCTTGTACATGTTTATTCATCTGTAAAATGAGATTGGACTAGATAATCTCCAAGTTCCCTCTAGGGTCTAAATCCTATGATCCAATGAAATTCTGGATGGCACAGAAGGGTAGTCAGGAAGGCAAAATCATCATTTATCAAGAAGGAATCTTCTGGATAAGGAAACCTCATCATTCAGAGACTGTCCTTCTCAGTTGGAATCTAAATTTACTGATCAGACAGGTGATCAATCTTAGAGGTAAAACAACCCTCCCTCATCTCAACTTAAACCAAGAGATTTGAAAAGTCATGGGATATTTCCCCCAGAACCTACACAACGACTATATCTGCCTCTCAGTTTCTTCATCTGCAAAATGGGGATAATGCCTAGAGTGCCTGTCTCCTACAGTTGTTATGAGGCCCAAATAAGAAAATTTAGGAAAGGTGCTCTGAAAATCTTGCCAGCTCTTTTGTCATCACAAACACAGGCTCATAAGATATAAAAACAGAAGGTACTTCTAGCTTACTATTGTTTTACAGTTGAGTAAGTCAAGGTTGAGAAAGGTTAAGTGCCCAAAGTCAGACAAGGAGTAAGGACACAATGTCGCTCCAGGTTAATGTTCTTCCCCCTTTACCGGGCTACTCACATTTATCTAATTGCTTAACTGAATCCCATTAGATCCTCAACTTTTCCCTGATGAGACTTGTTCTCCTGCTTCTGCTCATTTTGTTCTGCATTAGTGCATATACTGCTCAGTCAGCAGGAAGCCAAGTGATTAATGGATAAAGAAGCTACCTAATCCATAGGGAGGAAAGCATGGATCTCATCAGACAAGAGCTTTGGACTCCCAGGAAACCAAGGTCTACTGGTTGGATTTAATACTTTCACTAGTGGGTCTTCACCATACTTGTTCACTAAATGATGACATTTGTTGGCTAAAGTCAATCCTGAGAATCTCTTTCATAGCATGGCTTCCCTCCCTCAAGTAAGATTCAGCCTCCCTTTCCAGTGATTTCTAAGATTCTCTTAAACTTCACAAACTGTGTTCTTAAGCTCTACCTGATACTGAGATCATGAGTATAATCTATTCTAAAGCTTCCTTATAGCAGGAAAACCCTAAATATACATCCCTTTATCTTTTCACTAAATGACTGCAGTAAAAGTACCCAGGGAGTTCCTTGAATAAATAAATGAATATAGTGAATGAACTGATGGGCCTTCATAGAATATTAGGAATAGAAGAAACCATTTAGGTCAACATAATCCTCCTCCCTTTAAGTCCCCCCTCCTCCGGTTACTTCTATGTAATAATAATAATAATAACTTGTATTTTATTGCTCCCAATTAAATAATAAACTTTGATCTTTACAATAGCACTGAGATAGAGGAAAGATGGAGCCTAATGTAGACGCAAGTAGGTCTTGGTATAATACTAGAAGTCTCGGTTTGATGTTTTTGCTTTCCTTTCCTTTCCTTCACATGTTGTTAAAAGTTCATTTTTTTTTTTTTTTGCTGAGGCAATTGGGGTTAAGTGACTTGCCCAGGGTCACACAACTAGGAAGTGTTAAGTATCTGAGGCCAGATTTGAACTCGGGTCCTCCTGACTTCAGGGCTGGTACTCAAAACACTATACTAAATAACTGCCCCCAAAGTTCATCTTTTTTTAAAACATCATCATTCCCCAAAGACCACCTTTCCCTGTTGTTCACAATATAATACTCCTTTTTAATAAATGAATATAGTTAAGCAAATTAAACTATCACATTGGCCATGGTAGAAAATGTATACCTCATTCTATCTCCATATTCAATCATCACCTCTCTGCCAAGAGCCAAGAGGCATGCTTCCCCATCAGTTCTTGAAGAAACTGTTTGTCTTTTAATGTTTTCTTTTTCTTTATTGACATAAGTCATCATGGAAACTGCTTTCTTGGTTCTGCATCAGTTCATACAAGTTTTCCCTGTACAACCTATAGCACCTCTCTCATATCACGGCCAAGGGAGATACCAGAAACACTAACAGGGAGCTCATTTTCATTCTTTGCCATTTCACTGACAGTGATTCAAGAAAAAGGAAACCCAGAGAGGTATGGCTCATTTTCTAATTTGAACCTAATTCATCAACCCCAGCTCTACAGCATCATGATATTGGGCATTGTCTGAGATGGCAGGCAGATTTACTAGTCTCAAATATAAGAACACAAAATCTCCTTGTGGCTTTGTTTCAAATTGATTTAAATTTCAATATATCAAGATTCATGTGATTTCATGAAGCCCTTATAGACAATTCAATATTCCTGAACAAGAGTAATATTTAAACCATGCAACAATGTCTTGCTTTTCTAAGGATTATTAATAATACATTTGTACTACTTGGAGAGTGGCTATAAACTTTCCACAATGGAATAAGAATGTAATCTGTTCACAGGAGCTGAAGATGAATCACTCCGATAAATTCTTCATGAAGGCCCCTAAGCTCCTGCTACTCAGGGATTGGCTAGGACCCCCCAGTTAATCCTTCAGTGGTTCCTCCAAACATCTCATTATTCACTAGTCTGTGACAACTCGGGTCATAAAAGAGATGCTTGGTACACAACCTTGACACTGCACAGAAACCTCAGACCATGAATATTAAAAAGAGACAGACTCAAGTGGGTTTCAAGATATCCACAAGCTCCACCAAAGCCCACTCCTTGCTATCCAGGACATAAACAGAAGGTGAAAGCTTCCTAGACTTGTGGTCTTGTAAAAATTGGAAGATAATTGTGCCATAGTAGATCAAGTGTTGAATTTGAAATCAGGAAGATCTGCATTCAAATTCTGTCTTAAACACTTAATTGTTTGACTCTGGGCAAGTCATTTAAAACTCTCTCAGTCTCAGTTTCTTTATCTGTAAAATACTGGTAACAATAAGATAAAGTACCATAATGATTAGGCACTATTATTATCATCTTTGTAATTATCTAATTCACTGCCTTCATTTTACAGATGAGAAAATGGGAAATCCTGGAAAGGTTAAATGATTTTCCTAGTAGGGTGCTGGTACCATACTAATTTTGAACTTAAGAGCACAGGTGAGTAACAATTATCTAAGTTCTCTCCTGCCTTTTTGATCCCAACTTATACTACCATACCCTGAATAGTTTTCCAGTATTAAAAATATTGGCCAAGCCGGATTTTTCCTGGGGGATAATGTAATACCTAATTTATTCAGTCTGCCGATGATGTAATATTTAATTTATTCAAGCTGTCCGGTATTGGGAACACCATAAGATGCCACCTGCAGCAAGCTGGAAGCTGGGATAAGAAAATAACATAAGGATCAAGCATTTATTTTCAGAGAGATGGGTCAATTTCAGCCCAGCAAGTGTTGGCTATTTCCTAAGCTCCTGTCATTTTTCTGTGCCCGATCTTGTCATGTTTTCCAAATCCATTAAAATGTTAAAGCTTAGAACTGGAAGAGACATTGAGAGGTCTCTCTGGCTTTTTAATACAGGATGAATCTGGCTAAGAGTGGGAGATCTCGGCTCCTTGTCCTTGTCAGGATCAATTCAATCCAACAAATATTTATTTTAACAAAACCCACTGATACATTTTATCCTTCATCTCACAGTCAGTTCCCACTCATTCCCCTTTTAGTTTGAATCTTCCCTTGTGACAAAGAAAAACAAGCAAAAATAGCCAATACAGAAACTGTCTACCAATGTTTATAATATTCTGTCCCAGGGGGTCCTGTACCTCTCTGAAATATGTCACAAACCATTTAGTAATCACTGTGTGAGCTGGGTGCTAGAGATAAAAAGGCAAAAAACCAAGATTGTTCCTGTCATGTCAGAGCTCTCCTTCTAATGATTCTGCCACAGACTGCATGACATTGGGCAAGTTATTCAGTTTGCTTATCTGTAAAGTGAGAGGGTTAAATTGAATGATTTTAAAAGTTAAATACTAAGAATCTATGACTATTGTGATCCGATTTGGAGTTTTCTTGGCAAAGATATGGGAGTGATTTGCCATTTCCTTGTTTTTTCCCCAAGGTTCATACAATTTTTTCTTAATAATATTTTATTTTTCCAAATACATAGTTTTGAACATTTGTTTTTGTAAGATTTTGTGTTCCAAGTTTTTTCCCTCTCTCCTTTATTCTCCCCTTCCCAAGACAGCAAGTAATCTATGTTAAAGATGTACAATTCTTTTAAACATATTTCCACATCTGTTATGCTGTACAAGAAAAATCAAGCCCAAAGGGGAAAAAATGAGAAAGAAAAAGCAAGCCAACCAACAAACAAAAAGGTACAAATACTATGCTTTGATCCACATTCAGTCTCTATAGTTTTCTCTTTAGATGTGGATGGCATTTTCCATCACAAGTTTATAGAATTGTCGTGAATCACATTGCTGAGAAGAATTAAGTCTATCATAATTAATCATCCCATAATCTTGTTGTTACTGTGTACAAATTTCTCCTCACTTCATTCAATATCAGTTCATGTAAATCTCTCCAGGCTTCTCTGAAATCATACTGCTGGTTGTTTCTTACTGAACAATAATATTTCATAACATTCATATACCATAACTTGTTCAGCCATTCTCCAATTGAGCATCCACTCAATTTCCAATTCCTTACTCGTACCAAAAGAGCTACTACAAACATTTTTTGTGAGTCCTTTCCCCTCTTTTATGATCTCTTTGGGATATAAATCCAGTGGTGACATTATTGGATTGAAAGGCATGCACAATTACAAAGTCCTTTGGGCATAATTCCAAATTACTCTCCAGAATGGTTGGATCATTTCACAACTCAACCAACAATGCATTAGTCTCTTTGTTTTCTCATTTCCCCTCCAACATTGATCATAATCTTTCGCTATCATTTACCCAATCTAATAGGTACGAAGTGGACTTCAGGGTTGTCTTAATTTGCATTTCTCTAATCAATAGTGATTTCTAAATCACTATTTTTTAATCTTTTTTTAAAAATAATTTTTAGCATTTTTTTATCACTATAAATTGGTCATTTCCTTTTCCAGTTCATTTTACAGGTGAGGAAACTGAGGCAAACAGGGTTAAGTATCTTACCTAGGATCACACAGCTAATAAGTGTCTGAGGCCTGATTTGAACTCATCAGGATAAGTGTTTCTAACTTGAGGCCTGATGCCCTAACCACAGTACTACCTAGCTGCCCAATCTCCACTTTACACATGAGGGAGTGGAGATGTATGGTTATGTGACTTTCCCAAATCACACTGATCTTTACTCAGCAGCAGAGCTGGGAACAGACTTGAATTTTCCAGACTAAAAGCATGGAACTCTTTTTACTACGCCATAGCATCAAGCCCACAGTTTTATTGAGCATTTCTATATGGTGATATTATATTAGCTACATTTACCAATATTACGTCTTTTCTCTTCTTGCCTTTCTCTCTGTCCTCTATCAAGCCTCTGATTAGGAGAAGGCAAACATTTATGTAAGAGGAGTTGATGGGACCATGAAGTTAAGAGTATTGGGAGGATGATGGCCTGAGTCACCTGAGTCAACAAGCAAATGATCATATGCCTGCTAAGATATTCTATAGACCCAGTTCACCTCGATGAAGGTAAATTGCAAAGAGGTAGAAAGTATTATAGACAGAAAATATGTGGAGGGATTTCAGCCTCAGCATTAAGAAATCCTCAAAAATATATCACATGAGACCATAGAAAAAATAAACTCACCAAAGTTCCCCTGCATCTTTCCAACAAGCTGACTTGCTGATTGCCCTGCAGAGGGAAGAAGGAATCATAGCTTTCTTATGCCTTGTGTATTGTTAATTATCAAATTTGATCATTAAAATGGCATTCATTTTCACCCTTTTCTGTGACTTTTGGGCTTGGTTTATTGGTTTAAAAAGGAGACAAGCCCCAAAAGGACAAGAACTGTGTAGCCTTATCCCACTTAGTAAATCCATTGGCCCTGAAAGAGTAATGTTCACACAATGGATGCTTAGCACATGTCTCTATATCATTGTGAACACCCAGAAGAGCTTGGCAGAGGATCATCACAGGCTAAATTAGTCACTGAGGATGTCTGAAAATATGGTAGAGTGAAAAATTGAAAAGAAGCCATCTTCCTTGTCTAATTAACAAGAGAAACTCTGAAAGAGAAATGTAATGTCTAAGAATTCAATTCACATAAGAAAATTAAAACTCCCTCAAAAGACAATGAGGAGCAGGAGAAAACACTCTGGTGTGGTACAATAAAAATAAATTGGAAGAAGAGAAGCAAAGAGCATAATAGCAGAAGGAAAGCATCCTGAAACAGAAACAATTAAAGAAACCCCAAATCTTTCAATTTCATAAGATTTAGTATTCACAAGCTCTTTTCATAAGACTTTCATTTAATTGTGCTTCTTCCATGACAAAATGAAATTGGAGAATTTATATTGAAAGTACCCTCTCATTGGCCATTTGGTCAACATCAATTTACTTTAATGAATATTTAATATATATTGTAAAGATTATTTCAAAAAGGACTAAACCTTGTTGTTTTTCTGCTTTTTTGTTTTTGTTTTTTAAATGCTTTCTGATATCACTGTGGATCAAAGTTTACTCGAATTCAGACTGCTTGATTGGGAGGAAGGTAAGTGGAGAGAAAAGTTGCATTTTTTCTATTGTTTTGAGTTTCTTGAATAAAGGAGCATTGGGTGGCAGGAATAGCATGTCATCAGAGGAACAAAGAATGAGGGGAATAAGAGGATGTATTGGTCACGTAACAAGAGTGAAGGGTAACTGAAAAAACTCTTGGAATCCAATTATATCTAAAATGTCAAAAGAAAACAAGAGCAGGGTCCCAAGTGGGTTGGGTGGACCCTTCGTGGCACATTTAGGGGAGAATGGGAAAAAGAAGGTAGGTAAGTATGGATGAACTGCAGTATTCACTGCTGGAGGGAGTATCTACATGGATATGATGGCAGCTCCATCAGTGAAGTGGAAGGAAAGGTAACTCAGCTACAAGCTTTATATCAATGATCTGGCTCCAGAATCCAATTCAATTTTCAATTTTCTCTTGCTTTTTTAATGTTTGGTTCCCTTCAATTCAACCAACACTTTATGATATTCCTAGGCCTCTACACATTCAAAATCCCACCCATTTATCACCTCATCTTCAACTCTCTTATGTCAATATTTTATCCAATATCCTTAAGGGATTTCTTAGGATTTCTTTGCTCTGGAATTATTAAGGCCAAATTCTAGAGTTGGATTGATATCCAAAATCAATAAATTTCCATTCTATTGGCTGTGCTATTTTTCATAGAGGAATTTCATCTTTAGAATCCCTACTTTTCTGACTAAAAGGCTCCCTGGATATTCTTTTTTTTTTTTTTTTGTATATTCTTTTAGAAAGTCTTGATTAGGTTGCTGGACAGCTGTGAGCAAATTCATCCTTCCAGATGTAGGATTTTTAGGCTGATGAACTATGTACATAAATTTATTATGTTTTTCTAAAACCATCTAATTTCCAGGATTTCCTTTTCCTTTACAGCCCCAATCTACTACCATTTCTATGCTGCTCAAGCAAGAAGTTTAAAATTCAAAAGTATTTTCCCTCCTTATTTTAATCCTTTTCAATTTGTAAATACCAGTATTTATCCCTTACTTCTTTTTAGAACTTGAAATTAGAAATAGTTCTGGCTGCTGGGCCTTTATTCCAAAGCTTCAGGAGTGAAAATTGCAATTAAGGGTTTCAGGGCATAGCAGTTAAGGCTGGCTCATCTCCTAAGCCATGCCTTATTGCTTCTCCTACACTCTCTACAGCATTAGACTTGAGAGAATTGATTGCTTTCTGCTAGGTTTAGTTATGTCTCTTTTCATACTTCTATAGAATTCAGCATATATGGAGGCCCCTGCTTTAGACAAAGCACCTGAGCTGCATATGGTGAGAGGATACAAAGAGGAATTTTATCTCCCCATCTTAGATATTCTTAGAAGGAAAATAAAAAGGACACAGAACAGAAATCTAGGTTCAAGTCTCTGTTTTGTTATCTATTTTGTATGCCAACTTTTGGCTTCAGGTTCTTTATATGTAAACTGAGAGAATTGTTCAAGGTGAGACCTAAAGACTCTCCAGAGCAAAGAAATCCTAAGAAATCCCTTAAGGATATTGGATAAAATATTGACATAAGAGAGTTGAAGATGAGGTGATAAATGGGTGGGATTTTGACACTTGGGAATTGAAACAACAAGGTACATTGCAAAATTACTGGAATTCAATGTTGCTGGGTTCAAATCCTACACTGAGTCTCAGTTTCCTCATCTGTCAAATAAGGGGGTTGGAGCTGCACAAGTTTTTAGCAAATCACTTTTTTTCTTAAGGCTGCAGACTTCCTGAGTCACCAAATGAGGATGTTAGACAAGTTCTGGCTGAAAATGATAAATACTATGGTGTCCTGGATGTTCCACAATTTCTCTCCTTTCCCCCAGGCCTACTGAATGAAAACTCCATTCCTTATACTTCTTTCTACCCCTTTTGATTTCTAACACCATTCCTTATAAATATAAACAAGCAATCAATAAGTACTTGTTAGTGGATGGACTTTATTTATTTATTTTTTTAAATCATCATTGGGTTTCTTCTGGTGTCCTTCCCTAGATTTTAAGTTGCTTCTCTGGGACATGTTTATTTTTGTTTGTCCCTATCAGTGGCAGGTCTTTTCACATTTATGATGCTGTCACTTAAGAAATGGCCCAACGTGAAGGCCAAAGACTTAGACCAAAGACCAAAATCAATGCATAACTGTTCTCCTGTTCTTCTGTGATCCCTCCCTCCAGGAGACTCACTCTTGAAGAGTCTCTGCTTCCTGTTCCCACACTCGCCATTTTTGTTCAGATTTAACTTCTTGTCTGGGCCCTTGCAATAACTTCCTAACTGCTCTCCTTACCCTAGCTGTGAAACTGGTAGAACCTTAAAGCACAGCTCAGATCACACCACATGTGGCTTCTCATCACATACCAAATAAACTGTCAATTCCTCAGCAGGGTATCAAGGTTCTCTACAACCTTGCGTCAGTATATATTCCTTCTCATGCCCTCCTCCAATACTCCTCTTAACATCCCTTATAGTCTATCCAAAAATCTTGTTCCTCAAATGCAGTCTATATTTTCCCACTTCAGCCTTTTTGCTCCTCTTTTTCCATATGCTTTTTTTCCTTCCCCATCTTCACTAGCCCCAAAACCAATCTTCAAGATCTTGGTATACTGTTACTTCTTTTGTCTTCCCCCCTCCAAACCTGAAATCTGTCTTCTCTGCATTTCTAAAGCTAGTTAATGTTTCTATATCAAATTGCCCCTTGCAGCCTAGTTATTTGTGTACAAGTTTTATCTCCATACTTAGCTGTAAGAGTCTACACAATCAGGAAGCATATTTTAGGAATCTTTTTTATTTTCCTATAGTTTCTTCCATAGTGATCTGTACCTGGTAGGGGGCTCAATGAATATTTACTGAATTGAACAGTACATGTGTGACCTAAGATTAGATATTTGTAAAACTATAGCATTGGAACACATGATCTTTAATATCCTCTCCAGCTCTACTGTGAATATTATTATAATTTAGCACACATATAATAGAGATTCAACAAGAAGGAGTAGACAGAGAACTTGTCTAAGTTGGAAAGACTGGCATTCAAATTCCAATTCTGATATATGGCTGTGCCTGGGCAAGTAACTTAAACTCTTAGTACTTCCATTTACCTCCTTAAAGACTGTAAACTGAACAGAAATCACTGATTGGTACTGGTAGAAGAAAATCCTCATCAAGAGCCCATAGAACTAATGAATTAACACCTCCAGTCTCTTCTTCCCCTCTCAACTTTCTCCTTATCCCTCATACTACAAAATTATAATTACAAATGTGGCTTTAAATTTGTTTTCTTTATTTTCATTTCTTCCCATTTTTCTTTTTTTTTAAATTATGAACTTGGCAAATATCAGTAGATGTGAATATTTCCATTTACAAAGAACAGATTGGAAACAATAAATGTCTATTACATATAGATAAAGCTTTAAAAAAGTATACATTAAATTTAACATGGCACTATCAATATTATCCTGCTTGCCTAGATCCCTGTCTAACCTTCCTTTTGTTCTCTCTTGTATTTTAAAAAACGTTTTGTGATGCTTTTTTCTTTCTTTTCTATTTTTGTATCTCTATTACTAATTTCCCACTCTCTCCCACTTTCCCCCCAATATTGAGAAACCTTGAAACAAATAACTAGTCAACCAAAACAAATTAATACATTGATTGTGTTTGAAAATATGTGTTTCATTCCTTCTTTATAGTCCATCCATCACTCCACTGCCAAGAACAGGAAGCATGCTTCATATAAGTTCTAGAGTTATGATTGGTTATTGAGTGAATGATCCCATAGTTGTTAAGTCTTACACAAATGGCCTTCACAATGTTGAAATCATTCTTCTGGTTCTGCTCTCTTCACTCTGTCAGTTCATAAAAGTTTTCCCAGTTTTCCATCCCTTTAGTCATTTCTTACAGTCCAATATTTCATTTCATTCATCTCTCATAATTCAGTCATTTCCTAATTGTTTCCCATTTTCTCTTCCTTCTTTTCTCTCCCTTTTCTTCCTCTACTTCCCCCCCACTTTTTGAAAATCTTCCATGTGTGACCTAACTCTGGCCCCAATCATAGAAATTTTTCTCCTTCACTTTACTCTTATTATTCCTACTTTGCAGTTCTTTCCATTCTAAAAAATTTGCCCCTTATTTACCCAGGTTTTTTTTTTAATTTTCAGCTTTAATGCTCCACATTACACTTCTGAAAAACAAAACTCATACAAGCCTGTATTCTTTTCTTCAAGGCCATGACCACTATTCCAATGGAAGTCAGAAGAACTATGCCCACAGCTGGAAAAAAGGGGAAGTAAGTGACAGGGGAGTCAAGGTCAGCTCACTCTACCTACAATGTGAAAGCTCTTTCCCCTGCCTTTACCTCTCCCCAGCATCCAACAAACCTCTCAAAACTTCTCTCTCATCACCCTCATTTTTAGAAATACTGTTCTAAAGATTAGAGATAACTAGATTTTCACCTTCTTGTTTCAATGATTTTTTTCCCTCATTATAGCTACTAATATTCTACGCCTTGGGGTTTTCCCCTCACCTTTTCTACCTTGTTCCCTCCCTGTCTCTTCTCTTCTCTCAGACTGACTCCCATGATTTTTAGAAGTTTTGTTAAGAGACAGAAGGCTTAAGACCAACTTTTCAAGTAGTTCATGGAGCTGCTTGAAGGAGATGGCATTCCAGGCACGCTGGGTACCCAACCTTTCTCCTGAAGCGCAGCTGTTGCACAGAATAAACATCTGGATGAGGAGGACGACCAGCATCCCCAAACATCATTCATCAGCTGGCAGCTTTGTCAGCAGCCACCCAAGGGCGACGGCATTCAATCAGGGGGATGATATTCTCTGAGGGTGAAAAGAAAGGGGAATTCAATTCAAGAAATGTAATTAGGGGAGTTGTGTGCTGGCAGCCAGATTTCTTTTCCCATCCCTTTTTCACAGTTGCTATAATAATCTAAGCCTTCTAAAAATATAGCCATAAGGATGGCTCAACCAGCGCCTGCTAACTGAAAAATAATGAGCTTAAATGAGCTACAGAATCATCTACATATTAAAGGAATGGCTCAACTCTTCTGAAAGTTGCTACATTTCTTTCCCTAATATTACAGAGACAGCACCTGCCGTGTGTCATTAACCTCATAGCTTTATTGTAGGCTTCTCCCCCCACTTTAAAAAGACCCCAAGTGAGTATAAAGGAGAACAACTGAACATGTGCAAATAAGAAGAGCCAGATGGCACCAGGAATGGTGAGTTCTCATGCTACAAGCCATAATAATAAGGGGGAAGGAAAGCGAACAAGCATTTATTAAACACCTATGATATGCTGGTATTATCTCATTTGATCCTCCTATTTACCCTGGGAAATAGGGGCTATTATTATCACTGTTTTGTGCTTGAGGAAACAGGCAGAAATTAAGGAACTTATCCAGGGTGCCACAGCTCAGAAGAGTTTACTAGATTTGAACTAATCTCTTCCTGACTCTAGACCCAGCATTCTATGCACTGTAGCACCATCTGGCTGTCTCTGAGCTTTCTTACAAACAACAGCAATGAACATTTATATAGTACTTTATAAACACTTAAATAGTCCTTTAAGGTCATGAGATATTTTTTTTATGGGATCCTATTTGATCCACCACAATCCCTTGAGATAGATACTACAGAAATTATCATTCCCATTTTACACATGAAGAAAGGGAAGCTTTAAAAAAAGCATGCAATTTGCTCCCAGTTAAATAGATCTCAATGTCCTGAGCAGCTCTATAAAACTTGAATCTCTAAGATTCTCAGGTCTGGACCAGGTGTTGAGATATACACGGTGGGGATCATTTCTGCACAGGAAGTTCCTTACACAAGAAAACTGCAGGTCCAGACCGATGCTCATTCTTTCAAACTATTCATCTTCGATAGAGAAATTCCCAAGCAGGAAGAAAATAAAAGCTGAGTGGTTGCACAAAATGTGCTAACGCCATGTCAACCGGGCTGTCCATATTTGCCAATCTCATGGTCAATCAGGACATCATTTTTGCCTTGTCACTAGTGGGTGGAGTGCCTGCCTGGAAGGGTGGTTGATGATACAAGCAGGACAAATCTTCACTAAGGCTATTACAGGGGCAATAAAAATTACCTGTTATGTGCCCAGCATTGTTCTAGCAGACATAAAAGAAAACAATACAAGAGACAGACCCTGAGCTCAAGAAGTTTACCTTCTATTGTATGTGTTCATAACTAAGTAAATACACAAGATATACAAAATAAATATCAAATTATCAAGAACTGGTTAGAACTTCTTGCCAATTTGCCACATGATGAATTATAAATACATTTAACAAATTTGGTCTTTAAGGAATGACAGGCTGCCAAGACTTCAATTTTCAGTAGAGAGAAATCAAATTTCTGGAAAACCTGAGTTCCAGTCTCAGATTTAACACTTCACTTAGAAAAATCACTTTGATTTAATTTAACAATCATCTATCTATTGAACACTTAAAATATGCACAGCACTATATTAGGTGCTAGGTGTAAAAGGATAAAGTAAGAAATAATCTTCTCCTACAAGGAATTTATGTTCTACCAAAGATAGGTACCAAAGATAGGTAACCAAACACAACTGGAACAGGGAGGGGGAGACCTAGAAAGTATAAGGGGAATCAAGAAAGGCTGCTCATAGAAGATGGCAACTGAGACATAGGTAAGAAGGGAATTCATGCCAGGGAGAGGAGATAGCCTGTGCAAAGGCACAATGGGAGTAAATTAAAGTAGACTAATTTGGCCAGAACATGGAATGAGTGAGAAGGGGAGTGACAGGAAATAAACCATAAGAATATAGGCTAGAGTGAGATTGAAAGGATGCTGAGGGATTTGTTTCTTTTTTCCTCCAGGTAACAGGGACTCATTGAAGATTTTTGAATAAGGAAGTAATATGGGCTTTAGGAAGTCTTTTAGCAGGATTATGGAGAATGGATTGGAGAAGGAAGAGACTAGAAGAAGGTAAAACATTCAGGACTAATGCAATAGTCCAGTTGAGACAGGTGAGAAAAGAAAAAGTCCTGAACTAGGATAGTGGCCAGATGAGTGGAGAGGAAGGGCATAGCAGATTTGCTGTGAAGGCTGAATTGACAAGCCCTTACAAATGATTGCACAGAAAATGCTTCATTAGCAGGCCCTCAGTTTCCATTTGTCCAATGGAGAGGTTAGACTGGGTAGCTTCTAAGGTTTTACTGGTTAGACTAGGGTTAGTTTGTATTTCGACTTTTGCAACTGACATTGGCAAGCAATGCAAACATGAAGGAATCACTTAGTTTATCTAAACCTCAGTTTTCTTGTCTGGCAAATGAAAATAATAATGTTCATCTATCTGTATGATTTATGACAATACTGGTTCATGATAATATAACGTACTATGTGCCAGACAATGTGCTGGAGATAAAAAGTAAAAAGTGAAACAGTCCCTACTCTCCAAAGGCTTACAATTTACTAGGGGAGAAAATATATAAACCTAAGTGTATACAAAATGAATCCAAGGCAATTCAGGAGTGGGGGTGGGTAGAAGTATGAGGTGCTAGGGGGAAGGGATGAGAAAATCAAGAACTGCATCATTTAGGAGTTTTGTTTGAGCTCAGTGTTAAAGGAAGCAAGGAAAAGCACTGGAGAAATACTGTCCAAAGATGCACTGTTGAAAAATGGAATGTTGACTATCTGTACCACCAAGGATGCTGGCTCGGATGACCTGCAGAGCATCTGAAGGGGATAACATGTCATTGTCCTGGAAAAGTAAAAATCTAGAAAGCAGGAACAGTTTCTGCTCTGCAGGAAGGTGATAATAATAGATAGGACAAGTGGGAAGAGGATGGTGACAAGGAATGACTTCCATTTTTAGGTCAAGTTTCATTTGGGATTATTGTCTTCTCAAGACTATTTTAAAGTGATGACTCCACCAGTTGGCTTGCCCTTGATATTTGTGCCACAGATAACTAGATATTGCAAAATAAAACAAGTCAAGCACTGATAGGAGAAGGAAAGGAAGGGAGAAGATACTCCCAGTGAATGTGAAAGCAGGGTGCCATATTTAAAGAGTTAGGCAGAGAGAGAAATTTTGTTGATACTATGAACATTGGCAATAAATCTATCTGCTAAGTTAGTGATGATGAATGCCCAAATAAGAGCCATTCATTCTGCCTTTAGGGACCTCTAACTCTAACCTAAGATTTGCAAATCTAATAGACTGTGTCACAAGGAAGCCCTCCGTTAATTGCCTAATCTTTACAACACTGATGATAAGCCAACTTTCCTAATTTAGAATGATTTACAAAAAGATGTAGGTGACAGGTACACTATTCTAACATCTTATCCCAACCCCACCCTAGATTTCCTGGTACTTTTCTTGATGTTCATTTAAGGATCTCTCATTGTCAATACTGTCAGGAAGCTGGGTGGTACAGTAGGTAGAGGACTGGACTTGGAGTCAGAAAGACCTGAATCCAAATCCAACCTCAGATATTTACTACCTGTGTGACCTTGGGCAAGTTAATCAATCTTCACTCGATCTCTGCTTACCTCAGTTTCCTAAAATGGGGGTAATACAAGCACCTACCTCCCCAGTGAAATGGTATTTGTAAAATGCCTTACAAACCTTAAGATACTATATAAATAGCAACTATTCCTACTATGATCATCATCATTATCATCTGTCATTAACTAGCTAAATGCTCTCTGGCAAAACCCTTTCCTTCTTTGAATGCCAATTTCTTCATATGTCACTTGAAGGGATTAGACTTGATAAGTTCTAAGGTCCCTTCTATTTCTAAGAGTCTCAAAGGAACTCTCCTTTATCTTTGGCAATTGGGGAAAGAGAATTGAAGTCCTTTGTTAACAACAAAAAAGTACTTTATCTTCAATTATAAATAACAGCAGAATGGTTTGATGTTTATTTCATCTTTCCTTTCTATCATTTTTCTACCTTCTGTTGTAGATGCTAATTAGCAATAAAACTTTCCAAAGGTGAAAAACATGAGGAGAAGGCAAGTTGCTGGAGCCCTATATTCTCTAACTATACCTTGTTCAGCTCCTGAATAATCAAAATTTTGTTATAAAAGCTTTTCAATTGAAAGGACATTTAAATGGATTTATTAAATCCAAATACTATTTGTGTATTTAAAGAAGAGATTTCTTTTTTTAAGATGAAATTTCTAAGTAGATCTTCAAAAGAAACTCTTTTCTTCTCTCATCCTTCACAATCCTGCTATAAATTAATTGTGTGACCCTCAGCTTTGGTCACTGCATCTGGAAAATGAAGAGTCAGTCTCTGATTCTAAATTTTTTTCCCCAGTATTCAGGAACAGAACTCCACCAGTGAAAAGAAACTATTTCTTGGGCAGGGTGAGGAAGAGGGAGCATGGGAAGGTAAATCCACTTAGCAGTCTATTTTCCACCCCTGAGCAAGGCTAGGTATGAAAGTCTCCATTTGCTATATATCTAAGGAGAATTCCTTTCATTTGGAAGGTAAGTAGTTTATGATCCAAAAAGTCTGGATAATTCCAAAGGAAAGCGATGGACTCCTGTAATTCTAGCAAATTACACCACAAATCAAATGCTTTCAGACATTTTTACCACACTGTTCTTAGAAGAATTTACTGTGTCATGTCAATAGCCTCTTGCAGTTCTCCTAAATATTGATGGGAGTCATGTTACCCCCCCCCCCCCCCCCCGTGAGGTAATTGCATAGAAAGGGAAGACTAATCAACTTTGTTTGTGCTTGTTAATTTTGCAGGATCATTGGGTTTCTTAAATAAACAGTGGTGGGAGAAGACTAAAAATGAAGATGCTACAAGCCAGAAACCCACAGTCAGCACATTTCACACCCATGTGCAAAAATACAAGCGGCCCCTGCATTGACAGATCACTCATATCCATGTTAAAATGTAGTGTTGTAACATGTGATAGTTGGAGTCAACCTTGAATTTAGAATCAATGTTTAAACTGTAAGGACCCTAAAAGTCATCTAGTCTCACCTCTCCCTCATTTTACAGATGCCTAAAATCCAACAAGTCATGATCTGGCTTTGAACCCAGATTTTTTATTTCAAATCCAGCACTCTCCCCTGTGCTGTGTGCCCAAGCTCCTTATTTTAGAGAAAAAAAGCAAGAAAAGGAAGCCCGGGTTAGAGTCAAACAGCTAGAAAGCAGCAAACCCCTATCCCTGGAATTCCAACATTGTGCTCTCCCCATGGTTGTATCTGTATTACTTCAAGTAAACAGCCATTGGTGAGATGCTGTCCTTGACCCAATCACCTGCACGTACCTTCCTTCTCAGCCCTTCCTATTGTCTTTTTTACTTTGTTAAATCAAAAGGCAGAGACCCATGGTAAATGGCCATTCACCATGCTAACTTCTGCCAGCAAAGAAAAGCTGACAAGAGAGGGGAATGAAGGAGAGAGAAAGAAAGAAAGAGAGGGAGGGATAGAGGAAGAAAGAGGGAGAAAGAGAGAGACAGACAAAGAGAGAGAGAGAGAAAGGGAGTAGGGAGGTAGGAGGGAGTAGGGAGGTGGAAGGGAGATGGAGAGAAGGAGAGAAGGAAGGAGGAAGAGAGAAAGTGAGGAAGGGGAAAAGAGAATGAAGGGAGGGACAGAAAGAGGAAAACTGGGAGGAAGGGGCAGCTTTTTATAACTCTTCTTTAGGGCCAAATACAGTCATACTTTCTTAACAACAGTTTAGATTTCTTGATTTTTTCCCATATTCATTGCTATAGAGAAGGAGGAGAAGAACAAGTTATAGCATCTACTATAAGTCAGGTGCTGTGCTAAGTGCTTTTTACATAGATTATATGATTTGTCTGATGCATAGCTGGTTATGTTTATTTTACTCTACATTAGGTCATATAAGTCTTCCGTGTTTTGCTATATTCATTATGTTCATTATTTTTTACAGCATAGACATCTTCCATTATGTTAGTATACCACAATTTGCTGAGCATTCTTCAATCAGTGAGTATCTATTTGGTTCCCAGGCCTTTATGCCTATTTTTTTAAAAATATGATGTTTATGGGACTTTCCTTTTGCTGCCAACTTTCTTAAGGTTTAAGTCCAGTAGCAGGCAATCTGAGTCATGAGGTGTGAATATTTCAGTCACTTTCTCCACATCATTCTAAATTGCTTTCCAGAAGGGTTATACCAAATTACATCTCAACCAACAATCCATTAGTGGATATCTCTCACATGCCCTTCCCAAATTGGTTATTTAATGGGCTAAATTCTTCAAAGTGGTATAAAGAACCTCTCCTTCCCCAACCTTGTAACTCAAAAGAAAGGCTTAAATGTCTTGTCAACAAATCCATTCCTTTCCAGCTTGTCTGCAATCAAAAGAGAGAATATTTGTAAAGCACTTAATACAATCTCTGGCACAAAGCAGGCATTTAATAAATGCTTGTTCCCTATGAGGATGGCATGGGAAGCATTGGCCAATGCCTGGCTGAAATCCAGGTAGAGAAAATGTATGCAAAGTGCTTTGGAAATCTTTCTAAAAAATAACTCCTTGCTTCATTATGAATATTTATCATCAACATGTAGATTTCAATTTACAATTGGAAAAAAAAAAGATATGAAATAGTGAACTTCTGGCATATAGTTGGTTTTTTATGTGTTCACTAAATTTAACATGGCAATCTTGTTTGTATCTTGATCTGAATTTTTTGGTTTACTTCTAGGTATTTTAGTTGATTAAAACTAAAGTTCTCTGTGTCTGTCTCTCTTTGTCTCTCTCTTGTCTCTCTTTCTCTGTATTTTTGCATGCACATGCACTCTGGGAAATGAGCTGGGGAAAGAATCCAAGGTTCAGATAAGGATTGGACCAGATGACTTTCTTCTAACCATAAGAGTCTAAGATGCCTCCATTCCCCACAGCCCCAATACAAATCACCTGCTCATATCTTTGTGGAACTATCCACATTGATAAGTTGCTCTTCTTGATTCACTCAGCACTCTCTTCACACTTAAGGCATTTTCTGGGCTTCCACATGCATACAGACACAAATATATATTAAAAAGGCCCCGCATGTAGACGAGGCCATTTGGCGATGGTTACAAGAACCCTCAGGCAGTTCAAGGGTGCTTAGGAGGCAGGAGAGCCACAAGGGATCTTGTTTGCAGCACTATCATTCTCCCATTCATATCCTCATTATTGAGCATATGGATGAGACTAGTAGATACAGCCTTTTCTACTAGTGTCAGGTGAGACCAGCATTGAATTTGATTGGCAAACTGGCATGTTGAGCAGAGTGCTGGACCTGGAATCTGGAAGGCCTGAGTTCAAAAGCTACTTCTGAGCTCAGCTGTAGATAACTTATTTCATTGCCTGAGGCAACTCCCTAGGTTTAACTACTAAATCACAGGTTACTCTAGAAATACAGGGAGGGAATTTCCAACACTTCTGAAATTAAAAAAAAATTCATTTACTTATTTCACTTAATAAGGTCAAATATTCAGAGTGGATAAAGTACTTATGAGTCCATCTAGTTACTGTTTCCCACATTTGACAGATGAAAAAACTGAGACCCAATTCAACACAAGTTTATAAACCTGCCTTGAGAGGCAGGAGACCATGGTAAAAAAACAATTGACCACATTCCATTCTGAGCTAGTTGTAAGATACCAGACAAATAACAAGTTTATAAGATACAGAGCAGTAGGTAATTAACAGCCGTAGAAGCGGGTTTCCTCACTGGGGGTGAGGAAATAAAATCTCAGGTCCAGATCTTTCCCTACTCCCTGAAAAAAGCATCATGTACCTATTATTGAACACAAAAAGTTAACATAAAACCTGGCTTGAAGGAGCTTATAATGTATTAAACAGAGGATGTGATCGATGTCAAGAAGTCGAGACAAAGTGATATGAGAAATTTGAGACCAATCATTTTCAGATGGTGATTTCAGGGAAGGCTGCCCAAGGCACCTCTGCTGGACCTCAAGGGAAAGGAAAGATTTCAGCCAGTGGTGGTTAGGATGCAGAGATCCATTTCAGAGCTGGGAGATAGCATGATCCAAGGCACAGGGATGAGCAAAGGTAGATAAGGGCTTTACCTAGTCTCTTTACTGTACTTTCATCACCTGCTTCCAGATAGCATTTATTTATCTAGCAATAAAGGTTATCATATAATAGATAATCTACTATTGGAGGGCTGAAGAATGGAGTACTAAATTCCTCCCAATGCTTTTCTTTGTAGAGGAAAGAACCTGGACTCTCAGTTCACTGCACTTTACATCTGCTTATCTGGTTGGTTTCGGCTCTATGAAACAAGATGCCCCTATGCTAGAAATCACAAGATACCTTCTCATATCTCCCCCCACCCAGTTTTCTTGCCTCTTTTTGTGGGTTTTCCCCCTTAGATTTAAGTTACTTGAAGGCAGACACTCTATTAACTGTATATCCAACATTTAGCAGAGTTCTTAGCACAATGTAGGCACTTAATAATTTTTTATTGAATTGAATTGGATAATGTGTGTTCAAATGATTCAGATTTACATCCTCCAACAAGCACAGAGGACATTTAAACCCCAAATGTTTTTTGAGGGTAAAAGATGAAAAGGTTATGTGAGAAGTATCTCAGCCATTAACGTTATATACCAAGATAGGTGTCTGCCTCCTTCCAACCTCAAAAGTGATGGAGATTGGATGCTGAGCCACATGGGGCAATGGCAGGTGCCTAATTATCCCCAGAATCCAGGGAAAAGGGGGAGAAATAGCTGAGGATGGAGACCATGAGACTTTTTTTTTTATTATAGTAACTTTTATTGACAGAATCCATGCCAGGGTAATTTTTTTTACAACATTATCCCTTGCACTCACTTCTGTTCTGATTTTTCCCTCCCCCCTCCACCCCCTCCCCTAGATGGCATGCAGTCCTATATATGTTGAATATGTCCTAGTATATCCTAGATACAATATATGTGTGCAGATCCAAACAGTTTTCTTGTTGCACAGGGAGAATTGGATTCAGAAGGTAGAAATAACCCGGGAAGAAAAACAAAAATGCAAACAGTTTACATTCATTTCCCAGTGTTCTTTCTTTGGGTGTAGCTGCTTCTGTCCATCATTGATCAATTGAAACTGAATTAGGTCTCTTTGAGACCATGAGACTCTGAATAGTCACTGAGAAGTTCATGGCAGTCTGCCTTAGTTTCTTGCATTAGAAGAAGAAACCAAGATTTTTTCCCCCCAATACTCCTTCTCCTTTCACAAGTTTGCTAGCTAGACTGCCAACATGATCTGTTATTTTTTAAAATTTTCAATAATATATTATTTTTTCAAATACAAAGACAGTTTTTAACATTTATTTTTGTAGGACTTCGTGTTCCACATCTTTCTCCCTCTCTTATTTTCCTCTTCCCCAAGACAGCAAGCAATCTGAGACAGGTTAAATATGTGGAATCCTTTAAAACATATTTCCACATATGTCATTTTGTGCAAGAAAAAACAGACCAAATTGTGGGGAGGGAGGAGAAGAAAGAAAAAAAGAATAAAAAAGGTGAAAATACCATGTTTTGATCCACATTTAGTCTCCATAATTCTCTTGCTGCATGTGAATGGCATTTTCCATCTCAACTCTTAGAATTGCCTTAAAAACATGATCTGTTCTAATTGTTTTATTATACTAATACAGACTTTCTCTTCTCCTAAAACACCTGCTATTGATCCAGATCTGTGTATTTCCTTGTTCATATTCTAGTCAAGTCAGTGAATGCAACAGGGGAAAGGCTGTGGCAGAAGAAATATTATTATCAAGTTTTGTATGTAGAGAGGTGATCTGTGGCCAGTGGTCAAAGGGAAAAATCTCTCTCATCTGGGTGTGAATGGAATTATGTTAGCTTATTTTGTATTTTGTTGCTAATCCTTTTAATTTCCCAAAAAGCAAAAGGAAGGAATTTCACATGAGTCTGGGGCTATGTTTTTTAGTTCATAATCTCTTTTCTTTTTTTCTTTTTTAAAGATTTATTATCTTTTCATATTCCTTATATTTTTCTTTGCAACCCTTATCCTCTGCCAGAGAGCCATCCCTTATTTTTTAAAAAAGAATTTTTTAAGAGGGAAAAATTAGGAAAACCAATAAATATATTAATGAGAATCTGACATCATAAGAAATGTCCCCCACACGTGGCTTTCTAGTTTTTTTGTTTGTTTTTCTGCAAGGCAATTGGGGTTAAGTGATTTGTCCAGGATCACATAGCTAGTAAGTATCAAGTAAATAAGGGTATATTTGAACTCAGATCTTCTTGACTCCAGGGCCAGTGTGCTATCTATTGCATCACCTAACTAACCCTAGCTTCCTACCTTTTTAGAGGAGTTGAGAGGAAGGTGTCTTCTTATATCTCTTTTTAGAGCCAACCTTGTTCTGCTGCTGCTTAACATAAGCTTTCAATGATCTTCAACTGCCTGTCACTGCAAAATCCACCAACATTTTCCTAGTGATGCTTAACAGGCTGGATGTGAATCAAAGACCACCACATTCACACCCAGAAGAAGGAAAGTTGCAGGTGATCCAAAGGGAAATAAATGTAAAGACTCAGAGAGGGCTTACATAGGTCCCAACACGTGACCAAATGAGACTTGGTTATTACAAGTGACATAAAATATACCCAGGAAAGGGCTCTTCAGTTAAATAGAAAATAGATAGGAAGCTTATATGCTATAAAAATCAATGAAATACTAAATGGCTCACAATTCCATCTTTAGTGCATAGAGAGAGGGGGCTCTATCATGGAAGAACAAGGACAAGAATAGCACAAAAGTAAAGAGCATAGGTGGGCTGCAATTTGTAGCAGTGGAGGGACTGCCCACTCTGATGAACCCATGGATGAATCTAAGTATCAATCAATTAATAATCATTTATTAAGTACTTACTATGTGTTGGACACAGTATTAAGTGTTGAAGATACAAAAAAGAGGCAGAATAAAATCCCTGCCCTCAACGAGTTTACAGCCAATTGGGAAGAATACTAATCTAACAGCTAACATTTATATAGTAACTACTATGTGCCAGGTACTCTGCTAAGTACTTTTCAAATATTATCTCACAAGATTATCACAACAATCCTGAGAGGCAGGTGCTATTATTATTCTCATTTTACAGTTGGGGAAATTGAGGCAGACAAGTTAAGTGACTTGTCCAGGGTCACACAATTAATACGTGTCTGAGGCTGGACTTGAATTCAGGTGTTTCTGACTACATCCAGGGCTCTATTCACTGAGCTACCTCGTTCAGCCTCTATCTAGGTAGGTGACAGATTGGTTGTAGTCATGAAATCTTGGTTCATGTTCTTCCTTCCTCAGCCCCCAGAGACTTGGCAGCTAGATGAACCAAAGGCAATCATTTCATTTCTGAATCTCAGCTTTGCCAACTATTAAATGGTGATAACAATACCTTCACTCTCTATTTCAAAATGTAATTGTGAACAAAGGGCTTTGTGAACTGTCATCTACAGTATAAATAGGAGAATTTCCTTGCTCTGAACTTAGAATCCTGGCCCTTAAAGAGGTTCTCAAATTTTGAAAATTTGCTGTTGCCCATTCCCTTTTTGCTCCAAGAAAGAAACTCCATAAGAGTGAATTTTTCCTGTCTCGGCTGATATCAAGCTTGGTGTTTATTTGGATCTGAGGATGTCCTGAAATGTTCTGTACATTCAGAAAAAATGACGTGGTTGTTTTTATCAATAGTGGTTCCTATAAATGCACAGCAAGGCTTGCTTTTAATGATGCTGTGTCTCTTCTGGCAAGAGCTGATTATTTTCTAGGAAAACAGTAAAAGGAAAAAAGTAACAGGATATGCTGAGTTTGGGGAACACCTGTTGGGGGGAGGGAGAGAAAGGTACATGTAGATCCTTTCAGCTCAGGTGACACTATTTCTATCATCTCCAAAGAATAACTGATGTAGATTTCCCAAAAGGCAACAGATAGCTACATAGCTTAGACAGTGTCTGGCACATACAAGGTGCATAATAAATATTTACTAAATTGATTAAGAATCCCATAAAATATGTTTTTCATGACTACACATATATAACCTATTGCTTGTCTTCTCAATGGTAGGTGAGGAGGAAGGGAGTAAATTTGGAACTTAATTTTAAAAACAAATGTTGAAAATTGTTTTTATATGTAATTGGGGAAAAATAAAATAGTTTTTAAAAAAGAATTCCATAGAAGAGGTGGCACAAATGATTCTTCAAAAGAAGTTAGGACTAAAGAAAGAACTGGGCCCATGACTGGGAAGTTAGAATCATGTAGCAGGAAAAAAACTGGATTTGGTATCAAAGGATCTGAGTTCAGATCCTACCTATTATCCAATTGTCTTCAAGCCAGTAACTTTACCTGAGTTTCATTTTCCTCTTCTGTAAAGGAAGGGGGTAGGGTGAACATGAGGGCCACTAGTGTCCCTTCCAGGTCCAAATTCATGATTTGTGCAGAAGGAATCAGGGATAACCAATGGACAAAGGGCAACACAGTGGCAGGGGGCTCTTGTGAAAGATTTATGGGACAAGAATCACAAGAATTCACACGAGGCAGCAGGGGGTTCATTCAATGAATGATATCACAGAATCAATCAATAAATATTATCATTCATCAGATCTGTACTACTAGTGAAGACTGCCCAATGACTCAGATCACAGAACCATCAAACCAATCAGTAAACATTTACTATGTGTAGGTTAAGTACTTCACAATTTTGAAGAGATTCTGCACTGGTGTCTTCTTCCTAGATTTTTCTAAGTACCCTAAATTGACATTATTTTTATTTCAATTTTTACTATTAGTTATTGTCTTAGCTATAAGGAGAAAAGGATGGCAATTTATTTAATAAAATTATATATCTGCCTTGGGCATTTACATCTACTTTAGCATTTTTGTTGTTCAATCATGTCCAACTTTTCATGACTCTATTTCTTGACAGAGATTAGTATATCAGAATACTGGCAATTACTGGGCTCTAACTTCTCTGCCCTTTATTGAAGACACATTCTCTACTCCCAATCCTGGCCAAGTACAGAACTTCCTTTTTTTCCTAAAGCAATTGGGGTTAAGTGACTTGTCACAGAGATAGAAAGTGTTAAGTGTCTAAGACAAGATTTGAACTCAGGTCCTCTTGACTTTAGGGCTGGTGCTCTATTCCATGAACCACTTACTGCCCCTTAGGACCAAGAACTTCCAAAGAAAACTCTGGAAACTTTTCATCTCATAAACCTCCAGGATTCTCATCTAATCTAAGTTACTGAGCTGTGGGGAGTACCAGCTGTAACTGCAAGAAAATCTCAGGAAAATCATTAGGCAGAACATTAACTGGACTAGTCACATGAGGGATAACAATGGAAACTGTCTGGATATCTATCTCACAGTCTCAGGGCCCTTAGAGATGGGCTTGTCAAATCTCTTTGTTTTAGAGACAAGGAAATTGTGGTATAGGAAACTCAATTTATTTCTGCCTTTTGATATGAAATTAAATACTATATAATTACAGCCATAGCTGTCTCATTAGCAAATATCACTAATAAGCATATGATGTGGACTAACTGGACATTGGACTCTAATGTATAGTCTCAACTGAAGCCAATTCTTTCCTCGTGGGCCGATTAAATAAGCAAGTGCCATCGTCTCCCAAGCTGGATGACATCCTGCGTGTCTTAAGCTATAAAAGCACTCTTCAGCCTGCAGAGATAGTGAATGAGCCCAGCCATTAGCTACAGGATTCAGGGGTCCTCAAACTTTTTAAAAAGGGGGCCAGTTCACTGTCCCTCAGACTGTTGGAGGGCCGGGTTATAGTAAAAACAAAAACTTTGTTTTGTGGGCCTTTAAATAAAGAAACTTCATAGCCCTGAGTGAGGGGGATAAACGTCCTCAGCTGCCGCATCTGGCCCACTGGCCGTAGTTTGAGGACCCCTGCAAATGCTCTGTGTGAGGTACTATGAGAAAAACAAAGGACTTTAAGCTGAGTAATGTTCAAAGGGAAGATGCTTATTTAGAAAAGAAAATACTGAAACTTTTGGCAAGAAGGGCAGAGAGAAGAGAATGCTTGGTGAGAAATGGATGAACTGCTAAGAGAAGATTGGAGAAAGCAGACATCAAGAGACTTGCTGGGTTTGAGTGGCAAGCAATGACTAGCTCCCATGGGTTCCCAGAATCCCATCTGAGAGCTGGGAAGCTCTCTTCTTAAATCTTATAAGGTTGATATTTAAATATTCAGAAAAATAGACATTTTGAGGGGAGCTTCAAGGCAACAACAACAGTCAGGCTTTTCAAAATTCTGCTGAAAACTTCCTCCAAAAAGCCTTCAGTCCAACTGTACTTAGCCTTAGTCATTCCAGTCCAATTAGTAAAGCTGCAAGGAATGAAGTGTAATTGGGGAGTTAAATCTTAATAAGTGGGCTATCACTAATTTTGAATTTGGGCTGGCACATGTTAGAGTGAAGTTCACTTTTGCATGATGGGAAGAAGAAAAAAACCTATTTACCTAAACATAACAGGAGGGGGGAGTTAAACTATGTGAGAGTGAAAGACCAAACAAGCTATTTTCTGAGCATCTGTAAGAATTACTTAAGCAGGAACATTTACACATAGAACAATTAATTTGCTAATTACAAATTATCCTGTTAATTAAAACACTTATAAAACTAAGGTATCAAGCGTGATTTCCCCCCATACCTTTCCTACACACCAAAAGAAACACACAGTACTGCCAGCTGTCTTCCTGTATGTACTTGAATGTAATAAGACTCTCTTTCTTTAAAATGCTTCCCCATTTTAACTTTTTACTGAGACAAACCAGCCTTTGTAATTAGAGAGAGCTGGAAAGGTTTAATTTCACATGGAAATGCAAGTACACATAGGGGAGCTGTTGACTTATGTAAATTTTCAATTACAGTGGAAATTTCAAAAGATATTTAATCAGACTTAGACATCTGATGAAAGGTCTGAATGTCCTTGGTCTTCCATGAACTAGCTATCTTCACCAGCCTAAGACGGTTTCTTAACCAACAGCTCAGTGAAGGATTTTCATTTCAGAACTGCAGCAGTCTCATATCTGTGCATAATATATGCAAATATTTGTATAATGAGGGAGGGAAAAAAGGTGCCAGTTCTAAATTCTTGTTCCACAAATTAACCCTATAAAGAGGCAATGGGAAGAGAGGTAGATTTCTGCTTCAAATCCAACCCCTGCTTCTAATTACCTGGGCAACCTCATGCAAATTTTCTAGGTTTCAGCGTCCTCATTTATAAAGTGAAGGGACTGAACTAGACGATTTCTAATGTTACCTCAAATTGTAAATCTGTCATCTTATGAACATAGAAAGTATTCTAGTACAGCTAAGTATTAAGCAAGAAAGACCACCTGGAATGGAGAGATTTTCTCGGCCATTTTATTTTGTAAGCTTAACCAGGTTGAGCATAGTCTTTACCCTCAAGGAGCTGATGTTCTAACGAAGAAGACAACACAGACCTAAATAGGTAGACTTAAGTTATAAATGGGTGTTGAATGTAATCTGAGGGGGAAGGCACTTATAGCTGTGGAGAATGGAAAAGTATCCCCTCCATGATATGGCATCTGATCTTAGTCTGAGGTAAGCTAGGAATTCTAAGAGATGGAGATGAGGAGACAGAGCATTCCTGGCCAGCGTTCCAGAGCATTGACAGGTAGTGTAAATGGATGGACATGGAGCATCCCAAATAGGTCAGGGGGTTGGATCACAGATTGTGGCGTGGCTGACCACAGGGGAGCAGCCTACGAGGAGGCTGGAAATACTAGAAGGGAACAGGTTAGGAAGATCTTTAAATGCCAAACAGAGGAGTTAATAATTAATCTTAGAGGTAACAAAAATCACCAGAAGGGTTTACTGAATAAAAGGAAAAGGATGGGACATAGTTATGAAAATCACTTTGGTAATTCCATGAAGGATGAACTGGAGTGAGGAGAGACTCGAAGCTGAAAAATCAATTAGGAGGCTACCACAAGAAGTGATAGGGGCCTGAACTTTCTACCTATTGATCACATTCTAGTTTCCAGGGCCAGATTTTATGCTCATTCTGAATTAGTGAGAGTGAGCCAGCGCATAGGCATCCAGAACCTAAAATTGCTTTGTTTAATCATGTGTGCTTATGCATGCGCAGAGAAAATATTGGGTCTAAAATTTGCCAACACTTAGTAGGTTTCGAAATGCCAGCTGTAAACAGAGTGATCAATGCTTTGTAAGCAGTGTTTCTCTAGTGATTGTTATCGGGGGAATAGTCTCCTAAAGTGGCTCTGCTCAGATGTGGATAATCGAGTAGTAGGTATATGACGAACACTAAACTTGCAGTCAGGAAGACCCTAATTTGAATTCCTCCTCAGATACTATCTATTTGACCATGAACAAGCCATTTAGTTATCAGCCTCTGCTTTTTTCATCATCATTATAACAACAACATCACAGAGTTTTTGGAATTTCCTCACTAAAAAGTTCCTATACTGAAGAATTCCATTCTGCCAGAAAAAGTCCAAATATTCCCTAAGAAAATGGAGAAGGGAAGGTATTTTTTTAAACCATAATTTGGATTAATACCGGATGAGCTTAAGACAGTGGGAAAAATATGTGACCTTGGAGTACAGAATAACTTACTTTCTACTTGTCGCTAGTAATTACTAGTTGTGTGAATACCAAGTCTCAATTTATTCACTTGTAATATCTACCTCATGGATTGTTAGGAAGATTAAATAATTTAGTACATATAAAGCATCTGTGAGTCTTAAAGGGCTCCATAAATGTCGGTTATTATTAACTTAATCAGACTGTCTTATCTTCTTAAAATAGAGCTAATACTAGACAAGCTGAGATAGTTTTGATGGCTGTAGGATTGACAAAGCTAATTTGGGAACGAAAGGTACAATGAAGGGAGGGTAGGCTCAAAGAAGGGGTATCTAGGTTAGTGCAGGCCAGGAAGACTCATCTTCTTGAAGTCACTTAATTTCTGTTTTCCTCAGTTTACTCATATGTAAAAGGGGAATAATAATAATATCAACCTCACAGGATTACTGTATGGATCAAAGGAGATAATATATGTAAATCCCTTTGTAAACCCTAGAGTGCTAGATGAGTGTTAATTGTTGTTGCTGCTACTGCTACTACTACTGCTACTACTACTATTACTATTATTATTACTTCTACTATACCACCACCACCATCACCATTACTACTACTACTCCTCCCACCATTATTACCATGATTACTTCTCCAGCAATGCTCTGGATTTCAGAAAATCAACTTGGCTCAGTCTCAGAATGTGCTGTTTCTCATCCTCTTCCTTATTCTCCTTCACTCTAACTATTCTTCTAAATTGCAAAAAAAACCCACTCTAATTATTTTGCTTGGTTTATCAAAGAAGGCAAGCATTAAAGAACTTTTTCCCATATCATTTCTCTTTAGTTTCCGATGGAGATTCTGGAGCTTATAGGGTTTTTTCCCGCTAAGAAACTATAAAATATGGAGAGATTAACTCTTTAAGATTCCTTAATGGGGTCTTAAAGAAGGTACAACCAGACTTCCATGATTACTTTTTTTTTTTTTTTTTAGCTAATTCACTCTTTCCTTATCACTGCTTATTTAAGCCTGGCAACATATTGCTTTTGTTCAGGCCAACATTTTTCTTAAAGACACTAAATCTCTTTTTTTTTTCTGAACAATTTCAATGCGTCTGAACGTAAAAGAGTTTTTTGATTGTTTTTATTTTGTTTTTTATAAAGACAATTACAGAATGGTTTGGGGGATAGGAGGTAACAAGAATCTCACTGATGAAATGGGACAAAAAAATCGCTATTGTTAGGTACTATAATGACAAACACACAAAAAAAAATGAGATGAGAAGGAATAAGGGTATCAGGGTCCTTAGTAAGAAGTAGATATGTTGATATAAGGCTACTCTGCTTAAAGAATTGCTAGAGTATGGAGGGAAAAGAGAGCACTTGTTAAGCACCACTATGTGCC
Organism: Sarcophilus harrisii; assembly: GCF_902635505.1. Classification (NCBI taxonomy): domain Eukaryota; kingdom Metazoa; phylum Chordata; class Mammalia; order Dasyuromorphia; family Dasyuridae; genus Sarcophilus; species Sarcophilus harrisii. Next base: position 250,181,630 of record NC_045430.1, read on the forward strand.
AAGAACTGTGCTAGGCACTGGAGAAACAAAGGAAAAAAATAATCCCCACCTCTTAAGAAAAGCTTTGCAAATCTTAAAAGAGAATTTCTTAATCTGGGGGCCATGAACTTGCCAGGGTTTTTGTTTTAATATTTTGATAATTATATTTCAATGTCATTGATAAGTTGGTGGGTTAACGGATGTAGACTAGATCTGGAGGCAGAAAGACCCAAGTTCAAACCCAACCTCAGAGATGTACTAGCTGTGCAACCCTAGCCAATTCACTTAACTTCTGTCTGCCTAAGTCTCCTTCTCTGTAAAGTGGAGATAATAATAGCACATGCCTTCTCTGCTTATCATGAAAATTGAAAATTATAATAATTGTTAAGCACTTAGACTACCTGGCAAATCCTGACCTCAGACACTTATTAGCTATGTGACTCTGCATAAGTCATTTTACCATTTGTCTCAGTTTCCTCATCTACAAAATGAGCTGGAGAAGAAAATGGTAAATCACTCCAGTATTTTTGCCAAGAAAAGCCCTAAGAGGCTCACAAAGAGTCAGACATTACTGAAATGACTAAACACAATAATCTAAATACTATTATTATTATTACTATCATTTTATGCATTTAAAACATTATATGGGATACATAGGCTTTATCAGCCTGCAAAAGGGGACCATGACACAAAAAAGATTAAGAATCCCTAATTTAAGAAACATACTTCAATTACATTTATTATTATATGCTCTTTGCTGAGGGATGGATGGACTAATGGTCAGGTGGGAAAAAGCAAGGATAGATGATAGCACCATGCAGGTTTTAATGCCCTTTCTAACTACATTGGTTTAAGTTATAATCCCAATGATACTGCAAGGTCCTTGAGTGGGAATCTTTGTTTTGGTTATCATTATTTTTAAATTAAATCTTCCTCAACAATTAGTATAGTGACTTGCATTGTTTGTCACATGTCATCAGTGGCTGATGACCTTGTCACATTCATAAGAAACTGTAGCTCTGCCCTGAGGATACTTCATCTCCTAACTAAGCATATGTATGCACTGGTTGGGATGTTCTCCCTTCTCATTTCTGCATAATGGCTTCCTGACTATTCTAAAAATCAGCTTAAATCCCATCTTCTGCAAGAGGTCTTCCCAGTTTTTTCATCCTATTCCACCACCCAACTTAGTGCCTTCCTTCTGAGATTAACAACAATTTCTCCTTTTTAATGCATCTTTCTCGAATGTACAATTATTTCCATGTGGTCTTATTAGAATGTGGACACCATGAGGTTAGGGACCAGCTAGTCTTTGTACCACCAATGCCTGTCATATATTAAATATTTAAATGCCTGCTGGCTGACTAACCCTGAGGAAATCATGATGATGGTGGTGGTGGTAATGGTGTTTCTTCTGCTGCTGATTAACATTTATATGGTACTTTAAAGTTTGCAAAGCACTTCACATAACTCATTTGATTCCCCCCGAATAGCAAAAAATTTAGTGTATATGGTAGAATCCATGGCTTTAGGATTTGCTCACTATCCTTTTTCAAGAAAAAAACTTTTCCAAATGTATCACAGCCTGGAGCCTGCAGAATTTTTTCCTGACAAGTTCTCTGTTATTTTCTTTTATCGCGGGCTCTAATTCCAACAAGAAATTTCAATTACAGTACATACATATATTGCCTTCCATTGGATGTGGGGTTTAAATGATAACTTGTCCTTAGATTAAGAGAGGCTTCCCACAGAAGAAGATCGTTTTCTCAGAACCTCATGAGAGAAAATCATTTGCACATCTCTCTATGCAAATAAAATTAACTCCATCATAAATATATGTTTGGAACAAATAATAAAAAATGGTGAAATGTATTCTGTCTTCATTGAAGTTCATAAATATCACATTGTTAACAAGTCCAAAGGTTTTTATCCATCCAGAAAATTGGCTCCTGGTACTTTTCTCTTTAAAATGGGTCAGTGGAAAGAGTTTTATATTTGGAGACAGAGGATCTCAATTAAAATCCCACTTCTGACATTTGCTATCCTGTCTTACTTTGGGCAAATCCTCTAGACTCTCTGGGCCTTTGTTTCTTTGTCTACAAAATGGACTAGATGATGCCAAAAGTTCCTTCCATCTCCAAATCTTAAGATGCTTAGGTTTAATGATTCATCTTTAAATATAAAGGTGCTAGCATCCTTTAATGAGAGATATATGTAAATAGAATCTTATTTTAGTTTGATTCTGATATAAAGAATTCTTGGTTTCTTAAGATTATTTTTTGTTGGATTATTTTTTTCTCAACGAAAGGACTACAAATATTCAGAAGCAAACATTCATTCCTGATGCATTCACATGGTAAGTTTTGCAGAAAGGTGTTTGGGGTTTACAACTGGAATGATTGTCCTATGCTAGTTGCATGCTGGGGGCTATGACTGATGCTGCAGTCAGCATGGGGAAGAACCACTGTTGCCAGGAGAGGAGTTTTGCATGATAATAAATAGCTCTTTCTCCTGACATATCACTGGTGACTGGTAGAGACGATTTGGGCTTCAGAAATAGTACTGGGATGACATTTCATCTCAGAAAATGCATACATGTAACATGTCTTCTCCAGAAGACAGACCTCGTCTTTCTTTTTTTCCTCCATCTCTTTCTCTCTTATTTTCACTTATTTTATCTATATCTGTATTTTTCCAATTCCAAACAAAAGCTAAATATAAATTTGAAACAGAACTTGCCCTTAACTTGCCACAGGTGATTATTCAGTACCTCTCATTCATTCCTCTTTATCATTTAGTTCTTCTAACAGGCTGGATGACCACTTGTCAGTGATAAAGTCAGAAGGGACTCATGCTTTGGTTGGTACATGAATCACATGACCTGTAAGTCTATCACAAGAATTTCACAAGAAACTTTAATTTTTCACAATTCATATCACAAACATGGGTGATCATGATAGAAAATCAGGGCCCTAAGGTGAGTAGTATATACCACAAATTTAGATCTTATTCATTATGGGAAAGTTACTATTTTTGAGCCCTAGAAAGTGATAATCACAGCTGTGATTTCAGAAAATTATTTTGACAGTAACATAAAGGATGCGTTTCCTAGAAGGGGCTAGAAGGAAATGAGTTAATAATAATAATAACTAATGTTAATACAGTAGAGGCCATTGCAAGAATACATGTAGAATATGCTGGGGCCCCACACTGGATGATGGGAGAGGTAATAAGCAGAAAGATGAAGATGGATATTAGAAGGCAGACTTGGCTGAAAATCAAACTAATGCTCAATTAGAATGGGTTCAATGAATATCCCTATCTACTCAGTAGAAGTACAGGGTTTCCACTGGATCATTCTGAATTTCCAGTGCAAATTTTGCAAAGGAATGGAAGAGCTTAAACTTAATTCCATTCAGCAACTCCTATGACAGTCTCTATGGAGATGTCCCTTCATCTTTTACATATCCTCTGTTTTAATTAATCAACTTTATAAATGAGAAGTTTGTGATAAAGGACAGAACATGAATGGCAAAATAAAACAGATAAAACAGCAAAATAATTCTCTATATGGTGATTCCTGCTGGATATAAGGATCTGCTTCCAACTAGTCCCTGAATCTTCCAGCCAACATGTGGTAAAGGCAGTGTGATGCCCCGTTTACTGCTTAAGAAAGACAAATGGCTCTGAATTAGAGCACTTGGGTTCAAATATCACCTTGAATTCTTACTACCTTCCTACCTCAATTCTCTCCCTGGGCTTCAATTTCTTGGTCTATAAAATGAAGGGCTTGCATCTCCTGATAGATGTGGTAAACTCAAGATGGAGAAGGAGACAGATATTTTTTGGACATGGCCAATGTGGTCATTTGTTTTGCTTGATTACATATATATTTGTTTCAAAGATTTTTTTTTTCTTTTTTCAATGGGGAGAGACAAAAGGGGAGAAACTCAATTTTGTTGATTAAAAAACACATTTTTTAAAATAAGGGATTTAGGCTAAATTGTTCCTAAGATTTCTTCCAGCTCTAGATCTGTGAGACTATGGAACATCCAGTCTAGCATTCCTCAAGAGCTGGACTAACTTCCTGTCTAGCATCCCATACTCATGAAGTAGCAAAGATAGGATTAGAAGTCAGTCCTCCAGGTGGCTACTCTAGCAATGCTTTCCTCTCAATAATATCCAAGTAAAATAGAAACATCTGTAGTGCTACATACTGATCTAGAAAACCACAAATTAATATTACTTAGGTTTTATGGTATCTTATGTATTTGGCTAAGCATTTTCTAATTGCATTTTAATCTGGTTTCTTTGCAGGCAGACGCTGATGGTCACAAGTCTGATGCCTCAGTGGTCCTCAAACTTTTGTTCTCAGTATCTTCATGTTGTTAAAAACTATCGAGGATCTGTTCAAAGAGTTTTTGTTCATATGGGTTATACTTATAGTTATTTACTATATTAGAAATAAAAAATAATTTTGAATTTGTAGACCCTCTGAAAGGGTTTCAGAGACTCCAACAATTCTTTGGACTACACTTTGAGGACCACTGGTCTACACCATCCTGTCTAGTCTCCATTTTACATCAGAATTTTAGGTTCTACTCTGACAAATAACAAAAGATCTCTATGGCTCAGTTCTCATCTATGAAATGTGGACAATAATATGTGCACTTTGTTCACATGACTGTTTAGAGAAAATTGTCATGTGAACCTCTATAAAGAGGAGTTATTAATTCCAAAGAGATCCATGGAATACTATGTGGCTTAGTGAATATTCATATACTTTCAGGGACCTAGTCAATAAAGGAGATGCTATTTTGAATAATGTGGTTTCTTCCATGGGCTAAAATCTTTTCTCTGTTATACAAGCATTGAGGATTCACTACAGGAGAAACAACATGGAATAATGGAGATAGAACTAGTTTCAAAATCAGGAAGATCTGATCATGGACGTGAAAACCTCAGGACAAAAACTTTAGGACACATAGAAAGTTGCTTAAGTGCCCAATACCCAGTGTTCCCAGGAAATACTCTAGACCTCTAAATTACCAACAATTGCTAATTCCTAAATCACTAGTTTCCTTCGAAGTTCATCTCAAGCTATGAATGTTTTCTATCCAAAACTATCTTATATCCACTTTGAATGTACTTACATTTGTATATGTTGTTTTGTCTTAGTAGATGGTAACTCTTTGCAGGCAGGGGACAGTAAGTTTTTTTGCTGTTATATTTGCAGCATCAAAACAACCCTTGTTTCACAGCAGGCACTTAATAAGAGCTGGATGATTTATTCAATGATCTGCATTGATAGGAATTCTCCCATCGATTAACTCCAGATCTCCTTCCCCCAAGCCCACCAAAGTTTAACTATAGTTCAAAATGGTGCCCAGAGATGAAATGAGAGAGACTTGCCCAGAGATGAAATGAGAAAGACTTGCATGTAAGTGGCTCCCATATACTGTTATCCAAATGGGCTAACCCAATTGGTGTTAGAAGAATTGCAATTCAGTGATAGATATGATTAATTAAAAGTTCAGACAGAATACTATTCAGAGATGCTTTCCTTCATATGGAGGCTGCAATCTAATCTGAATTACTCAACTCAAAGGGCTGATTTGTGGGTTGCATTCCAAACTCTTTTAATTTTATTTTCTCAAAAAAAGTAAAACAAATTTAGCACATGTTAACAGGAGCCAGACAAGCAACCCTGGAATATTGACAGTGCTTCCGTTGACTTCAGCAATGGAAGAAAAAGTGGAAAGAAAAAAAAAACTTCAGCAATGGAAGCACTGTCAATATTCCAGGGCTGCTTGTCTGGCTGTCTCTAGAAGGGTCAAGATATACATTTCCTTTAAACTACACTCGGAGGGGGCAAAACTAGGGCTGGAATGGTGTTAATTTACCAATCCCAACAAACAGGATTAAAAAAGAATCAATGAATATCAAATCTAATGCCATTATTAATTATTTCCATCCATTAGGGTGATTATCAAGGTATGAAAGAAAAGCAGTCCAAGCATTATGTCCACCTCCAGAGATCCAATAAAATAGCAGCCCTGAGATAAAAAGTTAGAAATCTACAAAGGTGAAAGGTCTAGGGGGACTGTGGAATGAGCAAAAGAATAGAATCTTAGTGGAAAAAGCCATGAATCCAAAGCTTCTCTATAGAACAAGGTTAGGAAAATACCATGGTGAACGAAGAAGTAACTAGAAAGATTAGATTACCGAGGAACAGTCTCAGAACTGCCAGTCTGCTCCACTTGCCCACTCAATTGTGAGCTCAAACACTTAGAGCAACAGTCATTTAGTGGCATATTCCCAGTCTCAACTCCTACCAACCAAGAAGTACATGTAACCACTGAAATGGAAGACATTTTTTTTAAACCCAGTAGCACAGCAACATTTGCCCTTTCAACATCTAATTCTCTGAAGTAACCATATGACTCATAACTTATATGACAATTAGTTAACACTGAACAGTGGCATATATTCAGATGATAGAAAATCAAGAGGCTATTCAATATATAGATTAATGAACACAGGGATAATTCACTGCATCCATCTTTGCGACCAATCTTAGACTTTCCTGCAAATACTATCTAGAGAATGCATATACAGCTGGAGTTGAGCAGACAATGATAACATTGCCATATCAGAGGCAAGAGGAAATAGAGACTCTACTTACTAAACAGTTGGCAATAGAGGACCTGTAAACTTCTCTTCATGGTATCATCTGGTCCTGCTTGTCCTCCAGTTTATTCATGATTCTGTCTGGGAGAAGAAGAAAAGAAAATTTATCATGAGAATGGAAACATTCTTTTCCCTTTAGGAAATATAATCCAATCCAGCTGTTCAGAAATTGTTCCACTAATGTCTACCACAGTTGTAATGGATCATTTAAAAACATCCTTAATATCATCACTCCAGAAGGGAGTCCTGGGGATCAGTAAACCACAAATAGTTCATTTTGAACACAGCCATCAATCAAATTCTCAAACTATACATCTTCTAAGGGAAATTCCAACCAGAATGTAAGAGTGAAGATTTGGCTTCAGAATTTTAGAAGGCTTTCCTGAGAAGTTGTTTGAATTCCTAGGATCAGAAATAGAAGACAAAGGAAGTTCTTTTTTAGGTATTCTCCAATCCCCCAAACAATGTGTTCTTATACCATGTGTGTTCATGTATAATTTTGGATGGTTATATCCATAGGGAGTCACTTAAGAATGCTCTCTTTACTATTAAAGTTCCTTATACACCCATATCTATTAGATTAAGAGAGCAACTTCTGCTTCATATAGCCCAAGAGGAAAAGAGCATGGAGAAAAATGGGCAAAAATTGGGCAGTAGATAGATTATAAGCTTCATAAAAATTGAATGATTAGCTCCTTCCTTACATTTGCTCTGGTTCCATCCAACTTTGGTCCATTTACTATATAGAGCTACACCAGAAAAAAAAGGAGAGCTACACCTATTCCAAATCAATGAGACTATAACTATTTTTCTCTCTTCTTAATCAAAATACCCTTATGAGTGGGGGTGGGGGAAGAAGATATATTAGAAGCAGCAGGATTCAGAGGGGAGAGTTTTTGGTTATCAGATTCTGATAATCTGGAGTTGGATCCTGCCTCTACTAGCTGGAGAAGGAAATGGCAAATCATCTTTGCCAAAAAAAACCCAGATGGGACAAGGAAGAGTTGGACATGTCTAAAATATGATTGAACAACAACAATATCAATAACAGTCAGTATCCATATGCCTGAGCAAGTCATTCAATACTGCTGGAAATCAGTTTTCTTATCTGTTAAAATAAGGCTGGGAACAATGGTATCTATGGCCTTTTTCTACCTCTAATCTTATTACCTGGTGATTCAAATGATCAAACAAGAATCATGAGAGCTGGACACATCTGAAATGACTGAATAATAACCAATGGATAACAGGTAAGGAATTGTGCCCTTAAGAAGCTGACATTCTGAAATGGGTCGGGAAGGAGGGACTGAGAAAATCATAAATAAGTGTGATACACATATCTAGATAAGCCCAGCTGATGGACAATAAGAAATTTGGGAAATCTGGGAAAAGAAAAAGTGTTTTCAGACTTCAGTGAAGAAATAATGACTTAGCTGAGGTTTAAAAGATTTTAGACAGGCAAAAATGTGGGAGAAGGACATTCTAGATTGGAGGATTGACTTATAAATGTATGTGGCAGGAGAGGAAAGAATAGAATCAAACAATGGCTGGTAACCTAGTTTGATTTGAATGTACAAATGAAATAAGGCTGGAGAGTTAGGATAGTCACAAAGTGAAGAGCGTTAAATGGCAAGCTGAGGAGTTGTTTTGTTTGTTTTGTTTTGTTTTATTTTGTTTTTCAGGGGGTGGACTACTGAGGATTCATATGACAATGACCATATTCAGACCTGTGCTTTAGGAAGATTATTTAGGTGGTGCTGTAGTGAAAAGGACATGTTAAAAAGGAAGAGTCTAGGGTCTGGGAGACCCATCAGGAGGCTATTTGAATGGTTTAAGTGAGAGTTAATTACTACCTGAATTAGTTGGTGGTATTATAAATAGAAAGAAGGACACAGATATGATACCTTATCAAGATGACGATTGATTTGTGAATGTGCAAGAGGGAAGAGTCAAAGATGTTTGAGGTTTTTAGCTCGAGTTACTAGGGGGGAATAGTGGTAACATCAAGGCAAACAAGGAAGCTGGGAGGAGAGTTAGGGTTTTTGGAGAAAGTAATAGTTTCAGTTTTTCACATATGTAGTTTGACTTTGAGGCAAGTGATGGGCAACATGGGAGTAGACTTCAGGAGTCAGTATACAGTTTTATATAGTTTGGGGCATTATCTGCATGGAAGTATTAAGTGAAGCCATGGGAATGGATGAACAGAAGAAAGAGTATAGACAGAGAGGAAGAGAAGAAAATTCACATTCTAAAGACAGAGCTTTGAGGAATATCTACACTTAGAGATCAAGAGGAGGAAGACGAACCCACAAAGATGACAGAATTAGAACTCATACTGGCTGAAGATCCAGTGGAGAGTAGTCATGGAAGTCAACATGGTGGTCAAAGACATCAGTGTCTGCAGAATGATTAAGGAGAATGGACACTGATAAAAGGTCAGGCTACTAGTTATGCCTCTTCTCTACAGAGGATACATAATATTAATATATAATTCCAAAAATGATAATTAATATCTGGCCTGAGTCTCTAATAAAGTACAGAACTCATAGTACAACCCAAAGGAAGGAAAAGGGGGAGAAGGTGATAATGAAAACACTGACCAGGAATAGGAAAGGAGATAGGGTGTTTTTGCTAATTATCAGCACAATAGAAAGCATCTTCCCTCCAAGTGGGATTAAAAGATCAGACCAGACTCTAAGAGGAGCAGAACTCCATTTTCTATTAAACAAAAAGAATATTTATTTTGTATTTCTTCTGGGACAATCCTACTTATGGTAGCTACCTAGATGAAATATCTTCAATCTAATGGCCATATATGTTTGAGTGAAAAAGAGCCAAATGTCAGGGAATGGCTGATCTCCTTGCTTTGCTATCTCAAATCAATTTGAGAAGATTACATCAATTTTATGACTCAGTGAAAAGATTATGAAGTTGAGAGTTTGCTGCCCATCCTTTCTCCCTTGGTGTCTGGAGCCTTCTCAGTCTGTTTTTTTTTTTTTTTCATTAGAACGCTACCTCCTATGACTTTAGGGAAAAGTCCTGGCTCTATCATTCATTAGCTATGACCTCACATGAGTCCTTTCCCCTTTTGAGTTCTAGTTTTCTCCTCTGTAAGATTAGCAAACAGGAGAGTATTTTTAAGATATCCTCTACATACAAATCTAGGATGCTATAGACTAAAGGAGAAAGGGAATAATTTTCTTCAGAAAACCATCAAATAAAGTCTTATATGTGATACACATGGTGCAAATCAAACCTGGTTACTTTAAAGTTCTATACAACTTCTAGCAAGGAAAATTCCTCTACCTAGTACCACCTAAAATGCTGATTAGCAAGTAGTCTGCATCTTCTAGTCTAGTATACAGAGATGCCCAACTCAGACCCCTAGTCACAGTCTGAACCAATAAATTAAAATACAACCTAGATAAGGTGAATTTGTGATTTTCTAAGTCAATACAGAAGCAGTGGGGATATGTTTTTATTTGAACCTGAAAGAACCAATCTAGAGGAATTGTATGGGACCATTTAAAGTTGAAGCAGCTTGCCACATCATTATGTGTAAGAACTAGAACCCAGCTCCTCCTGGCTCCAAAGCAACATCTTCCCAACAACCCCATTAAGATATCTGTAATCAGTTTTGTACTTGTTACCAAGATGTAGTCATCAGCATCAAATTTTTTCCCCTACCTCCAAGTGCATATGGGGGCCATCAGAATCAACTTTTGGGATTTTAGGAACAAAACTTGGATTTTAGTTCTGCAAAGAACTATTTGATATATGTCCCTTTTAAGTCTATTTCCTCATTTATAAAACATATCTTACCTAATAATTGAGTCCTCTTCCCAATCTGAATTTTTGATTCTTATTAAGACATTGGTAAATGAAATGATTAATATTACTCAAGTTATGGGAAATTTTGGGGGAAAGTAAAGTAAAAGAATTCCAATCATGAAATGGAAGAGTTCTTAGAGGCCATTTACCTACCCATTTTCCATTAAGGCACTTATTCTGTAGATAGCTAATTTGTACATGGTTTTTGCATGTTCATCATATTATGAACTCCTTGAGGAACTCTCTTGACTTTCTTTGCATCCCCAGCACTTAGCATAGTACCTGGCACATAGTAGGCATTTAATAAATGTCTACTAACTGACTAAGACCAGGAAGGAGGAGTGACCTGGCCCCTGTCAAACACCTGGTTCCCACAGAATATTGCCTTCTGATTCACTTCTCATTCCAGCACACAGCCAACTTTCAAATACCTGTATAAAGAAATCACTGCCTTCCCTGCAATGCACTGCATTTGCCAACGCATGGCATTTTTCCCAGTGATTTACTTAAGGGCTCTTGAACATATTAGGTGTGTGAGACAAACCAACAAACAGCTCCTCTCTGCTGATCAAATACCCCTGTGATTGAAGGCAGAAAGCATGTTTGTCCTCTGCTTGGAAGTCCCAAAGGACTGGCAAGACTATTGACTAAGCCATACAAAGGAAGTGCCACTGTTATTACCACAGCATTCTAGGACATTAAAGACACACTTTATATCAGCATCCTGATTTCCCTTGCCTAAAAAAACAATCCTTTTGAAATATTTTTCCATTCTTACTACTGTTTTTCCTCTCCAAAAATTCCATTTTTCCTAAATAGGCAGATCTAGTTACTCACCTGGTCATGGATTCATGACAACTATTTCCCTACCCCTACTGAAAAATGGGAAGGTGATGCTTCTAGTAAAGAAAAAAAAACCCCACAAAGGATGGAATTGGCTCTATTATCCAGGTCTTGAACCACCCCAGTTCTGGGAATATTCAATGAAAGCCACGTACTCCTAAATCTTGACCACCTGACCATTTGGCATTTGAAACTTTGGTAGGCAATGACCAAATTGTCTCAGGTCGGAGGTGCCTGTAATCCATGAAAGCAAAAGTCATCTCCAGCATAGCTACTTTCCCTCCTAATTTCCTGATCTGACTGATTTCCAACAATATAAAAGGAGGAGGTCAATAGGGCCACCAGGAAAAGAAGAATTTCAAACAAAGGAGAAACTCTGCTCCTCAACTAGAAAGAAATCGGTGTTGAGTATACCAATTACTGGTGAATACTGCTGGGGACTGGGTTGGTAATTTCATGGGCTCCTGACTTCCTGCTGGATGTTATTTGCATTTGTTTGCAATGTGGCATATCGCTGTCCCAGGTCCTGAAGTCAGCAACTGACTATAAATAGAACAATAATCAATGATGGTCTGTGCTTGTTACAAGAATTCAAGGCTGGTTCTTATGGGATGTAAGAGTATTAAGATCATTTATCTCATTGAAGTAGACAGGAAAGAGCTTGTACTGGCCAAGGACTCCGTCTAAAATCCTCCCTTTTTATGGTTCTAATGTTAAACATTGAATAGTGAGGTCAAGGGATTAAATGATATTGCTTGGATGCCAAATATGAAAGGGGGATACTTCATCATAGTGCCTGAAGTGCTTATGTAAAAGATAATTTCTTGTCCATGGAAAATCCATTCTTTTTATTATTTTCCTTTTTCTTTTCCCCTTTCTTCTTCTCCCCCTTTTAAAAAAACAATGCCTGAAAAACATCTTCTGAAATTAGATTCAGGAACCTGGAGGAAGGTGTTTTGCCTTCAGGTAGCAGGACAGATGTTCTGAAAAGAGTGTTGCTTTCTTAGGGTAAATTGAGAACAAGAGGCCATATGAAGTTCCCGAAACTTTATCAGGTTGCTTTAAACATGGGATTGACATTTAGCTTCTTTGTAAGGGTTTTGGGAAATGAAAATCATTATAGCATTTCAAAGCTTTTGAGTCAGCTACAGTTTGAATCTTTCAAATTCAACTTATGTGAGGTCTTTTTCTCTCTCTTTTTAAAAACCCACCTTAAGACAAAGGTCCAGAGAGGAAAAAGTACATAGATTCAAAAATTGCTGGCTGGTGTGAATCAATTTCAAATCATGATTCTAGTTTAATCTTCAAAGCCTGTCATATAATGGATTTTGTTCAGAAGTTAAGCAGCCCCACTAGGGCAGACTGATTATGCTGATGTGAATAGATAGCTGAAAAGGAATGAAAATGGAATGGATAACTATATAGGATAAAAAAAGACTAGGTTAGAATATACCATGGATCCCAAACACCTGGAAACCTAGATTAAAAGTCAGCTGTCACACCAATGGGGATAATCTCTGCACTACTAAAAGCTAATGGTATTCCAAGATTTATTGAACACCAAAAAAATGCTCTCCAAATTCTGAAAGGTACAGGAGAAATGAATCAAATAATTAAGTTCCTCTGACCTCAGAACCTATAGCACTTTAGGAAAAAAAATTATTTTAACACACATTGCTTTAGGAATCATGTTTGGGGAGAAAAATCATAGTAAAAGGAAAAAACCATGGGAGGTATAAAAAACAGAAAAAATAAGAGAACATAGCATGTATTGATTTACATTGTCTCCTTAGTTCTTTTTCTGGCATATGGCATTTTCTGTCCAAAGTCTATTGGGATTGCTTTAGATCACTAAAGCACTGAAAAGAACCAAGCCTATCATAGTTGATCATTGCACATTCTTGCTGTTATTAAGTATAATGTATTCCTGGTTTCGCTCAGCATCAGTTCATGTAAATCTTTCCAGGCCTTTCTAAAATTAGCTTGTTCATTATTTTTTTTATAGAACAATAATATTCCATTACTTAATTTGTTCAGCCATTCCCCATTTGATGGGCATATACTCCTTTTCCAATTCTTTGCTACCACAAAAAAAGCTGCTACAAACATTTTTGTACAAAAATGCTACAAACATTTTGCACAAAAGGGTCCTTTCCCCTCTTTTATGATTCCTTTGGGATACAGATCCAGTAATGGCACTTCTGGATCAAAGGGTATGCACAGTTTTATAGCCCTTTGGACATAGTTCCAGATTGTTCTAGCACTTTTATTAATGACTTGGATGAAGGTAGTATAGTTAATGTTTTGGATGACAGTGTCAGAATTCAAAAGGATTTCAACAGACTAGAATGATGAGCTGTATCCAAGAAGATGAAATCTAATGGGCATAAAGGTAAAGTCTTATGTTTGAATGGGTTGGGTAAGAATTAATATGGGGGAAAAATTAGAGTAGAGTAAGTTTACTAGTAGTTATAGGCACCAAAAAAGCAAATAGGATTTTAGGATGACTGAAAATAGATTTAGGATTACTCAGAAGATAATAGTGTCATTGTAGTTTGTTATGGTCAGTTCACATCTCAATACATTCAATTCTAAGTGCTAGATTTTAGAAAAAGGCACTGACAATCTGGAGAATATCCAGATGAAGAAGGCTGAAATGTTGAGGGGATCTGAGACCAAAACAGATGAAGACTTGTTGAAGGAAAGGAGATGATTAGCTTAGAAAAGAAAAACCTTAAGTGGAAATGGGAACAGCTTAGTACAGTGCCTAGCTATATACATGTTAGCTATACAGGTAATAATAATAATAATTATTGTTCTGAATGGCCTCAAAGGGAAAAGTGGGAACCACTGATGAAAGTTTATAGAGTGGAAGATCCAAGTCCAGACATTTAACTTGCCTTGTGATGTGAAGCAAAACTCTTAACTACTTATTATATTTAATAGAACTAGGGGAATTTCTGATTAGTTACCAATGAAAGGCAATGGGGTCAATTAAGTCAATAAACATTCAGTAAGCACTTATTAAAGTCAGACACTGTGCAAAATGCTGGAGATAGAAAGAAAGGCAAGAACATGGTCCCTGCACTCAAGGAATTTCAAGTCTGATAGTGAAGTGAACATGTCACTATATACATATAACTTGTATTCAGTATGAAAACAAGGTGATCTTAGAAGGAAGGTACTAGGTGGATCAGGAAAGGCTTCTTGAAAAAGATGAGATATAAGATGAATTTTGAAGGAAGCAATGGAAGCCAGAAAGGGAAACATTTCAGAGTCAGGATGATGAAGTGGAAAGATTGATGAATCTGCAGTCACAGGAATTGAGTTTGAATCTTGCTTCTGTAATGTCTCCCCAGGACTCAGTAAAATGAAGATGTTGTACTAAAGATCTCTGATTGCCTGGTCTTCATTCTACTTTTCATTTTCTAACATGAAGGTTCATCTCAAGATTCACTAAGATCACTCTTACCACTCTTGATTGGTCAGGACAAAATGAATGAAGGAATTTTGTGGATGGAGTCACTGAAGTCCAGCAGTGCAATATGATGTTTGGGATCACACAACTCATAGGACATAGAAAGTCTTCCTTTTTGACTGAAATCAAGACCAAAGTTGGTGGTAAAAATAATTGGATGCGTGTAATTTTTCAGAGCCCAAGGAGCAGTTCTGGGAACTGGATGAAACAGTACAAAACATACCTTCAACTCAAGTTTGTAATTCACAATTTGAAAATGATACAAGTTGTAATCAGGACAAATTCAACATACGAGAAGAGACAGACACCCCAGGATTCTCCAAGGTCATTGTAGGGGAGGCCATAGGTCAAGGAATGATGTGTGGGGCAAGATAGGGAGGAGCTCTGCTGGATAGCATTGGTCAATCTAAAATTATTACTTTGCATCTTTTTTTATGAGACAACTGGGGTTAAGTGAATTGCTCAGGATCACATAGCTAGTGTTTTTTGTTGTTGTTGCTTTTTGAAGATTTTTTTGAATGCTAGAAAGATTTAGTTTACATTCTTGCAAGAATAGGTGCCTAGGTGAGTAGATACTCCTTTGAAACTCCAAAGACAGCATTTTATTTCCTATCCTGAAGCACAAGTTCTTCCCCTGATTCTCCATTAATTGGATGTTATAGAAGTTACAAGACATGAATATCTACCCCTCATTACCTAGCCAGTCCCTCTCCCAAAGGAGCTAAATTCTAGAAGGGAGAAGGTAAAAGAGGAGGACTAAGGGCAAAGAACAAAAGATTCTTTTTTTAATGTAGTAAGTTTATTTATTTTTAATACACATTGCTTTATCAATCATGTTAGGAGAGAAAAATCAGAGCAAAGTGGGAAAAACCATGTGTGAGAGAAAAAATCAGAAAAAATAAGTGAACATAGCATTTGTTGATTTACATTAAGTCTCCTTAAATCTTTTTCTGGATGCATATGGTTCTGCGTCTTTCATTTAGCATCAGTTCATGAAAATCTTTTCAAGCCTTTCTAAAATCAGCTTGTTCATCATTTTAAATCGAAGAATAATATTCCATTACCTTCCTGTACCACAGCTGGGTCAAAGGTACATACAGTTTTATAGCCTTTGAGCATAGTTCCAGATTGCTCTCCAGAATGGTTGAATCATTGCACAACTCCAGGCAAAAATGCATTAGTGTACCAATTTTCCCACATTCCCTTCAACATTTGTCATTATCTTTTCCTCTCATCTTAGTCAATCTGAAAGGTGTGGGGTAGTACCTCAGAGTTGTTTTAATTTGCATTTCTCTAGTCAATAGTAATTTAGAACATTTTTTCATATAATTATAAATGGCTTTAATTTCATCATCTGAAAATTATCTATTTATATCCTTTGATGATTTATCAATTGGGGAATTACTTGTTTTCTTATAAATTTGATACAGTTCTTTATATATTTTAGGAATTAAATTTTTATTAGAAATACTGGCTGTAAGAATTTTGTTTTTCAGTTTTGTACTTCCCTTTTAATATTGTTTATGTTGGTTTTGTTTGTACAAAAACTTTTTAATTTAATGTAATCAAAGTTGTCCATTTTGCATTTCACAATATTCTCTAGTTCTTCTTTGGTAATAAATTCCTCCCTTTTCCAAAGATCTAATAAGTAAATTACCCCTTGTTCTGCTAATTTGTTTGGTATCATCCTTTATGCCCAAATCATGTATCCATTTTAACCTTATTTTGAATTGAGGTGTGAGATGTGCTGATTTTCTGACATATTATTTTCCAGTTTTCCCAGCAATTTTTGTCAAATAGTTCTAAATCCAGAAGCTGGAGTTTGGGAATTTATCAAATACTAGATTGCCTTAATTATTGTGTTGTGTGTATCTACCCTATTCCACTGATCCATCATTCTATTTCTTAGTCAGTATCAAATGGTTTTGATCATTGCTGCTTTATAATATAGTTTTAGGTTTGGTACTGCTAAACCACCATCCTTTGTATTATTTTTTTCATTAATTCCCTCGATATTCTTGACCTTTTGTTCTTCCAGGTGAATTTTGTTATTATTTTTTCTAGTTCTATAAAATAATGTTTTGGCAGTTTGATTGGTATGGCATTGATTAAATCAATTATTTTAGGCAGAATTATCATTTTTATTATATTAGCTTGGCCTAGCCATGAATAATTGATATTTTTTCAATTGTTTAGCTCTGATTTTATTTGTATGAGAAGTGTTTTGTAATTGTGTTCATATAGTTCTTGAGGTTATTTTGGCAGGTAGATCTCCAAGAATTTTAATTTTTCTACAGTAATTTTAAATGGAATTTCCCTTTCTATTTCTTGCTGATGGGTTTTGCCAGTAATATATAGAAATGGTGATGATTTGTGTAGATTTATTTCATATCCTGCAAGTTTGTTAAAGCTGTGAATTGTTTTGAGGTTTTGGGATTTTGAAAATTTTTCTTTGATTCTCTAAGTATATCATCATATCATCTGCAAAGAGTGAAAGTTTTATTTCCTCAATGACTATTCTAATAATTTTAATTCTTTTTCTTTTCTTATTGCTAAAGCCAACATTTCCAGTACAATGTTGAATAATAGTGGTAATAATGGACATTCTTGTTGAACCCCTAATATTATTGAGAATGTGTCCAGCTTCTCTCCATTTCAAATAATGCTTGCTATAAGTTTTAGATAGATACTGCTTATTATTTTAAGGAAAGCTCCCTTTATCCCTATGTTCTCTAGTATTTTTAACAGGAATGGGTGTTGTAGTTTCTCAAAAGTTTTTTCTGCATGTATTGAAATTATCATACGATTTCTGTTGGCTTTTTTCTAGCCTTTTTAGTTGCATGCCTAATTCATTGAAATTTTCTTTCTCTATTTTATTTTATGTAGCTATTTAAAAATATAAAATTTCCCCTAAGAACTGCTTTGGCTGCATCCCCTAGGTTTTGGTATGTTTTCTCATTATTGTCATTTTCTTGGATGAAATTATGGATTGTTTCTGTGATTTGTTGTTTGACCCCTTCATTCTTTAGAACTAGATTAATTAATTCCCAACTGGTTTTTAATTTATCTTTCTCTGGCTCTTTATTGAATATAATTTTTATCGCATTGTGGTCTGATTTTTTTCATTTTATTGTGAAGTTTTAAATGCCCTAATACATGGTAAGTTTTTGTGTGCCATGTACTGCCAAGAAAAAGGTCCATTCCTTTCTGTCTCTATTGAATTTTCTCCAGGGTTCTATCATATCAAGGTTTTTAAGGATACTATTAATATTGCTAGTTTCTTTCTTGTTTATTTTGTAGTTAGATTTGTCTGATTCTCAGAGGGGAAGATTGAGATCCCTCACTAAAATAGTTTTTCTGTCTATTTCTTCCTAGTTTAAAATCTTCTCTAGGAATTTGGAGGCTCTGCCACTTGGTACATACTCATTTAGTATCTTTACTACTTCATTATTTATTGTATCCTTTATTAAGATGTACTTCCCCTCATATCTTTTAATAGAATCTATTTTTACTTTTGCTTTATCTGAAATCAGAATTGCTACCCCTGCTTTTTTTTTAAGTTCAGCTGAACCATAATAAATTCTGTTCCAGCCTTTTACCCTTACTCTGTATATGTCTATGAAAAATGCATTTCTTATAAACAACATATTGTAGGATTCTGTTTTTTTAATCCATTCTGCTATTTGCTTCCATTTTATGGGAAAGTTCATCCCATTTACATTAACAGTGATGAATATCAACTCTGTATTTTTCTCCATCCTATTTTCTCTCCTATATATACTTTTGTTCTCTTTTTCCACCCTGTCCTTCATCAAGTGCTTCTTATTTATCTACCCAACCCACCAACTTTATCTTTTATCAACCCTTCCCCCTTCTCTGACATATTTTCCCTAGTGTTTCTGCCCTCACTTCTATCCTGTCCCTCCCTTTTCTATTCCTCTTTCTCCTCTTATTCCTTTATAGGATTAAATAAGTTTCCATGCTCCAACTGAATGATTAACTTATTTCCTCTTAGAGCTAAAACGGTTGAAATCAAGCTTCAGACAATGCTCATCCCCTCCCTTTTCCCCCCTGGATTTTAAAAGGTCTTTTGAACTTCTTGATGTCAACTAATTGTCCCATTATACCTTCCTTTTCCTCTTTTTCCACCCCTTAATGCCTTTTTTTGATGTCATCACATCAGAGTCCTTTCACACCCATACCCTCAGTCCATGTAATGCCCACCTTTATCTGCCCCAGTGTCAGATACAGTTCTCAAGAGTTAGATATTGTTTTCCTATCTAAGGATGCGAACAGTTCAAACTTTTAATATGTATTTTCTCCTATTTAGCTTTCTATGGTTCTCGAGTCCTATGCTTGTAGAAGCATTTTTTGTTTAGTTCTGGTTTTTTCAATAGAAATGATTGAAAGTCTCTTGCGGGATCTTTTCCCAGAGGTGATTGATGGATTCTTTCAATGAGTATTTCCCCTCCTGTTTCTAGAATATTGGGACAGTTATCCTTAATGAATTCCTGTATAATGCTATCTAGGTTCTTTTTTGGTCATGGCCTTCAGGTAGGCCAATAATTTTTAAATTGTTTCTTCTGGGTGTATTTTCCAGGTCTATTGTTTTGCCAATGAGGTATTTCCCATTCTCTTCAGTTTTTTCATTCTTTTTACTTTGTTTGACTTATTTTTGCTATCTCACAAAGTAGCTACCTTCTATTTGCTCGTTCTAGTTTTTAATGTGTGATTTTGTTCAGTTATCTTTTTTATTTCTTTTTCCATTTGGTTTATTCTACTGTTTAAATAGTTGTTTTCTTCAGACAATTTTTTCCCTTCTTTTTCCAAACTGTTGACACTTTCATGCAAACCTCTCATTTCTTTTCTCACTTTTTTTTCTTCCTCTCCTATTTGAAGTCTCTGAAGTCTTTTATGAGCATCCAAGAAGCCACTTTGGGCTTGAGACCAATTTATCTCACTGTTTGAGATGTATTCTGTGGCCATTCTGTCCTCATAACTTTCTGTGGTCAAGGTTTTTTTTTTGGGAGGGGCTGTTTCTTGCTCATTTTCTTTCCTTTTCTTTTGGTATTGGAGCTCTGCTCATGGAGTAAAGAGAGCACTGTCCCAAGCTTCCTGTGCAGCTCTGAGCCTTAGCTTTGAGCACAGGAGCCTCTTATGTTTATAGGGGATAGCTTTGCCAGCTCTGTTCAGTAAACAGCCTGGTTTCCCAAAGTTCGGAAACTTTCTAAGCTGGGACTGGAAACTGCTCCATTGATTTGTTTCTTTCCTGAGCCAGGACAAGGGTCTTAATTGATGATTTGCTATGATTAAGACCCTCTCACAGGCTTTCCTAGAGTCTAGACCTGTGCTGAACACCCTTTTCACCTCAGTGAGACTGACCTTTCTTGAAGTTTTTTCAGTCTATCTTGAGTTTGAAGAGGATTCATTCCATTAAATTTTGCTCAGAGGCTTGGCTTGATGTAGTTTTTGAGGGAAACTGGAAGAGCTTGAGCAGCTCCCTGATTTTACTCTGACATCTTGGCTCCACTCCTGGAACTCCTGCAAAAGATTCTTCTCAGCTAGTAAGTGTTAAATGTCTGAGGCCGCATTTGAATTCAGGTCCACCAGGGCTGGTGCTCTATCCACCACACCACTTGGCTGCCTCATTATTTTACACTTTTGGGCCTTTTAAGTTTTGGTGTTTCAGGGCTAAGTTGCTCTTTCCTAGTTACAGTTCTGTTCTCTTAATTAAAACTGTTTTTCTAGAGACTCTATCTGTGGGGTGACAAGCTAAGCCACAATTATGAATTATGTTTAAAACAGGGAAAAGCAGCTCACGTTGCTCAAATATTTAGATCTGAAGTTGTGCTTCCAAGCTAAGCTTTAAGCAACACAAGATATTTCTTATCTTTGTCTTTCTTTAATCAACTTCACACTTGTACCTGCCACTTAGCTCATGGGAATGTCAGGATGATTAATGAGACGGTGTTGGTGCAGTAAATTCAGCTCCTTAGAAGAAAGGACCTAAGCAAAGGCAAAGTATCACCACATATGGCCCCATGTTGTAAATGCCAATTAGAAATCGAAGACCTGAGACAGTGGGAAGGAAAGGAACAGATGACAGGAGATTGTACATAAGCTTGGGAACTAATTCAGAGGTAAAAATGTTACTAACCTCTAATGCAGGAGGACCCAACCTTTTGGGGGAACTTTTCACTTTTCTCAGAACCTTGACATGATTTAATAAGGAGATGATAATAGGAGCAAAATATATTGGCTTGGTAAAATTTCCAAGAGAGGTGATGAGGGGGACAGCATGGATTTGAATTATAGCTTTGTTATTTATTAATTATATGACTTTGGTTCCTTGAACTCTTAGACCTTAATTTTCCACCTGTATAAGGGAAGGGGTAAACAAGATGATCTTGAAACTCTCTCCCAGCCCTAAGTTCCATGAGTCTATGATCCACTAGGAATTCTGGCAAATTGAGAGAATTATGTGCCAACATGAATCACTTTGCCCATTATCTTACCCAAGCTGGAAGTCCAGGGGTTACTCACAAGGTACTTACATCCTACTCTGACCAGTAGAGGAGCTTTGATTTGCTCCATTTTTGACTTGGGTTGGTTTGCCCATTGCTAGTCAAAATGGGAGTACATGCTTCTAGGGGCTGGACATATGAACCCTTACATGCCAAATTCCAGTATAGCTCAGAACTCCTGAGTTTAAGAGATCTGCAAGCCTCAGCCACAGTTAGGAGAACAGGTGTGCTCTACCATGCCTTGAACACTTTGGACATTTTCATTCATTCAAAATGTTCACTGAAAAATTAGCATTTATGAGCCATTCTGGTGGATAGCAATGTGAACAAGGCATAGGACTAAACTTTTATGGTAAGTGGAAAGGGGGAGAACAGAGACGAGAAAAGGAAAGAAGGGAGAGAGAAGAGAGGGGAGACAGAGAAAGATAAGGGAAGAGAGAGAGAGAGAGACATACATACAGACAGACAAAGACAGCCAGAAATATACAGGGTGGGGGAGAATCTAAGATGTTACAGACATTCAGAATAAAGAGAATCACCCTAGATAATCAGTAGATCAAATTTACAAAGAAAATGGCCTTGAAGGACAGGAAGTATTTAAACAGTCAAGATGGAAGATAAAGGTATTCTGAGTGCTCTATAAGCAGAGATAAGCAGACAGGAAGTCCAAGACATATTTGGGAAGTAAAGAGGTGTCCAATGTGATCTAAATTGGAAGTTCAGAGAAGCAGTAGAACAAAAAGTTAAAAAAAAAAATCTGGAGCCAGAGAATGAAGTTTCACATAGCCATAAATCTAGTGCCAAAATAGAATTGAGTCATTTAATTTAGCTCCCTTTAGCTATACCTTCAACTTTTTTTTTAACAAAGGTTTTATTTTCTCTGTCTGCTGTCTGTCTCTGTCCATTTCCATGTCTCTGTTTCTGTGTCTCTGCATCTTTGCCTCTATTTCTCAGTCTCTCTCAGTGTCTCTCTTTCCTTCTCTCTCTCTCTCTCTCTCTCTCTCTCTCTCTCTCTCTCTCTCTCTCTCTCCCCGTCACATCCTCCCAGACAAATTTTTCTTTAGATTCTCTTCCAAACATCTGCCTTCTTTTCCTCCTACTTTCCATGCTTGTATTGAGAAAACAAGGGGAAAAAATCACATGGACAGTCACACCAAACACATTCCCAAAACAGCCATGTCTCCAAAAAATGTCTCAATTTGTACACTGAATCCATCATCTCTCTCTCAGGAAGTGAGTAGAGTACTTCATCAAGAGTCCTCCAAAAGCATGGTCCATTAATATGTTCATCAGCATTCCTAAGATTTTAAAAGTGGGCTGTCTTTACAATATTCTTGTTGGACTACAGAGTGTTCTCCTGGTTCTGCTCTTTTTACTTTGAAGGTTTATCTGAAATCATCCCCATCAGCATTCCTACATACTATAACTTGTCCAGTCATTCTTTAGTTAATGAGTATTTCCTTAATTTCTAAAACCTTGTCCTTGAAAAATAGCTGCTATAAATATTTTTGTTTGGGCCATTTTCAACTCTCTTTGATCTCTTTCCCCCAACTAAATTAAAAATAAAAAATGCCTTTTAACAAAAATGTCCAGCCAAGAAAAATAAATTCTTGCAATGGTTATATGTATATCCATCTTTGTAGCTTGGATCCATCCTCTCTTTGTTAAAAGGTGAGTGAAGGCATCATCATTGATCCTCTAGAATTATGATCAATAACTGCATTGGCAAATGTTTTTTAAGTACAATTTTTAAAAATTCATTTATAGTTTCAGTTCTGAATTCTCTCCTTTCCACCTGTCCTTCCCTTATTCACTGAGAAGGCAAGAAAAATAAAACCATTACAAAAATGCATAATCAAGCAAAACAGGTTTATACATTCACTGCAGAGTTATTAAGTTCTTGTAGATAAAACTACCCACACTACCACACAAAAAACAGAAATAGAACCAGAATCAGAACCAGAAATTAGGAACCGAAACTAGGATATATTAAATTCACCAGCAAGGGAGCCTGACTCACACATGCAGTCAGACACACAGGAAGAACAAAAGAACAAAGCTTATACAGAAGTCCTTGTTTTACCTAAGTGGACATACTTTAGACCTCTTTGTAAAATAATTTTTCTTATGTAAATTTGCTCTTGGGATGTGGAAAAGGGAGGTGAGGAGAGAGGCAGGAAGGGGGCTGCTCACCCACAGAAGGAAGGGGCTATCACAACATTCTAGGACACATAGGGGACTGGAACATGGAGAAGGAAGAGCTGAAACAAGAACCCATAGAGCTAGGGCCCAGAAGAAAGGGGAGGCACATGTGTGAGTCAGTAATGAACAGATAGGAGAGGAGAGGCAACCCCTAGGGGCTGGCGTGACAGACAGACAAACAAGGGCCAGAGACAAAACAAAGGAACTACATTTAAATGGAGCTGTTTCCTTGGCTACCCCATCCTTCAAAGTTATTTTTTTTTAATGTTATTTTTACATAAATGTTTTTCTGGTTTTGCTTCCTTGACGCTCTGAACCCCTACTTCTTATAAATAAAAGGTACTCAAAAATCCTCTAGTTCAATCTTCCCATTTTATAGGAGAGGAAACTGAGGCCCAGAGATGTTAAATGCCTTGTTAAAGACATTCAGATAATCAGCTTCTGACTCCAGGTCCTTCTGACTCTAAATTCTATGTTCTTCCCACTCTCGTTTTAGATCCAAAGTCCCTTCTACCTCTAAATCCACCATTCTGATTATTTTGCACTTAATTCTAGAAAGAATACATTAGGTTTTCAAGGTATCAACTCCTTCATTTTTAGAAATGGGGCAATTGATTCTGTGAAAGATAAAATATCCCACAAATAGTAAACAGCTGAACTGGGATTTGAACCTAGTTTTTCCAGCACAAAATCCAGAATTCTTCCCCTTGCATCCTGGTATCAAAGTCAAAAAACCAGGGCCACTAAAACCTACATAAAGGTCCCTGCTGGCTATGTTTTGACTTAGAAAACCATATATTAACATTGTCAATATTCTATTGTATTTTTATTTAATTTGTTAAATAATTCCCAATTATGATTTAATCTGGTTTAGAGAGTTGGACACCTCTGGTCTAAACATAATTCGGTAAATAGTTGGGTTCCAATGAATGGTTCTGAGTTGGTGAGTGACATTAGTTCCGATCATTTTCTACTGGGGAAAAAGACCCAAGAGTTAACTACTACTAGGTAACACTTGAAAATGTACTGACTTGGGATCTTTGTTTCAAAGAAGAATTCTAAAGTTCACAACATCTTAACCAATTAATTTGACGCTATCCAATATACTGGCTGAAATGCCTGCTGGCTCTGGGATCCTGTTTACCCAGAGCTGAAGGACTGCTGCACCAGGAGAACACCGATCTCCGGGGAAACAAAACAAAACATCCCACAATTTCTGGCTCAAAATTGCTAGAGAAAAGTTCCCAAGGCCAACAAGGTCAAAAAAATCTCTAGGCCACTAGTGAGTGTATCAAATAGAGTAATGACTCCTGCTAGAGGTTCAAAGGCGGCATCTGAACCAGGAGAAGTATTTGGTTTCTAATCCTGATTTCAAAGACATGCCTTTGTGAAAACAGCTCCCCACAAAACTAAAATCTGTCTAAATAAATCAATAAATCACCTATGTCTATGTAGTGTTCTGTGGTTAACAAAGTACTTTTTGAAGTGCTGGTGATTACTATGAGAACAAGTAGCATGAGCATCTTGCAAAGAACACTTATTTAATGCATGTAATGAACTTAAAGTGCCATATTAATTTCAAATATTATTACTGTTGCAGTGGTACTTGGTTGTTGAAGAACTAGATTTGAGTCTTGGCTCTCTGCCATAAACTAGTTTCTTAGTCTCACTAATTTCCTCCTTTTTACAAATGGGAAAATTGAGGCCCAGGGGATTGAAGCCATTGAGATCTGAGAGCAGCTTGGGAAGGGGACACATTTTCTCAATTAATGAACATCATATGGACAATAGCCAATCCCACTACCACTTATATTTCAGGCGGCCAATTTCTTGCCATCTGCCACACTGTCCCACTTTACCTCTATCTTCTTCCTTCCTCCTCCTCCCATCTATAAAGTGTAATCAAATTAATACCTACAAAATTGCCAAAGAAGCAGTTCAATCAACTCGCCTATGTCTCCACTCTTTTGTGACTTCTTGAAGCAAAAACTCCCTTGTTACTTACTGTTCCCCAATATGTATTGTTCCCACTTTTCAGAAGTCTAGTTTTTTGTATTTCTAACTATGGGTATAGCATATAGAGCTCAAAGAGAACTAAAATGAAATCACTATGTTGGAATCAAAATACAGTGTGTTCAACTGTGGCTGATCAGATATTATGGGCCAGAATGCTCTACTACAGCTTGGGCACACAGAGTTCATATGAACATTTGGGGTAGAGATGTCTCTAAATTTGTACATCTATTTCTTTTGAGTTACTGCAATTCTACTTTGTTCATAGAACACGGTGCCTTCTTTGATGAGGGCACGCCAAGCTGGATGGTCCTGTGCCAGTGTTTCCCATGTCATGCAATCAATTCGGAAGTTCTTCAGAGAGACCTTGAGTCTGTCCTACTACTTCCTCTGACCACCGTGTGTGCCTTCCTTGGAAGAGTCCTAGGTAAAATAGTTTTTTAGGCAAATTTACATTTGACATTCAAATAATGTGGTCAGCCCATTGGAGCTGGGCTCTCTATGATAGAGTTTGCAGTAGCTCAGCATATAATAAGCCCTTAAATGCTGTTATTCATTCACTCACTCACTATTTCACTCATTCAAGTGACTCATCCGAGGTCACACAGACAGTTTGAGAGTTTCAGGCAATGATTTTAAGCCTGCCTTTCTTCATCTATACTGTTAAAAGCATTGGACTCCAGAAGTTTTTCTAGCTCTAATATTTTATGATTCTTCTCTGATATTCGTCTTGTATACAAAGGGTGAAATTCTAAAGCATTTGTAAGCTTATTAAGGAGGAAATTGTTTAAAATTCTTTAATTCAGAATAGGATATAAGAATGGAGTTTTAAATTCTTCATCTTGTGTTGTAGACTAGAATTGTAATGGGATATCTGAAATGTTATTCGGTTGCCATGGCCTTACTTAATGTCCTATTACTATTATACTGAATATACATAATCCATAAAATCTAGACACAGGCCTGAAATATGGCATTGTTTGAGGAGAGTGGTGAGGTAGAGAAATTGTAGAATATATCATCATGTATTTCTTGTTCCCATCACTGCCAGACATGATGACCAAGAACTAGATAATGCAATGAATTGAAATTCTAGACACACATATGGGGAAGATTGGTTTAAGCGATTAAATCCTTGAAAAGTGACTTTCAAATAAACCTTTCACTCAGAACCTGAATCACTTAACACTGACAGCAAACATTGAAAGGTAAGTCACACCTGCGGCATTCCACTGCCATGCAAATTACTCTTCAACCAGCAGTCCAGGACTTGAAAAGACTTAGGTTAAACCTAGAAGAAATCAGGTTGGAGACTCATAAAATTCTTTAAAGGAATGAAAAATTTATCTCTTGTCCCTGCTGCTATGTATCTGTGATATTATAGATGGAGAGAGTAGGGTAGACTTGGATTTGAATCCCATCTGTGATGCTTATTAGATGGATGTCCATGTCACACAATTGATATTTAGTCATTTAACATCGATAAACCTCAGTTACCTAATCTGCAAAATGAAAATAAATCGATACCCATATGACTCTGTCTCATAGGTTTGCTGACATGAACAAAGAAGAAACCCTGTCCCATCTGATGACCTGTGTATGTTTCCAAGCTCACAGGTCGCACTGTGAGACTAATGTTCTATGAAAGTTTTGCTCAAGAATAAATGGTTCCCTCTGCCAACAAGCTGTGCCAGACATCAAAAGCTCCTATGGGGCTTAGATGTGGTGCCCAGTGGGATTCCACTCTCTTCTTCCTTCCCAAAGTTGAGCCCATACTTTCCTTGCCATGTTCTCTCCCCATCACCAACCCTGTCCCAACTCATGCTAGAGGGAATCAAGAACCATCTCTTTTACCTTTAGAACCATTCCTCTCTTCCCAATGGTGGCAGGCCATTCCTTTCTAATATATCTCAAAGACTGCAAAGACTTGCCATTAACGCTGATAGCTGCCCCTTTAGGAATAGTGGGCTTTTCCATCCGCCCCATAGATGATTTCTGTCTTCTCCAATCAGAGTGAAAATTCCTTTCCTTTTTCTGTTGTTTTTTAAAGAACATAGCACAGTACCAATAAGTGCTTAATAAATATCCATCCATCCATCCATCCATCCATTCATTCATAAAGAATGTAAGGGATGGAGCAGTTAATTGGTGTAATGTATAGAACACCAATCTTGAAGTCAGGAGGACCTGAGTTCAAGTCTGGCCTCAGACACTTAACACTTCCTAGCTGTGTGACCCTGGGCAAGTCACTCAACCCCAAATGCCTCAGTCAAAAAAAAAAAAATCTAAAGGACTTTCAAAACTTTAAAACATATTAATATCATTATTCTTTTTCCAAGATCCTAGCTACTCATTGCTTTGAAAATACATGGCTCTGTGAAATTACTAATACTTTCAGTAAAAAATGGGTAATTAATTAAAAAAACAAAATTATATATCTGAGATTGGCAGGCAGTATGGTACAATAGAAAGAGCTTTGATAAGACTTCTAAAGTCTTTTTCAGTTCAAACTCTAAAATCCTACAAATTCCTGTGACCTGAGTCCAAATTTTGCCTCTGAAATTTACTACCTATATGACGGAAAAAAATCACTTAACTTCTTGGGGGGGGGGGGTTGGATGAGGAACATTGTTATCCTTATCTATTTTATCTATTATATGACATTTTTCTCTGAAGAGTCCAAGGCTCTAGGCATAGATATTATTCTTCATATCTTTGTGTGGGGTAACAATCCATTTTATTACTAATAACTAGATAGGAAGTAGCTCATTTTAATTCCAATGAGAATAGGATACATCTGACTGAGAGTAGCAATATGAATATAACATAAATATATTCAATAATATATAGCATACTATTAATGAATATGAATAAAATCAATATAGTAATGATCGAGAATGTTATACAGTGTTTTCTAGAACAGGAAGCAATTTACATCCATTATCTCACCAGATAATAGTACCTGTCATTTTTATACTTTAATAAAGAGAATTTTTAAAAGCTATTGTTAGAACTGTTGCCTGGAAGGTTTCTCTTCCAAATGGCTTCCCATGCACGGCAGCTGACATGGACAAAGAGGAAATCTGATTTCATTTGATGGCCTATATGTTTGGTTCTCACTATGAGACAAGTATTTTACAAAAACAAGACTTTGAGAATCTAGTGTTGTTCTCCTGACCCAAAGAAAAAATGCAACACACATTACTGCATGCTCAGGATGAATTTCCAGAGCAGGCTGGCATTGCTGGTGCAGCTAGCAAGTCCACCTTCACAAATGATGGCCTAGGTGCCTACCTATATTAAAGACAATAAAGACAAAATGATGAGAATATAATAGAGACCTGGCTGAATGGCCGAGCTGATAGTACAGTGAACAGCTGAATCATAAGTTCTCCTGGAAAGGAGTGGGGGACTAGGAAATTCTAAAAAAACCTCACGAGTTAAAGAAGAAATGGAAGATAATAGATGACAAATGTTTGGAAATTCTTACCAGCCAGTGTATTGCCCCAAAGCTGTCATGCACCTGTCAGACTACCAGCAGGTAATTAAAAAGGGAAATAGAAACAATGATGCAGAAGACCTGAGCCAAAAGGTGTGTCTATCACAGCTCATTGAGCACTCAGGATCTGAATCCCACAGCTATTATCAACTTGCATCTAGTTTTTGCACCATTTTGTGCATTACTCTGAGATGTAAAAGGTCCACCAGACAAGGCACCATTGCTCCCTTTCATTTCTTATGCCTTCAGCAAAAATTTATGGGATCTCTCAGACCACATATTCTCCCCAATCCTGACTTAACTATAACTGCTGTTTTCCAATCATCTGAAAAATAAAATACCAAATCCTTAGCTTCCCATTTAAAGCCTTCCATAAACTAGTTCCTTTTCCATACTTTCTTGGGTTAGTTAATATCAATCCCTGTCCTGTTCTCTCTGCTCCAGCCACACTGGCCTGGACTTTCCTGTGCAGGCAACTGCATCTCCTGACCCTCTATAGTAGCCAGAACTGCTTCTCCTGATGAGTTTGCAACTTGATCCCTTACTTCTGTCTTTGAACCTCTAGCTTTCTATAAAGCAGAGGTAAAGCCATCTTTTATATTTCCTGTTTTTATCCAGTTCTCTACCTCCTAAAAGGACACTGATTTTCATTGTATATCCTCTGTAGTTACTTAATCAAACTTTGGGCTATATTCCTTCAATGGAATATAATGTGCTCTTTTAAGGTAGGGATTGCTGTTGTTGCTGTTTGGTTATTTTCAGTCATGTTTGATTCTTCATGATCCCATTTGGGTTTTTTTGGGCAAAGAAATTTGAGTGGTTTGCCATTTACTTCTTGAGCTTATTTTACAGATGAAGATATTAAACAAAAAGAATAAATGTAAATAAAAGTAAATGTACAAATCCACATTTGAATTTAGGTTTTCCTGACCCAACACTATCCACTGAGCCACATAGCTACCCTAGAGATTATACAATTTTTGCTTTTGTGTCTCAATGTACCTCACTGCAAACAAATGGCTATTATTATTATCATATTGATTGTTATTACACTGAAGGTATAGATATATATTTAAAATATCTGATTTCCCCCAATTACACATAAAAACAATATTTAACATTTGGCATTTAAAAAAATTTTGAGTTCCAAATTCTATCCCCCCTCCCTCTTCTCAGATGGTAAACTATCTAATATAGTTATGCATATAACATCATGGGAAAATTCTATTTCAGTCATTCTGTGCAGGAGGACTCAAACAAGAAAAAAAAGATGGAAAAAAGGAAGGAAGAAAGGAAGGAAGGAAGAAAAAGAGAGATGAAGAAAGAGAAAGAAAGAAAGAAAAGAAAAGGAAAAGAAAGAGAAAAAGAGAGTAAAAATAGTGTGATTCAGTCTTTCTCTACATGGGGATAGCATTTTTCAAAATCCTTTGGGATTGTTTAGGATCATTGTTTATCTAAGAATAGCCAAGTCATTTACAATCCATAATATAATATTGCTGTTACCGTATTCACTGTTCTCCTGGTTCTGCTAACTTTATTTATATCAGTTCATATAAGTCTTCCTAGGTTTTTCTGAAATAATTTTGCTTGTCATGTCTTACAGAATAATACTATTCTATTGCAATTATAGACTACAACTTCTTCAGTTATTCCCCAATTGATGGGCATCCCCTTAATTTCCAATTCTTAGATACCACAAAAACAGCTGATATAATTTTTTTTTGTATAGTCTTTTCTCTCTCCCTTTCTAAAAATACTCTTTGGGATATTGACTTTGCACTGGTATTGCTGGATTAATGGGTATGCACAGTTTTATAGCCCTTCGGGTATAGTTCCAAAATGTTCTCCAGAATGGCTGCAGAAGTTCATAGCTCTACCAATGGGACACTGGTATCCAAATTATCTCTTTTTTTGTCATATTAGTCAATCTGATTGATGTGAGGTAGTACCTCTGAGTTGTTTTAATTTTTATTACTCTAATCAATAATGATTAAGAACTTTTTTTTCATATGACTATAGATAGGTTTGGTTTCTTTCATTGAAAACTATTCATATCCTTTGATTATTTATCAATTAGGGAATGACTTATATTCTCATAAATATAAGTCAATTCTCTACACAATTAAGAAATGGGGCCTTTATCAGAGCTACCTGTTGTAAAAAATTTTCCCCAGTTTTCTTCTAATTTTTGTTGCATTGGTCTAACTTGTACAAACACTGCTTAATTTTATATAATCAAAATGAGCCATTTTATTTTCATAATGCTCTCTAAATTCTTTCCTCATTCATATATCAGGTAAACTATTCCTGCTCTTGTAATTTGATTATGATATTAACCTTTACATGTAAATCAAATACCATTTTGACCTTATCTTGATATAGGATGTGAGATATTGGTTTACACCTACTTTTTGCTATATTATTTTCCAGTTTTCTCAGTAGCTTTTTGTCAAATAATGAGATTTTGTTCTCAAAACTATGATTTTGGAGTTAAATACTATATTATTATGATCATTTACATATTCCACTGATCCACCAGTATATTTCTAAGTATGTATCAAACTTTTGATGCATTATAATTTTATATTACAATTCAAGATCTGGTATGTCTAAGCCATATTCCTTAATTTTTTTTATTGATTTCTTGGATATTCTTGACATTTTGTTCTTCTAGATAAATTTTATTATTTTTTCTAGCTTTATAAAATATTTTTTGGTAGTTTGATTGGCATGGAACCAAATAAATTAATTTAAGTAGAATTGTCATTTTCATTATATTTTCTCAGCCTACCTATGAACAAGTAATATTTTTTCAGTGGTTTAGATCTGATTCGTGTGAAAAGTATTTTGTAATATAACAAATTATTTAATTATTAAATTAATTATTTTAACTAGTATGTAATTTAACTGGTAATTTAATTTTTTTCTTTCATATTTTTAAAAATCAAATTAACCAAAGGTTAATCTATTTTATTGGGGTTTCCCCATCTCTCCCAACAAAATCAGTTTCTAGTTTGATTTGTTAGCTCAAGAGTTTTCTTACTTTCAATTTTATTTATCTCTCCTTTGATTTTCAGGCTTTGTAATTTGGTGTCTAATTGGAGATTTACATTTTTTTTTCTAATTTTCTAATTGCAATTTCTAATTGAATTGTCTAATTCATTGATCTTCTCTTTTTCTATTTTATTGATATAATCATTTAGAGATATAAATTTTCTTTTAAGTATGCTTCATTATATTAACTTTCTTTATTCTTTTTTTCTCTCCTCTTTCCCTTTTCTTGCCACTTCATCCCATCCTATAGGTGGCTACCATTAGACACAAATGTGTGTATGTAATCATTATATATACTATATATACTATATATATACTTCTATTTATTAGTTTCTTTCCTCTGGATGCAGACAGATAACTATGTTATATATTTAAAAGGAAGATCAAGCTGTATATAATAAATTTGCAGTTTTGTATGTAATCATCTTTCCATCCCATTCCATTATATTATAAAATGCTTGTTTTGTTTCTTAAATTCAGAATAAAATAAATTAATTAACCAATTTAATTTAATAAAAATTAAGTATTGCTTTGATTGCATCCCATAAATTTTGGTAAGTTGTATTATAGTTTTTATTCTCTTTAATGAAAATATTGACCATTTCTATGATTTGTTTTTGGACCCATTTATTTTTAGGATTAGATTATTTAGTTTCCAATTAATTTTTAATCTATATGTCCACTGCCATTTATTGAATACAATCTTTATTTCTTTATCATCTGATAGGTATGATGAAGTCATATTTTATAAAGATATCTATTGATGTCCTCAACAAACCTCACTCAGAATAACAGCACTGTAGAATTTTAGAGCTGAAAAGAACCTTAAAGATCAGACCACAATGCCCACTACATTATAGAGGCTTCACACAGATTTACTGAATTGAATCTCATAAATTGGTGTTCTCATATGATAAATAAATACATGAAGTAGCTCAAGGAAGAAGACATTACACACTTTTAGGGGGAACAGCTGTCTGCTGAACACCAATCTAACCAGAAACAGACACTATCACTTGTTTATTCATCTAAAATTCATTCAATCATTAGTGTTCATTCTTTATATAACAGAGGTAATATAATAAAGACTAAAAGAGATAGGGACTAGCTGTGTTACTTTATTAACATAAAGAATTTCAGGGTGAGACAACCCCCTCTATTATGTATGTCCAAGAAGGCCTATGAGTCTGAGACACACACACATACATTCAATAGAAGGGGTGAGTCTCTCCTCTCCCATATCAGTCCACTCTTCCATATCCATGGAAATCCATCTGCAAGTTATAGTCCTATGGGAATTACTTATACAAATAAAAGATTAAGTGACTTGCCTAGGCTCATGTAGTCAAGTTACAGACTTGAACATAGTTCTTACTTACTCCAAGACTGGCTCTATCCCTGAGATCATTTTAGTTCTCACTGCAGACTCATAGGTATTATTATTATATGGAATATTACACTGCAGGTACAAATGTACTTTACAAAAATATTTGCCAATAAGCTCAATAAGCCTCCTTTAGGATAACAGCAACATGGAATTTTAGAGAGGAAATTTACCTCAGCAATCAGAAGGGTTCTTTGACAAATGAAGAATTCTATGTAACACAAAGATTTTTAGCTGGACATGGTGACACATACCTGTAATCCTTGCTACTGAGGGATACTAAGACTGATGGACTGCTGAAGTTCAAAGGATCTAAAATATATTCCAGTCTGTTGTTCATTCTTCAGTTTTAAAGAGCCAATGATATCCATGGGGTGATTCTTGACTTGTGCACAAAATTGGATTTAAGTGAAGCAAAGCTGAAGTAAGTCATCAGTCTCACTTTTTCTTCCTAAGTTATCAAAATCCAGTGGCAAGACAAAGCCAAGACAACTGGCCTGGTTGCAACAGAAGCATCTTTGATGTCTGACCACCTCTATGCACTTCACAGCACTTGTGTCAGCCACTTTCATAGCCTCTGTAACAAGCTGTTCTCATCTGCTCATTCCTCCAGGAGAAATCTTCATGTGCTTAGAATAAACATCCTCTTAACTCATTGTGAGATGTGAGGCTTTTCAGTTATCCTCAACCTGGTTTAACCTGTCTGCCAATATAGTTTTATCAGGGTATGGCGGCTACATGCTATGACTTCTTGGAGCTATAGATGAAAATTAGGTGATGCTAAAGGCAGATGACCAGCCCAGAAAAGGCTCAGCAAGCCTTCATACCAGGCATGTTTGTTCTCCCTGAACATGTTACCACCATATTTGGTAGATAATTTTTGTAGACCTTATGGGTAAACAGGAGGGAATAGGAGAAGGAAATATAATTTATTCTAAAAAAGATTTATCCAGCACCTGCTATATGTAAAACATAAGAAGCATCATGGTTCAGTGAGAAGAATTGATCTCATAGTTAAGAAAGCCTAGTTCAAGTCTTGATTTTGGCATGTACTGGCTCTGAGCAAGTCATTGAACCTCATATTTCTAAGGCAACTCTGTAAGGCTATATGTTACAGAAAGGGGGTATTTTAAAAAAGGTATAAGACTGCTACTTAGTGGAGAAAAGGACATCAAGAAAAATTATCAACTTCCAGGAGGTTCATTTGACCACCTAAGAGGATACAACATGAAATTAGGCTAGCATGTATAAAAAAGCACAGGTGGCTTTTCATGGTCCAAAGGTGTCCATACTTTGAACACCAATATTCTCTTGGTAATCCTGTATGAGAATACCATGACCTCAAATAGATAAAAGTTACAAATAATTCAATGGAATCAGAAAGTAGATCTGTGATTTCAGAGATCAGTGATCTTTGGGAAGAGAAAAAGAAAAGGAGAAAGTCACTGACAAATTTGGTACATCATTTTGGGAGACATTATATATAGATAAACAGGAATATGAATCATACAAGATGAGAAAGTGAAGAGATCACATCAGTCTAAGCATAAAATTATATGGAAATGAAACTGTAATTTGAGAGGTGGGATAGAGTGCTCTAGAGTCTAGAATGAAAGAGAGTGCTCCAATGAAGGTTTAAGTAAGACTTGGCAGAATGAGGTTTTATATCTTATGACAGAAGGAGGAAAAGTATGTGGCATAAATTCTCTCTGGTGAAAAGTTATAGAAAGAGTGATATTTTGTGCTTAAATCAAAGAAAAAAGGCTTTTGAACATAAATGCTTTTACCTGCTAGCATACACATACACATAAAACCCCAAACTCTGCAAAATCAAAGAAAAAAGGTTTTCTTCTTCAATGCTTTGTAACACGCCAAAAGAAATATATCTTCAGAGAGAAGTCAGAGAATCAGAAGTTATCTATTAAAAGCCTGTATGGTGTTTTCTGTCCTTACTTTATAGGTTTGGGTTTATCAGACCAACACTTTAAAAAGTTACTTTCTCATAGTTACTTTGTCTGAAAGAGTCATAAAGGACCTTCCGTGAAGAAGGACTTAGCTATGGATTTATGGTCCAAAGATCCAGACTTCTCATGGGACATTATATTGAGAGGAGGCAGATGGCTTAATATAGGGAAAAAAACTTCCTAATGCTTAAAGTTATCTAAAAGCATAAAGGGCTGTTCAGGAGGATAAGTGTCTTACATCTTAGGTTTGAATAAAACCAACTCACCTGGAACTTTTCTCAAATTCTTGCAAGAACACGTTTGTAGCTTTAACACGTCTGACCAATTTTCATGAAAAATCCTTCTATCTTCCTTTGCCAGCAGTTTTCCTCCTAGTTTCTATTGCTTTCAAGTCAGAAGGCTCTGTCTGCTTCCAACTCATCAAATAAAAGACACTAAGTTCTCTCTTTAGTACTCCCTTGTGCTTTTCCTATGTGCAAAGAGATCCTGTATCTATTCATTCCAGGGAAATGGGAGAAGAAAAGAAATTCACTCTAAAATACTTTAGGATGTTTGCTAGCATAACTGGCATTTTCCAATCAGAAGGAAATTCCTTAGCCACCAAACTAAATTGCTTTTAGTTTTCAAACTCCCTGGCTGTGTAAAGTGTGAAATATAATCTGTACTCAACTGTTTCCGTAGCAACCATCAGAAGATTGGATACAAATCTGCTTCACTGATATAAAGCTTCCTTCTTTTAAAGCAGGGTTTCTGAACCTATTGTGTTTCCCAGGTCCCTTTGACAGTCTGGTGAAACTGATAGACTTCTCAGAAAAATGTTCTTAAGTGCATAAAAATAAAATACATGGCTTTACAGTGAAAACCAAAGGTTAGTGAAAATAAAGCTGCATTTTTTCCCCATCCAAATTCAGGGAATGCCTGAAATCTATCCCTAGTTAAGGACTCCAGTTTTAAAGGGCACACACTTTTAAAACACGGCCAAAATTTAGAGGAAAATGAAGGGATATTTTGGTAAAACTGAATTGATTCACTTGCTCCTGATTTTATATGCTCTTTCAATATACCTCTAGACTAGAGTCTTACCAGGCTAAGACCTTAACTGTGCCACATATCCATTCCCACTTACCTTCAAGCTATCTTGCTCTTTCTTGTCAGTTTGCCATTGTTCATGGTGACCTCCTATCTGGAATGTATTCTTGCCTTCTCTTGACCAATCCAGCTTCCTCCAAAATTCAAATTACAATTTACCTCCTCCAAAAAAAATTTTCTCTGGTCAATTCTATCTTTTTATGATAATTTTTTTATTCTGTGTTCCTTTAACATATATACACACACACACATATATATATATATACACACATATATAACATATGTGTGTATGTGTATATTTTCATACATATGTATATGTACAGGCATATGCATATATACAGATATAAACACAACTACATCTATCTCCATATATATATATATATAAACTTCTCCTTGCCTCATTTTCCTCATCTGTAAAATGAGACATTTGGATTCATTGTCTTCTAAGGTTACTTTCACTTCTAAATATATAATCCTATATAAAAGTGCACAGAGATTAAGTGATTTCACTAGTGACCCACAACAACAAAGCATCTCCAGTGGAATATCATTTCTAGCCTTTCTGACTCAAAGTTGAGCCTCATACTCATTATAATTCACTGCTTCTTAAGTTTTAAATACATACATGTGTGTAGGCATGTACCTACTGCTATTCATGCCAAAAATATGGTTTTTTTCTGAGTAACTGGAGTTCTTTGTCAGTTGTTGCCTCTTAGATACAAAAGATTTAAGTTATGTTATGAGCAGAAATTTCCAGTTAATGAGGATTAACTGTTGGAACCTTTTTGGAAAAAATCACTGCATATTGCTGGTTTAAAAAATCTTATGTTTTGTTTAGAATGGTAGGTTTGGAAATAGCCTAGAATTTTTTTTAAACTTTAAGTCCCTTGAATATGAAACTTATAAAAAGAGGAAATGTCTTCCTATATTTAAGTCATGGAGGATAAATATTTAATACAAATCAGTTAGTCAGCATAACTGAGAAGTCTATCTGACAGAAGTGAATGGCTTTGAAAGGGTTTTACAGGCAGGTTGCTGGTAGGGTACCTGACCATCACAGGGTTTTTATACAAGATATCAAGCTGTGACAAGATTTTCTCTCTCTGCTTTGTCACAAAGGAAAAAAAAGAAACAAGGGAAGGAAAAGGGCAAATGAGGTCTTCCCAAAGAGAAGCTATAAGTAGGCAGTCTATTCTTTTCTACAGAATCCAAAGTTTAAATAAGAGCTGCTTGTAAGGGCTTCAGGCCAAGCTGCCTTGAAGCCCCAAATTACTGGGGCCAGATACGTTCACCTAGATGCCATTGGGTGTTTTAAATTTCCAAGAAAGACTGAAGTTAAGCTGCCACAATTACTGGATCTGAGAATTGGAAGGGGCTTCAGACCGAAACCAAGCCCTTCCTAAAACAAGAAGCAAATCCAGGCTAAGTTTGACTTTTTTCTGATTCCAATTCCATCACTCTCCCTACTAGATCACCCAGCTGCCTAATTATAACTTAATAAATGACTGCCAAATTGTTTTAAGGAATTCTAGGAGATAAAAACTTACTCTCTAAACAAAGAGTGAAAAGATGGGAGATCAGTTAAACATTCAGGGTAAAGCAGGGATTCCAGTCCATTTATAGTGAATATCTACTTTCTACTTGCTTCTTTTTTTCTTGAAGAAAAAAATTGAATTTTCTCTTCACAGTATTAGTCCTTTTAGCCTCCTCAGTTCTGTTTCTCAGCAACTGTATCATCCAGAAACGTATTCTCCCACTACCACCAATTAATTTTAAGTGAATTAATTATCTCTTTACTTTTATCAGATCATTATCTATAAAAATGAAACAGATTGGTCTACTAGTGCTTTTATGAAGCACTAGTGCTGTTAATCCTCCAACATCTTTGTTACACCTGTAAAGGATGCTGGCCATTAAAAGCTGTCTGTTCAAGATCCATGTCATCTCAAATATTAGTTAGACATTGAGTTATGTATTGCAACCTACCAATTCTCTTTGTTCTTCCTCAGGAGAGGGAGGAAAAGGGAGGGAGGAAGGCAGGATGGGAGAGACAGAGAGAGATAGAGACACACAGAGAGAGACAGAGAGGCAGACAGAGAATTAAAGAGACAAACACACAGAAGCAGAGACAGAGAAGAGAAAGGCAGACAGACAGAGAGACATAGAGAGAAACAGATAGACATGGACTCAATGGATCTGATTGCCTTCTATTGTCTTTCTATTCTCCAAAAGAAAGAAATCTTGTTTGCTTACTAGAAAGGAAAGAACTTGTGATATCTGTTGTAACCTATATGTTTTTGACAAATGCAGTATTTCTTCTTAGCACTCTGAGCAGGCTTATTCTTGCTAGGTCACAGTGTACTCATGACTCCTTTCTCAAGGAGCTGTCCAGGGTCTATGGTCCTGAAAAGGCAAATGTCAAAGAGGAGATATGGGATGACTAGGCAGATGAGCAATAGTCCTAGGAAGATGATTTCAGTTGGGAAGAGGCAGCTATGGAACAAAGAGAGAGTATTTTATTTAGAGCCAGAAAAACTTAAATTCAAATCTTACCTCTAACACTTATTACTTGTGTGAACAGATATAACTCACATAATTCCTGAGCCTCAGACAACTAAGATTTATTTACTAAGTTGTAGATGTGTTGACATCTGTCCTGTATCACCTGGACAAACTAGAAATTTATTTCTTAATAGAATTTTAAAGTTGAGGGAAGGTTTCAAATCCCCACCTTTTTAAAAGATGGGAAACCAAGGCTTAGAAGGGTGAATGATAATAATAAATCACATTTGTTTGGTGCTTTAAGATTTACAGAACATTTTCTCATGGAAAATGAGTGTGTTATAAATAGTTCAAGTGATTTATGATTACACAGCTATTAAGTGCCTAACTTGAGTCCCCCATTTTCTTATTTGAAGTCTGGTTGGTTGCTGTCCTTCGTTCTCAAAGAGAAACAAAATGATATCACTGTGTTAGAGTCGAGTTATAGTGTGTCCAACTGTGGCTGATCAGACCAATGTGAGCTCAGAATGCTCTGCCACAGGTCATAGTGGCAGATGTCCAAATAGTCCATTTAAACATTTGGGGTGGAAGTCTAGCACTCAGGTAAAGTGATTTGGCCAATGTTACAAAGTTGGTTAGTAGCAGAGATTGAAGCCAGTTCTCCTGACCCCAGGGTTCAAAACTTTCCATTCTATTCACCTCTCTCTTATTCTCTAAGACATGGGTCCCTTCTGAGTGACAGGGAGTTTAAGCATAAAAATGATTTTCTGCCCAGTCTAAACACAGCCTTTCTCCTTTTTCTAAATAAAAAAGAGAGTGACACATTGAGAAGGCATCAGTCCTTTGACCTGGATGTCTATGAAACTGACAGAAAACAGCTGTCAAAGGTTGCTCCTACAATCATGAAACACATCTCTAAAATTATAGACAAAAATAATAATAATTTCCTTTCTGCATCTAAAAGTTAAAAGTTGACATCTCTGTTGCCATGGATATCTA
The DNA here is from genome assembly GCF_902635505.1 of Sarcophilus harrisii. Classification (NCBI taxonomy): domain Eukaryota; kingdom Metazoa; phylum Chordata; class Mammalia; order Dasyuromorphia; family Dasyuridae; genus Sarcophilus; species Sarcophilus harrisii. The sequence goes on from NC_045430.1 coordinate 250,221,681, forward strand.
TTGTGCTGGCCTTTTCCTAGCAGATAAAGCTTAGCTCTAGAATCAATAAAAAATTCCAGCTCTTTTAGTCCTCATGTCCTACTATTTTATAAATGCATAAAGCCAGGTTGGATATGACTCAAATATCTACATATTTAAATTTCACATAAGAAGGAAATATATGTTTTAACATATATAATAACTCTAATACACACATGTGTCTGTGTATGTATGTATATATGTATGTATACATATATATATATATATATATATATATACACGTATATACATATGATAGGTAACTGGTTGCAAATGGGAGATATGCTTAGCATTGACTATACATTGAATGAACAGCCTAAAAATTAAAACACTCTAGATCTCCTACTCACACATATATGCAAAGCAAGTCTTTTCCCTAACTAACATCCTTTCAATGCATTTCTCATCTCCTCCTCCCTATTTAGCCATTCATATCTTTAATGTTCCATAATTAAGAAATCACTTAGTAAATCAAAATGAATGGAGTACTTCCTTAAAATATAAGTTTCAGAACTATAACCTTGGAACTGCAATTAAAAAATGAAACCTAGTATGTATGGGGGGACCAAAAGCTTTGGGGAAGTCAGCAACTAGAAAGAATCTGTGCAGAGCAGAAGAAAGAAATCGGCCTTAGAGTTTGTAGACTTGAATTCAAATTCTTCCTCAAATACTAGCCATTTGATTATGGTGAATCTCATAATTTCTCTCAAGTTTCAATTTCTTCATCTCTAAAACATGGATAATAATGCCCGAGCCTAGAATGGTGCCTGGCATAGAGCAGGTGTTTAATAAATGTTTGTCACTTGATTGACCATTACCTATCCCATAGTGTTATAGTGAAAAGAAACTGAGAGAAAGAATTCACTTTATCACTGTCAGTTCTTGCTTTCAGTACCTGCAGAATCCCATTTAAGGTTAGGGAACAACACACAAGTATGATTATTTGCTGCTGAGTATTGATTTCAAACCTCTTAAGGTCTTTAGAAAAATCTCTTTCTTCCACTGTACATGGAGAAGCAATAAGTGTGATCAGCAGAGAAGGGAGCGGAATTAGATTCTGAAATGCTACTCCTCCTGAGAAGTCTGCTCAATCTATACAAGTGCTCAGACTAATACCTGACCTAGTTTCTGAGCCAACACCTGCTAGGGGAAGAGTACTTATTGGTCACTGATATGCAGGATCCCATTAGCTGAAGAAACATACTTAGAGAGTCAAGGTTAAGCTGGAATGTCCAGCCAATAACAAAAGACCAAGTTTCTCCCACAAATTCCACCCCAACTCTGCCCAGAGCTCTTCATTCACTTTGCAGGGGGAAAGAGCTGGAAGTGACCTTAAACACAATGAGGGAGAAGAAAGAACCCCAGAGATGCCAAATAACATTCTGAAAATAGTAAATTAGTGGCAGGCCAAGCCTAGATCCCAAGTATACTGATTTTCAGTCCAAAATTCTGACCATTTCAATGCTATTCCATGGTACATACTCAACCTCTGAAGTAATGTAATAAACAAACATCATAATAGCATTTCTTCCCATTTTCAAAGCCCTTCAGATCAATTAATCAGTCAGATACTGACAGTCTATATCGTCACTGTGCTGGGAATGCAAAGATAAAGAATTAAATACAAGCTAAGTTATTATCATTTCTACTTGCCTACTTCAGCCACACAAAAAAGTGTGAAGGTATCTATAGAAAGACTCTTTGATTCAGTCAGACCAAATGCCATTCTCCTCATCTTATAATATTATCCCCTTCTCCCACTGCCAAGCTTTCTCTTGGAGCGTCTATTTTATGGAAGGACCCAAAATGGCCAGTCTTCATTCCCCTCCTAGCTCTATTTCAAACTTCCAGACTTCCAACTAGGCCCCTTCACTGGGTCCCTCCCCTCATCTCCACCTCCTTTTGTTTGTTTTTCCTCCATTAGAATATTGACATTACATTTATATTAGACTATAACCCTCCTTGAGGGCAGACACTGCTTTTCTTTTTATTTTTATTTGGATCCCTAGAGTTTAGCAGTGTTTGGTAACTGCATTTAATAAGTGCTTAATAAATGTTTATTTTCTTCCTTTCTTATAGATTGGGGGACTAAGGCCTTTATGTAGCATCTATATAGAAGTTGTTACTCACCAGATTCTTCTCAGGATTGGAACTGATACAGGAGATCAAAAAAGAGCTTTCCAGAGTGCCTAATCATTTTCAAATTACTCACCCGTCATTTGTATGAGAAGATTACCTTCCCAACAGTGCTTTTCATTTTGCAAATGTGCCTTGTGTAGATTTGCCTTGTTCAATAGGAAAGGTTTTCCAAGAAAATTAAATGTCAGGGCTGCTTGGCTTATTGGTTTTGTTCAATATAAATTCACTTTTTAATACAACTTTGAATAATAACCTTCAGTGTCTATATGATAAATTGCCTTCCATCTTAATGGGATGGGAGGGAAGGGAAGAGCGTTAAGACAAGCGACAGTTACAATACTAGGAACAGTGCTTGGACAGAAACAGATTTAATGCTGAAAGGGGAGAGTTTAGTTGTTTGGACATGGATTTGGTATATCAGTTATTTGGCATCTTTGTTTTCATAAACTTGTTCTCTGGGTTGCCACTGGCTACCAATTCTTTTCTTTTCTGCTCTCATGTGGATGGCACCTTCACATATGTAAATCTATGGGTAAGCCAGAAGGATATATGGGCAAAAATGGGTGGGAAATTGCTTAGAGATATGCTACCTCATCATGTCATATTACATCCAAGCACACTGTTAATTATAAAGAGGCAGTGAGAATCTTTCAGTCCTGAAGGCCATCTCTTTCAATCCCTTGATAGTAGCCCATTCTAAGATCATAGTATTTCAAGACTTTCTATTTTTGACCAGGGGTTCTTACCTTAGGACCTATAAATTTAACAAATTATAACTAGATTCCATATTTACATGTATATGTACATATAGTAACAGAACTAAATTCTAATATAATTGTTTTCCTTTCTGACCCCAATTATTTTATTTTATGCAATTAAAAACATTATTCTGAAGAGATATTGGGGATTTGTATACACAGAAAAATGCCTTGCCTTAAAGGGTGAAGCTGGGGGGTGTGGGAAAATGATTGATTATACTATTTGGGAAAAATTATTATGCTGTTAAATATAACAGTATGTGATTAAAGGTTGTCCACACCCAGAATGCTGCTTGACCTTAGTAACTTTCTACAAAGACTAGAGATAGCAACAAGGTATTTCCAATTCCTCCAGACTCTCAGATTTACCTAAAGCATTCTTATTTGGGATTATTATACCCAGGAACTCCTAAGGGGGTTCCACCCCAAGCTTCTATTTTGGGTTACATTACTCATATCTTTCTTACTACATCTTTCCAGCTGCCCTCTCATCAATATGGCTTATCTGTATAATAGGGTTCCTGCATGGGAAATCTTTGTTAAAATCCTATGTAATGTAAATCTTCCAGAATCTGGGGAGAGGGATCCATACCTCCTTTACAGCTTGTTCTTTTCTATCAAATGACTAATCAATTTCTATCTAAAACTATTTCAGATTTCGGGAACTGTTCTCTCAAACATGAAAATGAACTTAGGGTGAAGATGTGGGGATGAATATGAAGTGTCTAGGTAGGTTAAAGAACAGTCTATAGAGTCAGTATTGACAGTTGGGTCAGGGAAGGAGGGAGGTCATAGCACTAGATTTACATTTAGGCCTTAAAAGGCCAGCCTCTACCTCTTATACACTAATGAAAGTTAAATAATTTGTCCAAGGTCAAACAAATAATTATCAGAGATAGGTAGGGATTTGAATCCAAGTCCTCTGAATACAAGATCATAATTCTTTCTATTGTACCTTTTTCTGTAATTACCCTTCGGAAAAATAATTCTTTAAGAAGTGAATGAGTTCATTTGGTTATCTCAAACAATGCAGATAAATTATTCTATCTGTGCTATTTATGAACATTCTCTGGAGACGCGTATTTGCAGTGAGAACTCAAAAACAAAAGTTTTTGCTTTTGCCCCCAAAGACCCAATTTAGCATATTGAAATGTATACAGGTTACTGACTAATTGGCTTGCCAATTCCTCAGATGAAGGGAAGCAATTTGATAATCTTTTGAAAATTCTCATTCTCAAAGTAGCCACTAATTAACATCATAATTCCAGCAGACCAAGGCTGGCAGTGTTACATAGGAAGTCTAGTTTTAGAAGGCTATTTCCTCAGTGACACTCTCCCCAGGAACAACTTCTATAATCAAAGAAAAAACATTTTCCTCAACCATACAATGCATATGACTAAATGCCATTTCTGCTTAGAGTAAAAATAGGAGCACTAGAGAGTTATCTTTAAATCTGAGGAAGTTTACAAAGTTTATTTCATCATGGAAGTTGCCTAACAGAGCTGATGCAATTGCAACAGAAGCTTTTAGGATATGGAGTACAAAGGAACTTAGAAAGCATCTATGATGGAATTTGCAAAGAGGCCAGTTTTTGTGGGATAGCTAGGGAAAGTCCATAACAATGTGAATGGTTCCTAAGTGTAATGGATTGTTTTAGAAGGTAGGAAGTTCCTCATCACTGGAAGTCTTAAAGGAAATGCTGGCTGATGACTTGTGAGGGATGTTGTAGAAAGAATTCCTATCCCAGGACAGACTGATTTAGATGACTTCTCCAAGTCTAAGATACTGTGCTGTAAGTTTAGTTTCTATAAACAATAAATAACTTTCCCAAGAAGGTCAGTAAGTAAGCTAGAGACTACTAAGAAAAAGTTCCTGCCCATTCTTCCTCTGCTTGAGCCCCTTAAGGACCCATTTAAGTTTCCATGGACACTAAGTAGAGTTATATCATTGAAGGATGAAAGTTTTATCCCTCTTGGTCTGAAGATTTATGATAAGATGCCTCTTTTTCATGTTTGGGTTACATTGTGGCACTAAACAAATTGTTTTACCCCTTGTTTTGCTTACATTTGGCAAAATGCTTTATTCAGCTAGCCTGTTTAACTGCATTACCATTTAGTGGCCAAACACAAAGCTACAAGTATCTTCACATTCTTCTACTCACAAAAGATTGGGGAGAGGTTCCCTAGCTCCTTCATCTTCTTCACTATAGTTCCATCCCTACAGTGCAGGGGGAAGAAACAGGTTAACTGAAGAAGCATTTTGCCAAATGTAAACAAAAAAGGGGGAAAATAATTTGTTTAGTGCCACAATGTAACCCAAACATGGAAAAGAGGTGTCTTATCATAAATCTTCAGACCAAGAAGGATAAAACTTTCAACTGACAATGATATAAGTTTACTTAGTGTCCCAGGAAACTTTTCCCATCTCCATTTCTGTTACCCTTTGGATGTTCACACTGATATATCCTGTAATGAGATCTCATCTCATCCTCCCTAAATAGTTAATCCTGGCAGACAGGCCTTCTTAAAAAATACAATCCCATTAAATTCAGAGAAGTGCTTGGGTAAACCCATCACAACTGTCCACTTTTCTAGGTGAAAGAGGAATTTCATCTTTTAAAAATCTATTTGGGATTATTGGTTGTGAAAGGAAAATCAACCTTTTCTGTCTTCAGTGTGTTCTGGCTAATTGATCTACCACTGGGAAAGAACGCTTTAGTGTCTGTTTCTATTAAACAAAGAATGAGAAGTAACTGATCAAAAGCAGTACTCACATAGAGAGATGATTACACTTCCAAATTTCAAAGATGTGTAGGATTCTAGGGCCAAATACATACTTAGAAGTGGTATTGCTGAATCAAAGAGTATGCACAGTTTTATAGCACTTGATCATAATTACAAATTGTTCTTCAAAATGGTTGGATCAGTTTGCAACTATACCAACAGTTCATTAGTGTCCCAGTTTTCCCACATTTCCTTCAACATTCAAGATTTTCCTTTTTTGGAGATCATATTATCCAATCTAATAGGTGTGAAGTGATACCTCAGAGTTGTTTTAATTTGTATTTTTCTAATCAATTGCTCACTGTGTTTTTAGGACATAAGATTTCCCTTAAAGGTCTTTTGGACTATGTATAACTTTTTTACATCTACTATATATATATATATATATATATATATATATATATATATATATATATATATTTACCATATAAACATAGTTTTTATTCTTTTTTTCTAGTAAATTTATTTATTTTTTAATATACTTTGCTTATGAATCATTGGGAGAGAAAAATCGAAGCTGGGAGAGATTAAAAAACAGAAAAAAAAAGTGAACATGTAGATTTATACTTAATCTTCATAGATCTTTTTCTGGATGTACGTGGCATTTTCTGTCCAAAGTCTATTGGGATTGCTTTGGATCACTGAACCACTGATCATTTGTTGCTGTTATTATGCACAATGTATTCCTGGTTCTGCTTGTTTCCACATTAGTTCATGTAAATCTTTTCATGCCTTTCTAAGAACCACTTGTTCAAAATTTTTCATAGAATAATAATATTCCATTATTTTCATTTACCACAACTTATTCAGTTATTCCCCAGTAAATGGGCATTTACTCATTTTCCAATTCTCTGCTACCACAAAAAGACTTGCTACAAACATTCTTGCAAATGTGAGTCCTTTTCTCTCTTTTATGATTTCCTTGGGATTCAGACTCAGTAATGCCACTGCTGAGTCAAATGGTGTGCAGTTTTGTTACCCTTTGATCACAGTTCCAAATTGCTCTCCAGAATGGTTAGATCATTTTACAACTCCACCAACAATGCATTAGTTGGACTGTGTATAATTTGAGAAAGGATTTGGATACTAATTCTTAGTGTTGTAAGACTTAAGTGATCAGAGGTCCAAAACTGGCCTCAGATTGCACTTCATCTATGATTGACCTGACTAATCTCAAGGTTCTGAGGAGCCACCCATATCCACCAAATATGAAAAAAACAACTTCTCAGAAAACTAAAATTTAATCATTTGCTAGTTATTCAGCAATTTTAAGGCTGCCAATAAGTAAACAATCTCCAAAGACTAACTATACTTGAAATTTCTTTATCAGGATTAGACTGCACTAAAGTTAAAGTACTATAGTCTCACATGAAGTGGCTAGGGGGCTCAGTGGGGAGTGTTAGAGCTAGGAAGAACTGAATTTGAATTATGCCTTAGATGGTTGCTAGCTGTGTGACCCTGGCCAAGTCATTAACTTAACCTGGCTTCAGTTTCCTCATATGTAAAAAAAGAGAACAATACCTGTTTCACAAGGTTGTGAACAGAATAAAATAAGATAAAATAAAGTATTTTGCAAGCCTGTGTTTACTGGAAGTTGTGATCAAAAAAAAAATGAGCTGCTGAAGCTTTTCCCACCTGATAGAGAAAAAAAAAATCCTTCTTAAGAATCTACTGTGTTCTGTTAAATGTGTTCAAAATTTTCCTTGAAAAGAGGTATGGTCCCTTTAAAAACAAGCAGCATCTTTAAAAGGCCATTCACTCATTCTTGGAACTTAGTTTCCCAGACTGTCTTATTACTATAGTTAAGGCAGTCATAATGTACCCACACTGCTTTATTAACATTTTAAAGCCACCTACAAGCTCTTTAGATCTCACATGAGATACATACTCACCTATGAGCACATCTTTTTTTAATTTTATTCACATAAATAGTGCCCCTTACCTTGCTAACTCGTTTTTTTCAGGACTAATCTCGCTATATGAGGTGGGTGCCTCATACCATCTTTCCTCTACTAGTTCTCTAATGGAAATTTATCTTTCCCCTTGTTAATTTACATAATAAATAGCAAAACTTTGCAATCTGTAATGGCTATCTTGTCATGGTTGTTCCATGTCACAAACTGAATTTCTGTTATGCTATTTTTACATAATGTTCTTTTTACAATTTATTGCTCTCCCAAATGTATATCTATTTAGCACTTCTAATGCCAATTTTATCTCATCACAAGGTTATAATTACTTTTTCTTCAATCTATAAAAGAAAAGTAATGTAGGAACTCATCAACTATCAGAAGATAGAGAAAATAATCTAAAACTTCTCTTTGCAGGAAATAGTAGAATACAGTTATAAACAAGATTTTCTTCAATTCTACCTATTTAGCAGGCAGTAAATATATGATATCTCATATTATTATTTGTTAATTTAATGTTTAGGTTATATCTCCCTTGCTACAGATTTGTTGACATAATTAAGAAGTACCAATTTTTTTCCCCTAACAAGATTGTAACCTCCTTAAGGACAGGTTATATTTTGTGCCCAATAAAAATTGGTATGGTTCAATGGAAGAAACATTAGGATTGGATCACAGTTCAAATACTAGGCTACAGAAGCAAGTAATTAACTCAACCTAAATGTGATTCAGATTCCCAGTAAAATAAAAAAAAATATATGCACTTATGTATTTTTCCTTATCCAACTTGGTTGTAATCCTTAAAGCACTACGTAAATGTGATGTAGTACAGCATCCATTACATAGTATAAAGGCGTGACAATTTGATGATGAAAAGTTGTATATTCAATGATGATAAGGTTGTATAAAAGGTATATACAAATCATAATATTCTGTGCACTAGAATATACAATAGGCAAGAGAAAAACTGAATGGGTCTTTATTCAAGACCATAAAAAGAGAAGAAGTATAGTGTTAAAAGAACAGTTCTCTAATTGAGCTCTAGATATTCCCACTTCTTTAAATTTTGCTTTAAAATACATATTACCCTTTTAAAGTTTAGTAATCAGAAGGCAATTATTATTTTTGCTTAGTGATTTTAATAAAGGGTCCCGATTTTTATTGTAAACAGTAATTGAGTGTAACAGTATTTTAACCACATTTATGGAAAACCCAAGTGGTTTGACCACAAGGTCAGTTATCACCAACTACTCTCATATAATAGGCTCAGTATAAGATGGAAAAAAATAACAATAATTTTTGGAGTGCTAACCTTGCAAATGTTTTAGACTGTGAAAGTAGATACATTTAAAAACAATATCATTAGCTTGAAGAAGTTCATTCTGGAAGAGTACGTTATAGTCAGTTGAAAATTATTGTCTTCTTTGTTCACAGTCTTGTTTCTCTTAGTATGTAAGTCTGAGCTTTTTGTGGAATGAAAGGGGTAGGGTGGGGAAAGGGATGGTGGATCTCCATGTTATATCAAATCGGACTTAAAATAAGTACCATCTTAGAATATTTCAATTGGTACATTCTCTCCATTTCCTCCTCACCCAAGCAATGAGAAAAAGGACCAAACTAGTGGTCTATTTTTGTTTTCTTAAAAATTAAAGTTCTATAAACAAACACATACACAAATACATACATATATAGGAATATAATAAATTTTGATTTTCCCCCCAATGTTTACATAAATTAAACTAAAAATGCTTAGTTTGGCATTCTCTAGGAATAGTTTCCAACAAGAGCATACCACCATCATGCTTTATAGCTGAGTGAGATAATAGTGTTATATTTTATTCCTATAGCATTTAAAGGAAAATATTATTTTAATTTAAAAGAATAATCTGGTATAAAAGTTAACCTCCTCCTCTTTATCTCCATATTGTTAACATTAGGGCAGTATTGTAATAATGAATGCTTTGTTAATGAACTCAGAAAAATAAAAATGTTAGCATCTGATCTTTCCTTGTTTTCAGGACATCTGCATTTGAAACTGTCAATTGTTATTCAACTAGGTAATCACCATCTTTTGTTCAGTATTACAGTGTTTTTACTCATCCCAGCTAATCTACAAACCCATCTGTTATTTGATAGATAATTGCCTTTTTCAAGTCCCAAAGGCCTGCTAGGCATCTCAGGGGAACAAGAGATAGATATATCATTCCCAGGTAAGGCAACCCCACATTTTGTAGAGAATCCCACATTCTGTCATGGTGAAACAAACATGGGAGGTAAATGGACATTAGTGACTGGAAGCTGGAGTGTGGGAATAGAGAAAAATCAGTTATGATTCAGAATTTAAAAGAAAGCCTTTCCATTGGTTTTTTTCCATAGAACATAATCAAGTTAAGCTACAAAGAAGGACCAGGGAGTATGTTGACGACTAAAGTTAAACTAGAGAAAATTAGGGGAAGGGATGCTACTGAGCTGAACATCTCATAATCTCTGCATAAGCACCCTAATGGTTCAAAATTAAGCCCTCATCACTCTAAACACACAGATTGGATAACACATCAAATGACCTTTATTTCTCTGAAGACTAATGGAAATGGAAATGAAGGTTGGGAATGGCCTCTAATCTACTTCAAGCTATTAATAGTTACTTGGTAACCAGCTACTATCCATTCCCCACTACCCACACACAGCCCACTTCCATACTTCTACATCAATATGCCAAGTTATGATAATGCTTATATAGAACCTTAGACTCCATATCCTATGATCATACCACTCATGCTGGATACCTCCTTGTTTCTTGATCTCCTCCTGCCTTCCTTCATTGGCATGCATTTTTGCAGACCATCTTCTGTAGCAAAAATGCATTTCTCAGAGAACCTTTCTCTTCCTTCATGATCCAGCTCAAATGCCACTTCTTCCATGAAGGATTCATGGATCACTACCTTAGTAATGATCACTTACTTAGTAGTAAGATCTATCCCTGATCACTACCTTACCCAGCTCGTTTTTCAATTTAAAAATTATTAATATTTTTAAAGCATCATTTTCATTTTCAAATGTTTCCTTTTACTTTCTCTTACCAGTTAGACATATCTTGAGACAAAGAATTATCTTAAAAAAAGAAATAAAGCAATTTAGCAAAATGCATCAATTGTGTCTGGCAGTGTAACAATGCTTCATACCTAGAAAAAAAGATTTTCAGATTTTCTTGTAGGCCTTTCTTTGAATATTGCATAGAATCAAAGAATCCTGAGGTAAAAGGAGTATTAAGAAATAACCTGGTCAAACCTGTTCTTTCTACAGATGATGAAACTGAAGATGAAAGAGAGATGATATCTTTCAAATCACATGGTCATTAATAAGTATATCTGAGAATGGCAGGTTTTCTTCCATTATATCATTCTTTCCTTTGGCCTCATAAAATTCCATCTAAATTCTTCATTGCATTCATGTCATACTCCTTTATTGGGCTACAACGTCTTGAGAGAAGTGACTGTGTCATCTTCCATCTTTATAACCTCAGAAGCCAAGATTACCCATGTTTTTGTATAAATCAAACACTAGAATCAACAAGGAATTAAAAATGAGTATCCCAAGATGACAATGGAGAGACACATGGTTATGAATATATAGGCTAGAACATGTGACAAATAAAGAACTACAAAGAACTGGATCAGGGGTGACAAACACAAAGAAAAAGAAAAATCACCAAACCAGACAAAAAGATACCTATACTACATAGAGACTTCAAAAACCATATGTTTCCATTATCTATATTCTATTGTATTTTTATTTATTATGTTAAATATTTTACAAATAAATTTTATTCTAGTTTAGTCCAACTGGGGAGTATTTTAGCTGGCCTCTGAGTGGACCATCAAAGATTGTATAATTAAAAAAGAAGGTTATATCTGGTTATGTGGCAAGAGCAAAGAATAATTGGCAGCTGGCCAGTGTGTTCCACTGACATTGTTACAGTGTCTAAAGGAATCAAGAAAGTCCCCCAGCATGTTAGGAAGACTTCCTGTTGTAAACTGAAGAGAAGAAATGGATAAGAATACACAAAATCTGTGCCACTGGAGAGACCATTCACAATTATGATACCACAGGTCTATTTGAATATTTGAGTATGCCCAGGACATGAACACAATGATTTGCACACAGTACATACTTATTGGATATATCATAAGAGTAGCCAACTAGAAAATCAGGTAGGATGAAAAAAAGAGGGAAGAAGCAAGAAGGAGGCAAAACAAGGGGACAAAATTAATTTTTATTCATGGACAGGCAATGCTAACTATCTCTTAGAACCAAAGAGTGTGAGATACTTTGTATGCAGACTTTGTATTTGAAAAACAGTAGATTAAACAGTAATTATCCTGTCCCAATTCCTCCACTGCCACAAAATGGAAAAATTATGACTTTCCCTTGTATTCTCATGTGGAAGCACTAGAAGGCAAGTTCTGGGCATGAGAGTCCAGAGAGTCAGCTCTGTGCCCATCACTCATAGCAAGCAGGGCTATTTCCCTTTATAAAGAGGCTTTGGTAAAACCCATACTGCTCTTGTTCTGTACTGCATAAAGCACCAATTTAGCCACTGATTTCTTCAGTTAGCTTAAAAGGCAATACTTTTTAAATAAACCATTTGTTGAATTGCTATTATTCACCCAGATTATTAGCAAGGACATATCTGAAGATGTTTGATTTCAGACAACTTCACTCTCACTGAATGTGAGATTCTTCTTTTGTTACACGATGGCAGCTGGACTATACCACCTGTAGGGGCCCCTCTATAAGAAGGAACTGGAAGACAAATGAGCAAGGAGAGAAGAAATAATGTGTTTATATATTTATTTTTTTCTATCATGGTTAAATCATAAATTGATAGACTTTTATATCTGAATGAGACCTTAAAGATAAAGCACATACTATATATCAGGCACTATGCTTTAAGAAGTAGGGATTTTTGGAGTCTGGTTATCATGATGTCTCAGTCTTTCCTTGTTAATTGCTTAGAGAGGCTTAATCACTTCAGGCACTATTTTCTATGTAACTGCTTCAGCAGTACCTTGCCTCTCCTCTACCATCCTTCTATAACCTACCAGACACTACCACTATGAACAGGGACATGGGCATGTACTATAGATGAGAAAGAACACTGGGTGTGGGGGACAAAGGATTTGAGTTCCAATCCCAGTTATGCTATTTGTTTGAATTTGAAGCCAGTCATATAACCTCATAGAATCTCAGTTTCCTTCTCTGTAAAATGAAGGAATCGAATTAGATGACCTCTAATTTCTTTTCACCTTCCAACTCTGAACTATCACATAGATACTTATATCATCCATACATACCAAGCTGGTTAGTCTTGCCCTTGCCCTATTTTAACTAGTGATTTCTGATGGAACTGGACTGAAGTTTATAGGATTTATTTTTTAATGAATTCCTCATAGCTGTTGTATTGCATTATTCCTTCTTACCATCCTATAATGTTTTGCTAGGTTAATGAGCATAGACATAGTATCTATTTGATCAGTAGCTAGCTATAGATAATGATTTCCTATGAGATAATCTCTATGTATAAGGTACCAGTTTGGCCACTGATTGTCTTCTGTCAGCTTGAAACAATTTATTTCTCTCTCTCTCTCTCTCTCTCTCTCTCTCTCTCTCTCTCTCTCTCTCTCACACACACACACACACACACACACACACACGTCTGACAAGCAGTAAGGTTTAATAAATAAAGGATTTATTGGATTAGTAGTTAGGAAGACCTGAGTTTGAGACCTACCTTTGAAACATGATGTCTATGTAACCCTGGCCAAATCATTGAGTACTTCCATGGCTTGGGCAGCTCTCTAAGTCTCTAAGTTTCAGAGACAAACCTACTGACATTAGCAGAAGATATTTCCACATTAGGGATAAAATTCCAGGTTGAGACACAATCTCTGGCTTTGTCTAAGCCCTTGAATGCAAGGCAGTGATGGATGGTAAAAAAAAATGGCCTATCTCCGAGTCACCTAAGTCTGAGTCTTGGGGAAAGGGAAAAGGGTGATTGTGACAATTAATCAATTGCATTTGCAGTGATGAACTGTTACTACTCAAGCATAACCAGCAACAACAGAGACTGTTTCAGGAAGAAATGAGAAAACTATTCACACAAAAAACTCAACTCCCAAATCATTTCTGTCCAATAGTGGCTCACTGCTTGTCCTATTCCTGCCTTTAATCAATCCATCAAGGAACCAAGATATACTTACTATATTCTAGGGAGTGAAGGTCCAAAGAAAGGCAGCATGGAAACTTTGTGAGGAATCTTACTAGCGGAATTGAGTTACTCAGAGGAAGACAGTGAGACCCCACGAGAAAAACAGTTATTCTATTATCAGCTAGTATTAGTTTTTTAAAATTATTATCTTAATTGATCCTCACAATAACCCTGGAATATAGGTACCATTATTATCCCCATCTTACATATGAGGAAACTTAGGTAAATGGAAATTAAATGACTGGCCCAGTATCACATAGCTAGTACATCTCTGAGAACACATTTGAACTCAGATCCTTCTGGCTTGAGGGCTAGTGGTATATCCACTGTGCCACCTAGCTGCAAAATGAGCTAAGGGCAGAATTAACAAATTCCAGGATTGGAAGGGAATGAAGAGGCAACTACTCAACCAAGATTACTAGAAAAAGTTCGTGCTATTCTAAACCCTGAGTATAACCAAGCAAGTCGGCAGTCTTTATTGATTCTTCATTGCTAAGAGAAAACATTTCAAACCCTTTAGCCAGGTAGTCAAGATTTACACTAATCTAGCCTGAGGTTACCTTTTCAGATTTATTCCCTACTAATAACTCTTTAACGAATCTGTAATAGGAACTATTCCAAAAGTCCTATGTGACTCTAGTTCATATCCTTCAATAAATCCTCCAGAAAGGGTTCTACTTCCCCTCCTCCATCCTGCCACATGTGAGGAGACTTCCGCTAGATCTCTTGATGTTATATGGACACCAATGGAATGGATGAATGAAACATTTATCAAGTGCATTCTGTGTGTATAGCTCTGTACCAAGCATTGGAGATACAAATGGAAAAGGACAGTTCCTGCTTTCAAGGATCTCACATTCTATTGCACATGTTCAACATATATTAGTTTACTTGCCATCTAGGGAAGGAGGTAGGGAGGAAGAAAGGGAGAAAAAAATTGGAAGGTTTTGCAAGAATGAATATTGAAAACTATTAATGCATAAGTTTTGAAAATAAAAAGCTTTATAAAAGAAAAAAAGGATCTCACATTCTAGCTTAATGGACTACATGGGTAGTCACTAGTCCATCTGTAATTACTTGCTTTTCCTACATGGACAGCCTATGTCATTTCAACCATAATATCTCCAGTGATAATCTCTGCTGCACTGTTCATGAATAACTGGCTCTTCTTTGGTAATAAGACACATGCTTATCTCACACTACTTATCTTCTCACGATCTACACTCAAATTAACATGAATACTTACTAATTTAAAATGGTATAGTGAGAGGTAGGATAGGTAGAGGGAGAAGAGGATGGAATACCTTGCATCCTATCTCTACTCAGATGCCCTTCAGGAATTGTATTTCTCTGATTCTCTTCCTATTTCATGACTGCCACTTACCTTCTTAAATTATTTTTTCCTTTCTAACTTCTAATGAGTTGTCTATCAGATTGAACCTCAGCTCCTCTGCTCTTTTCTCTCTATGCTCAGTCTCTTGGGGAAAGAATCTGCTCTCACAAGTTTAATTACTGTCTTTATCCAAATGACTCTCAAATTTGCTTTTAGTTCCAATTTCTTTCCTAGGTACCAGCTTTTCATTCCAATTGCATCTTTATTTGGATCTCACAATCAATATACTAAAAACTCAAACTTATTAGCTTTCCCCTAAAACTACTGCCTCCTTTCTGGGGAGAGTTCTCTATTTCTGTTAATAGTATCTACATTCTCTCAATTCCCCTAGGCTTGAAATTTTAAAATCATTTTAACACACCCCCTTTGATTCCCCATATCTAATGAGTCACCAAATCTTATTTTCCCTTAACAATAATTTTCTCTTTCAATCCATTACCTAAAACTTGGGTTCCCAAATTTGCCAGCTGACTGATCTTATAGGCTTTCCATTTTTGCCCTTGAATTGATCTTGATCACTCCTGCCTTACTCATCTTTTAAAATACCTTTTCCATCATGTCATTCCCCAACAATGCTTCCTTATGCTCAACCAATCATTTTCACAACTCTCAGACTGCCATTCAAAGCTTTCCATCAACTGGATCATCTTAGGCATTCAATCTTATCTCCTGATTCTCTCTAAAAATGATCTGTCCAAATCAATCCATAAAGTCTGCATTGTCTCCTTCCCTCCCTATGCTCATCCCTGCTTCCATATTTTTATTTGTGCCTTTTTCATGTCTTTATTATTCACCCCTTCTTTTTATCCAAATCCAATAACCTGGTATTCCAAAGTATGGATTGAGTCTTGTCACCTCTAGGAAGCCTTCTCATGTGCTCCAGACCATAATGAGCTTTTCATTCCTCAAATAATTAAATTTTTGAAAGACAAAAGTCTCTTCTATATACTATGCAATATTCAATAATCCAATTTGATTCAACACAATATACATTCAGTGCCTACTGCGTAAAAGATACACTGATAGCCATTGGTGATATAAACAAAAACAACCTAATCACCTCATGGCTTCTTAAAGTTTTGTGTCAAGGAGCCCTTTGATACAGTCTGGCAAAGCCTATGACTTCCTACTCAAAACAGCATTTTAAAGTGCATGAAATAAAATACATAGGATTGCAAAGAAGGCCATATGTATTGAAATAGTTATTAAATTATGTTTTTAAAAAATAAGTTTGCAAACCCCAGGTTAAGCTGAATATCTCCATTTTGTAGATAAGTAAATCAAGGTTGGAGGAAGTTAAAGGGCTTACAAAGGTTGTGAAAGTTAGAAGAGGACCAGAATTCAAGTCCACATTCTCTGTCTCCAAATCCTGTGCTCCGTTCACTTGAAGTATTGTGTATTTGCTAGTAAGAGAAGGAAGACAGTCCTAATAACTGAGGGATCAAGTAAAGCTTTGATGAAGACATGATGCTTAAGCTGATGGCTGGATCAAAGAGCATGAACAATTTAATGTCTTTTCTCTAGTAATTTTGAAATGTTTTCCATAACTGAACCAAATCACAGCTACAATAGGTTTTTTATGCTTGACTTTCCACAGTCCTACCAATACTATTTCCATTGTTTTTTCTTTTTTTAATTATCTTTGCTAACTTAATAGGAATAAGGTGAAACTTTAAGGTTTTGTTTGTTTATTTTTCTTATTATTAGTGATATGAAACATATTTTCATATTATTATGGATAGTTTACAACACAGTTTGGAATATGCCTATATCACATACTTTGATCACTCAACTATTAGGGAATGGCTGTTGGACAAACCTACCTGTGTCTATTCCCTGTATATCTTGGGGAGCAGGTTGAGCAGAGACATTTGACACAAAGATTTTTGTCTGACTCAACAGTTTCTCTTCATGGATTTTGTTCATGAAAAAGATTTTTAAAGTTATGTATTGAAAGCAGTTCTAACATTTATACCTACCCATACACACAAATATGCATGTCTAGATAAATTATTCATTAGCATACCCACTCCAGCAGAATCTACATTTAATGATAACCTATTTTAAAGAACCAGAATGAGAAAGAGATGAGCACAGCAAACAAAAGACCAGCATGGCATCATTAAAAAACAGCCATTTCACAGATAGAAGACTTAGACATCTGCAAAACATTTGCTCTGCTCAGAGGCTTTCATGCTATTCTTCTAGATAAGAAGCAGACACTTAAACTTGATGATAATACAGTTTGGTGGATTCAGAATTAGATAAAGGAGTGGACCCAAAGACAGTGGCAAATTTGAGGGAGATCTCTAGAGGAATGCTTTAGAGATCTGTCACAAGACATTTGTTATTTAATATTTTTATCAATTACATAAATGAAGACATAGTTGCTGAGAAGGATGAAGAACACATTGTATGATGTAGTTAAGATCCAAGAAGATTTTGATCAATAGGCTGTGAATGAAGTGAAGGGCTAGATTAAATTAAGCAAAATGACATTTAACATCAAGAACAATGATAGTAAGAATGACAAATGTAAAATCAAATATCTGGTCTTTAAAAATAACTTCTCAAATATGAATTGGAAAAGGTACCATATAGCAAGACAACAATTCATGGGTAAAAGATCTAGAAGTTTTAATGGACTACAAGATCCATGAAACAAAGATATAAAGAAATTAATTGGAGCTTAAGTTTCAAAAATTAAGAGACATATTGTCCAGAACAAGAGAAGTAACAGTGCCATTGTACTTTCTGCTCTGAACATACTATATCTCAAGTGCTGTGATCAGTTGTGGGATTTACTTTTCAAAGAAGATGAACTTATCTGGAGGAAGGCCATTAAGGCTAGAGAAGGGGCAGAAAACCATATGAGGACCAAGTGAAACAAAAAATTTGATCTCCAAGAATAGAACTCAAGAGATGCAGAAAAAGGTAAAAATAACTCTTGAGAATTGTATTTCTGTTGTGGATATACAAAAAAAATACATGTAAAATTTGATAGTACTGATATAACATAAAAAAGGGAAGTAGATATGGAAAAGGGATGATGGCAGAATAAGGTGGGAAGGAGGGATAAAAAGAGGGAAACCACATCCCACAAAGAGGCTAAGGAAACTTATCATATCTGAGGGAATTTAGAGAGGGGGAGGAACATTGTGTGAATCTTACTCTCATCAGAGTTGGCTCAAAGGAAAAATAATTGACATTTGTTTTAGAGAAAATTCTCTCTCGCCCTCATTAAAAACGGGGAGAGGAAAAGGAAAAGAAAAAGAGTAATAAGGGAAGGAAGGGGGAAAGACCCAAAGGGGAGGGAGGGATTATAAAGAGGATAAGTATCGTGATACAGGAGGGTACATAAGTTTAAAAGGGGAAAGAGGGTTGGGGAGGCAAGAATAAGTAAAGCACAATCTGGGGTTATTAGGATGGCAGGAAATACAGATTTAGTAATTCTAACCGTAAATGTGAATGGGATGAACTCCCACTAAAGAGGAGGCAGATAGCAGACTGGATCAAAAGTCAGAACCCTACAATATGTTTTTTACAAGAAACACATTTAAAGCAGGGGGATACATATAGAGTAAAGGTAAAAGGCTGGAGCAAAATCTATTATGCTTCAGGTGAAGTCAAAAGTAGGGTAGCCATCCTTTCTCAGATCAAGCAAAAGTCAAAAATTGATCTAATTAAAAGAGATAAGGAAGGAAACTACATCCTAAAGGGTAGCATAAACAACGAAGCAATATCAATATTAAACATATATGCACCAAGTGGTATGGCACCAACTTCCTAAAGGAGAAGTTAAGAGAGTTGCAAGAAGAAATAGACAACAAAACTGTAATAGTAGGAGATCTCAACCTTGCACTCTAGAATTAGACAAATCAAACCACAAAACAAATAAGAAAGAAATTAAAGAAGTAAATATAATATTAGAAAAATTAGGTATGTTGGATCTTTGGAGAAAATTGAATGGAGATAGAAGAGAATATACTTTCTTCTAGCAGTTCATGGAACCTATTCAAAAATTGACCATATATTAGGACATAAAGACCTCAAATTAAAATGCAAGAAAGCAGAAATAGTAAATGCTTTTTTCAGATCATGATGCAATAAAACTACATTCAACAAAAAGTTAGGGGAAATAGACCAAAAAGTAATTGAAACTAAACAATCTCATCTTAAAGAATGATTGGGTGAAGCAGCAAATTATAGATACAATTAATAATTTCACTCAAGATAATGACAATGATGAGACATCATACCAAAATTTGTGGATGCAGCCAAAGGATAATAAGAGGGAATTTTATATCCTTAGAGGCTTACTTGAATAAAACAGAGAAAGAAAAGATTAATGAATTGGGCTTGCAACTAAAAAAACTAAAAAAAGACCAAATTAAAAACCCCCAATCAAATACTAAATTGGAAATTCTAAAATTAAAAGGAGAAATTAAAAATATTGAAAGTAAAAAAAACTATTGAACTAATTAATAAAACTAAGAGTTGGTTCTATGAAAAGCCAATAAAATAGATAACCTTTTAGTAAATCTGATTAGAAAAAGGAGGGAGGAAAATGAAATTAGTAGTCTTAAAAATGAAAAGGGAGAACTTTCCACCAATGAAGAGGAAATTAGAGAAATAATAAGGAGTTATTTTGTTCAACTTTATGCCAATAAATTTGATAACCTAAGTGAAATGGATGACTACCTCCAAAAATACAGACTTCCCAGACTAACAGAGGAAGAAGTAAATTGCTTGAATAGTCCCATTTCAGAAAAAGAAATAGAACAGGCAATTAAACAACTCCCTAAGAAAAATCCCCAGGACCAGATGGATTTATATGTGAATTTTACCAAACATTTAAAGAACAATTGGCCCTCAATGCTATATAAATTATTTGATAAAATAGGGAATGAAGGAGTCCTACCAAATTCCTTCTATGACACAGACATGGTACTGATACCTAAACCAGGTAGGCTGAAACAGAGAAAGAAAATTATAGACCAATCTCCCTATGAATATTGATGCTAAAAATCTTAAATAAGATATTAGCAAAAGACTACAGAAAATCATCTCCAAGATAATACACTATGATCAAGTAGGATTTATACCAGGAATGCAGGTGGTTCAATATTAGGAAAACTATCAATATAATTGGCCATGTCAATAACCAAATTAACAAAACCATATGATCATCTCAATAGATGCAGAAAAGCATTTGATAAAATCCAACATCCATTCCTATTAAAACACTTGAGAGATAGGAATAAATGGACTTTTCCTTAAAATAATCAGCAGCATCTATTTAAAACCATCAGTAAGCATCATATGTAATGGAGACAAACTGCAACCATTCCCAATAAGATCTGAGTGAAACAAGGTTGCCCACTATCACCTGTTACTATTTAATATTGTATTAGAAACGCTAGCTATAGTAATAAGAGCTGAGAAAGAGATTAAAGGAATAAGAATAGGCAATGAGGAAGCTCAAATTATCACTCTTTGCCGATGACATGATGGTATACTTAGAGAACCCCAGAGATTCTGCTAAAAAGTTATTAAAAATAATCCACAACTTTAGCAAAGTTGCTGGTTATAAAATGAATCAAATAAGTCATCAGCATTCTTATATATCAGTAACAAAATCCAACAGTCAGAGTTACAAAGAGAAATTCCATTTAAAGTAACTACTGATAATATAAAATATTTAGGAATCTATCTGCCAAGGGAAAATCAGAAAATTTATGAGCAAAATTACAGACCACTTTTCACAAAATTAAGTCTGATCTAACCAATTGAAAATATTAAATGCTCTTGGATAGGCGAGCAAATATAATAAAGATGAAATATTACCTAAACAATCTATTTATTTAGCTATACCAATCAGACTCCCAAAAACTATTTTAATGACCTAGAAAAAATAACAACAAAGTTCATATGGAAAAACAAAAGGTCCAGAATTTCAAGGGAATTAATAAAAAAAATCAAATGATGGTGGCTTAGCTGTACCAGATCTAAAACTATACTATAGAGCAGCAGTTACCAAAACATTTGGATTGGCTAAGGAATAGATTAGTTGATCAGTGGAATAGATTAGGTTCAAGGGATAAAACAGTCAACAAATATAGCAACCTAGTCTTTGAAAACCCAAAGATCCCAGCTTTTGGGATAAGAACTTACTGTTTGATAAAAATTGCTGGAAAATTGGAAACTAATATGGCAGAAACTAGGCATTGATCCATACTTAAGCCGTATCACCAAGATAAGGTCAAAATGGGTTCAAGGACCTAGGCATAAAGAATGAAATTATTAATAAATTAGAGGAACATAGGATAGTTTACCCTCAGACCTGTGGAAGGGAAGGTTTTATGACTCAAAGAGAACTAGAGATCATTACTGATCACAAAATAGAAAATTTCGATTATACCAAACTGAAAAGTTTTGTACAAACAAAACTAATGCAGACAAGATTAGAAGGGAAGCAATAAACTGGGAAAATATTTTTACAGTCAAAGGTTCTGATAAAGGCCTCATTTCCAAAATATATAGAGAATTAACTCTAATTTATAAAATCAAGCCATTCTCCAATTGAAAAATGGTCAAAGGATATGAACAGACAATTCTCAGATGAAGAAATTGAAACTATTTCTAGTCATATGAAAAGATGCTCCAAGTCATTATTAATCAGAGAAATGCAAATTAAGACAACTCTAAGATACTATTTACACACCTGTCAGATTGGCTAAGATGACAGGAAAAATAATGATGATTGTTGAGGGGATGTGGAAAAACTGGGACATTGATTCATTGTTGGTGGAGTTGTGAACGAATCCAACCATTTTGGAGAGTAGTTTGGAACTATGCTCAAAAGTTATCAAACTGTGCATACCCTTTGATCCAGCAGTGTTACTACTGGGATTATATCCCAAAGAGATTATAAAGAAGGAAAGGGACCTGTATGTGCACGAATGTTTGTGCAGCCCTTTTGTAGTGGCTAGAAACTGGAAACTGAATGGATGTCCATCAGTTGGAGAATGGCTGAATAAATTGTGGTATATGAAAATTATGGAATATTACTGTTGTGTAAGAAATGACCAACAGGATGATTTCAGAAAGGCCTGGAGAGACTTACACGAACTGATGCTAAGTGAAATGAGCAGGACCAGGAGATCATTATATACTTCAACAACAATACTAGATGATGACCAGTCCTGATGGATCAGGCCATCCTCAGCAACGAGATCAACCAAATCATTTCTAATGGAGCAGTAATGAACTGAACTAGCTATACCCAGAAAAGAACTCTGGGAGATGACTAAAAACCATTACATTGAATTCCCAGTCCCTATATTTATGCACACCTGCATCTTTGATTTCCTTCACAAGCTAATTGTACAATAATTCAGAGTCTGATTCTTTTTGTACAGCAAAATAATGTTTTGGTCATGTATACTTATTGTGTATCTAAGTTATATTTTAATATATTTAACATCTTCTGGTCATCCTGCCATTTAGGGGAGGGGGTGGGGGGGTAAGAGGTGAAAAATTGGAACAAGAGGTTTGGCAATTGTTAATGCTGTAAAGTTACCCATGTATATATCCTGTAAATTAAAGGCTATTAAATAAAAAAAAAAAAAAAAAAAAAAAAGACTAGCAGACAAGAAGAGTATACAAATGCTGGGAGGAGACAAAGGAGCAGGCAAAATCAATCGTCCAAAGCTAAGCCAACGGCCAGATATCAGGATGACCAGGTGGCAGGGGTCTGGGTAAACAGCATCTCAGAACTGATGATACTCAGTGATCTGATCATGCTTGTGGCAAATAACCTGGTGCTCCTTCTGTGACCAAAATGAGCCCAAGCGTTGGACAGCTCCTGCTCATCTCTGCTTCCCCAGAATCAGCAGACAAGGATATTGTCTCCTCAACCTATCCCTGCCAGTGATCCCTCTCTGCTTCAGATGCAGGTACTCTGCTCCCCTACCTCTTTATTACAAGAAGGAAGGCATTCATTTTCCCTGCTAGCTTTCCCCTTACCTTCTACAAAAGATCTGCTGTTGTTCCCAACTCTCCTATGTAGCAAAGATAAAATGAGAGAAAAGCAGCACGCCCCTAAAAAGAAAGTTTCATTCATAATCAATTTCCAGTCTTAAAGGCTTCCCTACCAGTTTGCCTTTCTAGAAGAAAAACCCACCAATTCACCCTTTAGCTTTTTGGCATCCTTTCCTCTACCCTAGGCAATGTAAATTTAATTATAATGATTTCATTTCACAATTCTTTAATATAAAATAATGTCTCCGATATAAAATGAGCTTCTAATTGCAAATTCATGCTAGTGAAAGACTCTAATATTTAAAAAAACAACACCCACACAATTTTTGATAGATTTTTAAGTTCATTTATAACAGAAGAAATTGCCATCACAGTGCTCTAGCCCTACAATTCTTCTCATTTGTTACTAAAACCTTTTACTCTCAGTCTTGTTGTGAGGCTATCAGGTGTATATGAGGGTCTCCAAGTGACCAATTCAATATTTACTAAGTGAGCCATTGGCAAGGAAATGCACATTCCCTTCTATTTCCCAACACACCGCTTTCCAGTTTTATAAGGCAACATGGTCCTACGATAAAAGCACTGGACTGATAATAGGGGACCTGAAGACTGAAGTTCGATTTTCTCAATGACTCACTGTCTGACCAGGGGCAGAGAGATTCTCTGCCTCACTGAGCCTCAATTTCCTTATCAGTCAGGTGAGAGAAGAAACTAGACTAAATAGTCTCTGGATAAATGGTTCTTAACCTCTTTTTATTGTCTGGATCTCCACTTGATCAGATGGATGAGACTTGAAAGCTTCTGCTCTGAAGTGTTTTTAAAGTCATAAAATAAAATACAGAAGATTACAAAGGAAACCAATCATAATAAAAACCAATTATACAAAAATATATTAATTCATTGTCTCCAGATTAAGATCTGCTGCTCTAGACTTTCTTCCAATCCTAAGATTTTTCTGACTCATAACAGCCACTGAGGCAGTCTTAATGTGACCTGAGGGCCACTGTCTTTTTTCAATCTATTGTTCCCTCAGTAGTTCCACTATTTGCCTCTTGAAGCTCTAAATGGGCAATGATCTGTTTATTGTTGCTGCTCAGAATAGGTCTATACAACTAGTGGGCAGAGCCTACAGTGCTTTTGGACAGTTCATAGGATTCTGGATTCAGGGCTAGAAGAGACTCCAAGAGTCAACTGGTCCACTCCCTTCATTTTACAGATAAGGAGACTTAGGTAAAGAGGTCCCAAAGTCATGCAGGTCAAAAGTGGCAGAGCCTAGATTCCAATCTAGGTCCTGTACCTAAAGCTAGCACTGAAATGGTACCCAAGAACACTACCTGATGAAGTTCATCTTCTTTGAAGGCCACTGAGTAAGAAGTTCCTTGATATCCATTGTCTATGCATCAAACCGAGGGATGGGAGCCATGGAGATGATTTTCTTTAAGACAAGTTCTGAAGGAAAAGAACTTGAGAATAGTTGCAGATAGATGCTCTAAATCTGGCTCTGCGGGCTTCATGGTGAAAGCAAGTCCAGCCTGGCTACTTTTCCCAAAGTCAGAGAGTATGTGAGGCTCAATTTCAGAAGCTTTAGATAAACAGACATCAGAGAACTAGTGTGGTAGGATAGGGAAAAAAACCCAAAGCACTAAACTTAAACTTAGGAGATAAATTCCAATTCTAATAAATGCCAGCTATATGACTATGCTAAGTCATTTAATTTCAGACAAAGAGATGGAGTAAGAATTTGTCAATGGCATTGTGCTAACCATGGATGAGACAAATACAAACAAAACAAACTGCCTTCAAGGAACTTGCATTCCAATGGAAAAAAGATAGCAAGGAAAGGATACTAGTTGGTAGATGGTTTAAAAGATGGAACTTCGATCTGAGTTTTACTATCAAATGTAAAATAGGATCACAAAGAGTTGGACACAACAGAGAAACGGCTGAGTCAGAGCCTGAGTTGTCCTCAGATCAGAGTCTACATTTCCAATGGGCAGAAGTTGGGTATGAAGTCCAGAGAATGTTGTTATTTGGGGGTAGGTCACTGGCTGCTCTCCACTTTCCTCTAGACAATACAAAACATAGGATCAAAGAATCATAAATTTTGAACTGGAAGGAAGCTAAAAGTATTAGTCAACAACTTCAGTATAGTAACTAAATATTTTCAATTATGTTTCTGGAGACAAGGCCAGAAATATGGAAGTGTGTATGGAAGTCTTAGGTGCAGCCATTCCACTCCCTTTCACCAATGAATAATGCTTAAGTTTTCACAGAAATCTGTGCTCCTGGCTGAGTTTGGTATTTAGATGTTTAAAAATGAATGACAATGTCTTAATCTAAATAAAAATTAATTAATGAGGAAGTCTAATCATTGAGGCATTAAAGGTTGACAACCCTGTTATGGTTCTTGGGCCCCACTGTGTGGTGTACAATTAAGAACATTACCTTTTTCCCCCCTTGTTTTTTCAGGTCAACATAAAGAACATGTCAATCACACTAGAAAAATGATTGTGTAGGATGCCAGTGATTTTTCCCACTACCTTAAGAGAAATTTTGCAGCTATAAATTCAAGGATTAAATTGAAAATCTGATTTCATTATCACTTAAATAAATTATATTTAATTATAGCATTACATTGAAGAAAAATATAGATATCCTAGTTGGTACCTTGCCCAAAAAATAAATCTTTAAACTGAAAGATATTTTTCCTATAACCCTAGTAAATAGGTAGAAACTACAATATATGTTCCAGATACAATTCAGATCTTTGTATTTTTTACAAATATTATGGATGGCTGTATACATATGTATATTTGTACGTATATACATATGTATACATATCTCTTAGATAGCTACATTTCCTAGTTAGTTTAACCAGTCCTCATACTCTCTTCTAGAATCACTGAAGTGACAAGACAAAAGTCAAGATGCCTAGAAATGGCTGGGGATGCAGTGGATGGCTTTGGCATCTTCAATGTCTGCCCAAACTGCTACACAGTCCTTGCTTCAGCTTCCACCCATTCTGCCAGGTTGAATCAGGTGAACACCAAAGAAAGATAAGCACCCTTGCAAAAGCTTCAACAAGTTCTCACCCCAGATGTGTTAGCCCTCCCTGAACACAAACCAAATGGTGTCTTCTCCACATCTGGCTAATATGGTGAGTCCCGGGAAACGTAGGGCCACCACCCTGTCTACTCTGGTAGAAAAAATGAAGCTGTTTAAATTTCTGCACCAATCAATATTGGAATGAGGACACAAGTAGCCACTGTACATTCAGCCTGAGAGCAACAGAGGCACTGAGTCTCTAAGGGAAAAATGAGAAAAAAAAGGAGCTATCTGAAAATACTTTATATTAATTTACTAGTTGGCTACTCAGGTCTTGGAAGTCTGGTTGGATTTTTAAATAAGTAAATTCTTACTTTCCTCAAAAACTGAATTATTGACATGTGAAGTCTTCAAGAATTTGAGAACACAGTGACCTACGTGCGTACTTCATGGCAGTGGCTCCTGGCAATGAAAATAACTTGTGTATTCTTTTATTCATTCAAACACTTAATTGAACTCCTGCTCTATTCAGAGAGCTGAATCCATACAAAATTTTGTATGAAATTCAATTAAACCAAATGATGCCAAGAAAATTTACCAATGAAACTGGAAGCAGGACAACAAATAGACAAGAAATGAAATAGATTTGCCATATTTCTATAGGAGCAGATTTTTCTCATTGAAGACATTGGAACCACTACCACATGTGGATCCTAATGTGTCAGTTTCCAGTATGCTAACTGAAACAGAGACAGTTTTGAATATGTAATTGGAAAAAATGATTGGATACAAAAAAAATCCATGCAGAGAGAGATTATTTTGAAATTATAAGAACTGATTTTCAAAATATTTAAAACAGGGGAAGATATTAAAGTAGGAAAAGTCATCGACATTATTACTAAAAATAGAAAAAAAGATCAATCAAGAGGATGTTGATAATTTTTCACCTCTGTCCCTAGTCATTCATCTTGATAAAGACTTCATGAAAGTGTATCAAAGATATAGGAATAGAGACTGGACTTCTTATTTTGTGAATTAAGGGAAATGCTGAATGAACAAAGACCCTTAACCAAAGGAGGTCTGCACCTTTTCTAGAGTTTAGCATCTTTATAGGCTTCAGAGGTTTGCTTATCTAGAGCAAGTTACATGGTCACTATGTGTTAATAGTGGTATTTTAACCCAGGTCTTCCTGGATTGTAGATCAGCTCTCTATCCATCATAATATGTGGCTTCTATACTGGCACACTATTTTGATACACTAGGTGTCCTGTACACAGCAGGGGTCAAGATAAGGAAAACTGAAGAAAATAAGCATTTATATAGCACCTACTATGTGTCAAGCACTGTGCAGAGTGCTTTTTATATGTATATTATCTCATTTGATTGTCACAATAATCACATGAGATTAGTCCTCTCAATATTCCCACTTTACAGCAGGGGAAAACAGAGGTTAAATGTCTTGACCATGGCTAGTAAGTGTCTATGGATAGATTAGAACTCAGGTCCTCCTGATTCAAGCCCCAGCACTCTATCCATTATAGCAACAGCTGCCTCAAAAGATATTTTCTAAGATGGAAAATTGTTTGTCTGAGACTGTTAATTACTTTCTTTAAAAATTTTTTTTATTATAGCTTTTTATTTACAAGTTATATGCATGGGTAATTTTACAGCATTGACAATTGCTAAACCTTTTGTTCCAATTTTCCCCCTCCTTCCCCCTATCCCCTCCCCGAGATGGCAGGTTGACCAATACATGTTAAATATATTAAAGTATAAATTAAATACAATATTAGTATACATGTCCAAACAGTTATTTTGCTGTACAAAAAGAATCGGACTTAGAAATAGTGTACAATTAGCCTGTGAAGGAAATAAAAAATGCAGGTAGACAAAAATATAGGGATTGGGAATTCCATGTAATGGTTCATAGTCATCTCCCAGAGTTCTTTCGCTGGGTGTAGTTGGTTCAATTTACTTAAGGCTAATTACTGATTGGACAATACTCTATGGGCATGTGCTTGGGGAATGGCCCTTCCCACTATCCTGTGCTGGCTCCATAATTGGTGTATACAGAGAATTGTAGGGGGGACTAGGAGGTGGAGTAAGACTAGCTAGAGTGACTTTGGCGGTAGACAAGGGAGAAGGAAGATCAAGGAGATTCTGCTTCCATCCAATTCAATCCTACCTCTAAAGACCAAGAATAAAGACTAAGGACTTTTGCTTATCCTGACTCTGGCTGATTCTAAGGTATCCAGGGTGCTAACGTGGTCATCACACAGGACAAATGACTGACCAGTATTTTCTTTTGTTCAGTTCCATTGCTTCTTTAGCCTCCTCTTTGTCTGTTTTTCTCTTCCCTTTGGAAGCTGAATTCAGAACTACCAGAACAAAGGGAAAAAGGAAGGCTTCCAATGGACACTCCCAAGTATCCATTACAAGAGTTTTATTGTACCCAAGGATTCAGGATCTACTCACAATGAACATGACTACAACTGAGGTAAAGTCTTGGTTCTTGAATGTGTGACTAAAGTCTGAAATATGGAAACAACTGGAATATGCTTGTAAGGAAACATCCTCTCTGCTGCGTCTGGTCCTTAAATCCTTTTCCTGCCTACTGTATTCTCAATGATCAAAGGACACTTGCATCCAGATGTTCCTTAGATTTCAAAGGCAACAAATTTAAAATCAAGTTTGGGACCTTCACATAAAACATAATCTTATTTGACTTCACTATTAGTAAAAAACAGTACCATCTCCCACTCATTTCCCCCTGTTTCAACATTCATTCAACAGTCATGCTGTATTTGCAAACAGGAGGGAGCTTGCTCCAAATTGTACCTCTAATACTATTTGCCTACAGAAGAGTCACTCCTGACTTAGTCACTCTGTTCCTATCTGTAAAATGGGATAATAATAACTGTATTATTATGAGAATTATGGGATAATAATACAGGTATTATCACCTATCTTACAGGTTTGCTATGAAGGCCAAAGGAGAAATTTACTCAAAGCTCTTTGTAATTGTTTTCATTCCCACTGCTATCATTCTTCTGTGGGTTCTCCCTAGGACCTACCTGGATTATTATAAAAGAATCCCATTCCTCTCCTTTATGTATTTTTATATTCTAGTCCTGTGGAATTAGTCCTTATCCTCTGTACAGACCCACATTTTCTATCCTCCCTATCTTTGCTCATGCTGCTTAAGACTAGCATACTCTGCCTATTCAATATTTTTTAAATGACTACCTATACAAAAAAACCCAGGGCATAGTGAATAGAATATTCCTGAGTTTAAATTTGATTTCAGATGCCAATTAGCTGGCTGATTCTGGGCAAGCTAATTAATCCTGTTTGCCTCAGTTTCCTCATCTATAAAATGAGCTGGAGGAGGAAATGCCAAGAAAACCCCAAACAGTAATCACAAAGTCAGACCTGTCTGAAATAAATGAACAATAATAACAACAAACATTAAAACTCAGTTCAAATGTCACCTCTCTAATTCTTCTATGTCTTTTCTCTATTCAGAACAGTGTGGAACAGTGGGAAGAAAGCTGAATTTAGAGTCAGAGGAGATGGATTCAAATCCTATCTCTGACACTTACTAGTCATGTGACAAGAGTAGATGGCTTCCTTGCAGCTCCTAATCTATGTTGCTATAATCTTAGCATCTTGTTTTACACTTCTCAAGCACTTTTCCTATATTATACACTATAGTTACGTGTATCATGTCATATTCCTTAATGGAATGCCAACTAAATGAGATCTTTTACTGAACTTTGGATTTTATAAAATACTCTGCACAGAGCAGGCATTTAAATGCCTCTTGCCCAAAGTCACTTTGAATGTTTTTGCCTTCTCAGAAGAATGGACACATATGGGGAAAAGTTGGGAAGTGTTCTTTTGAGGTCATTATAGTGAATCAAGACACAGAAGGCTCTTAAAGCACTGTTTACACTCTCAAGACAACACAAACTAGAAAAATCCTAGCTTAAAGAGAAAGAAGCTGTACACAGATTCCATGAGTTTACACTCTGGCTAGTGGCCAACTATCACTGTGTTCTTTAATCCAACTCTAATTTAACTTAATTTCCCTATTTAAAAAAAAAGACTTTGAATAAACTCTCTACATTCTGTGACAGTCATGTATGAAAATGATTCCCAATGAGGAATGGGGATTTTAGAACCCCCAAATGGTTAAATGGTTGAAAGGATTAATTTCTGAGGATGAAAAGAAAAGCAGCCTTTTAAAACATGGCTAAATGGCAAGTGAAAAGACATGAGAAAAATGAAAATATGCACAGGTATTGGAAAAAATCGAAATGTCTATTTGGAAGGAAATGGGCTTTGGGAATTAAACTAAGAATCTAATTAAAGAAACCAGAATGGAGACAAATTTGCAGGGAGTGGAAATAGGAAAACATTTTTCCAGGATTATGACCTTTTTAGGGCTGTCAGGTGTTGCAACAGTAAAATATTGAGTGACGAATGGGCAGAACCATTTACTGAGAGGACAAAGAAACAAAGAAACATTGAAAAAAATGGCTGAACAATCCTGCTCATAAAGATGGAAGGCTCTACTGCCCAGAACTCACATGGAATTTCCTTGAGCTATTCCGGCTCAGGGTCATCACATCTACCCCCATTATATTATCAGATACATTTTTTTTAAAAGCTGGTGAAATTCTGTTCAGCTTGCTAAATGACTGTAGACCCCAAATCTAATTAACTCAGCTATCTATGTCTGCTGGATTGCAATAAAGAATGGTGGTTTTAGTCAGCTAACTATTGTGTGTAGGACCAAGACATAATGGTGTGAGAGCTGTAAGAACTATACACTTTATAAGAATATTCCAAGGCTGAACGCAAAACAGAATCATTTCTAATTCCTTCTTTATTTTGGTATAACATTAAGAGCATGAGATGGGGATTCAAAAACATGTATTCAAATACTGTCTCAAATACTTATTAGCTATATGACTCTGGGCAAGTCACTTAATTTCAATCTGTTTCAGCGATTTCATCTGCAAAATGAGAATAATAATAGTGCTTTCTTCAATAGGGCTGTAACAAGCTTCAACTGAGATGACAATAATAAAAATAATTTAATGATATTAATACTTCTATGATAAATATACTTATGACATTACAATTATCATGGTATCTAACATTTACATGGCACCCAAAGGTTTGCAAAAGGTCACAGTGACAAAAATAAACCTGAAATAGAATCATTCCTATCTTTGAAGAGTCAGTAATCTCATTCTGATAACCATAAGTATGTATTTGAAATAATAATTATTACCACCATTATCATTAACTGCTAACATTACCATTACATTTTCCAAGAATCATGGTAAAGTATCTATGTTGGGACCCTGAGAATACCCAAGAATTTTTGCACTAATCTCTAGAAAGTTTTTTAGACAGAACTAAAACTTAGCACAAAACAGATCCACTTTAAATCCCATCATCGAGAGAGACACAAAAAGGTACATATTTACTAAACCCCCAGGAAATCTTTGATAAGGTTATCTCATCTACAAAACCATTCATTCCATGCCAAGGACTTCAAGAATGAAGTATGAAAGCAAGAGGTCAAAAAACTTACATGGGCTCATCACCCTTTCATTTTAAAGTGAGTGAGTAACAATTCAGTAAATCAGTAAATTTAGTGGGTGAATTAAGGACTGACAATCTCTGGGAAAAGAAAATGAGATTTTTGATCATTTCCCCCTTGTATTCCCCAAATAATAATATTTGAGATTTTTTTTTTTTTGTTGTTTGTTCAGTCATCTTCAGTCATGTTTGACTGTGGATTTTCTGGGCAAAGATACTGGAGTCATTTGCCATTTCCTTCTCCAGTTCATTTTTACAGGTGAGGAAACTGAGGCAATAGAGTTAAGTGACTTGCCTAGAATCATCCAGCTAGGAAGTGTCTGAGGCCAGATTGAACCCGGGAGGATAAAGTTTGCTAAGTCCAGGTCCAGCGCTCTGTGCACTATGGCATCCCCTAGCTTCTCCATGAGGGACTAATAGAGACAAATGAGAGACTAGAAAATCAGTAGGAAGACCACTTGCTGGTTCGCACTAGCATTGCTCAAGTTAGTTTTTCAACTGTGAATGACTATAAGTGCCTCAAGGGCAGTAACTGTTTCATTTTTGTCTTTTTACTGTCAGAGCCTGGTGTACTTCAGTAGGTCTTTAATAAAAGTATGATTAAATTACATTTTTAGAAGCACTTTGCCTCTGACTTTCCCTTCTCCCTTTTTCTTCTTCTAAGGGCTGGCATTCACCATCACTTTGGAAATGGAGGAACGGGCAGAAAAAAGAATAGCTCTATTGCTGGTGCTCAAATAACTTCAACATGTAGCAGGAAAGATGAGGGAAACAAGTGTGTGGTTTGATCCAATTTAGGTCTTTGTGTTTTAAGTGGTACCAGAAAGAAATCGACCAAAGATAGGAAGTAATCCTGAGTCACAAGTGGTCATTTGGACATAGCACAGGTGGGCAGGTGTGTCCATTGCCTGGACTCAGAAGTTCAGCTCTACAAAGCCAGAGGCCAAAATGCAGCATGCTCTCCCTCTCATGGACCACTTTCTTGGATGATTTAATATTATTTCACATGTGTGCTAATTATTAATGAATCCGATTTCTAAAATGTGTCCTTAATGAGAACTCAACGTAATTCTATTTGGCTCCATCAAACAGCTTACCATCTCCCTTTCCAAGTATGTGGCTTGGCATTTGCGATGCTTCCCTGTAACCTTCTCAAAAATTAATCTCATACGATTGTATTGTCAACATTTCATGCTGACAACGGCCTCCACAGAATTCTGCTGACAGCCGTTTGCCTCCGCTCATTTGACAATGAAGGCAACTCTTTCTGGAGTCACTCAAAGTCATATTGCCATGATAATATCTCGGCAGAACCTCACGGACAGAATTCCTTCTGAAAATACTGAAGTGAATTTAGGGCTCCTTTCCAGGGCAGGATCAGCAGGTTCTGGTGACAGAGGTATTTGCTTCCAAATAAGAAAGAATAAAATGGCCTAGGCAGTCATGGCGGAAATGTGGTCTGCTTACCTCCATCTGCCTTAGGTGAGCCTTGT
Organism: Sarcophilus harrisii; assembly: GCF_902635505.1. Classification (NCBI taxonomy): domain Eukaryota; kingdom Metazoa; phylum Chordata; class Mammalia; order Dasyuromorphia; family Dasyuridae; genus Sarcophilus; species Sarcophilus harrisii. Next base: position 250,255,148 of record NC_045430.1, read on the forward strand.
TCAAGAAAGAATGGCTTAAGCGCTGATGTCTGGTCAGCCTTTCCCTTTGATCTTACTGAGGCTATTGCTGGCAATGGTGTTGGTGCCTCTTAAAGGAAATTTAGTTACAAGTGATGGGAAGACCACCTAGTCCATCCACCCCATTTTCCACATGAGAATACACTGAGGCTGTGTCTCATCCAAAATCATACTGGTTAGTATTTAGTGACCAAGCCAAGAGGAATACGCAGGTCTCAGATCATGTGGGGACTCAGCTTCTTCATCTGTAATGATGATGATAATAATAACAAACAACTAACATTTATACTTATTTTGTATCAGGCACTATAGTAAGTGCCTTAAAATGAGCTCACTTGATCCTCACAACAACGTTGTGAGTTAGGTGCTTTCATTATCTCCATTTTACAGATGAGGAGGGTTAAGTGACCCGTCCAGACTCATATAAGTATTAAATGCCTGAGGCCAAATTTGAACTCATGAAGATGAGTCTTTTTGACTTGGGTCTGGAGCTCTTTCTACCCCAGGAATTCGAAGGTGTTTAACTCAATGGCTTCTGGGATCTCTTTCAACTCTTAATCTATAAACTGAAGTTTCTAATGTTGAGAAGAAACATTCTCTCTATATTGATACCATTCAGCACATTTGAAATTATTATTCTATAAAAATCAAAGTGAATTTCATCTTATCTTTTTTTGGAGAATGCATCTAATTAAGAGGATAAATCCAGATCAACTAGCACTATCAGTTAGTTCTGGACCAGGGTACAAGCCAGGGAAAGAACCCAATAATAACCCAGAACTCATCTAGCAGAGCTCTTTGCTGCCTAGGATAAGGCTCTTATCTGAAATTAGCTCTTTATAGTTTGCTTACCCGTTTATTGTTGGCAGTTGTTTTTTAATTAAGTTGCCGTCTTTCTCTTTCAACTGCTGCTTTTGGGGACTGTTAAGAGGAAATAGAATTGGCTGATTATTTCAGCATCCTGTGCGGCAAAAGAAGCGGGTGTCATGCCATCAAAATTGTTTTGCTCTATTTACAACAATTCTGAGTGGGACATTTTAAGAAATATCAGGAAAAGGTTTTGCCAATATCAAGAGAGCAAGTTACAGAGCATTTTTTAATTACCCTGGCTCTGAGAGTTAACATTCTCAACCCCTTCCCAAGTCTGTCCTTGAGTTTCCCCATTTGTGATTACATAAAATTTCCAGAAGTATTAGGCAGATTCATAGTTAAGTGACATTAATACAGGATTCCACCTTGAGGTGGGTCTAAAAGACTGATGATGTTATAAGCATCCAGTGGGGAAAAGAGTATATTTGTGTACTATTTTCTTTTCTATATTAATGACAGTTTATCTGGCATGTCTTATTACTCAAGTACATAAGCAGGATATCAATTTGTATGTTTCTGTTTCTGTGTAAAATGAAAAAATGAAGGCTGTTCTGAAAACGAATGGTTTCTCCTGTTACTATTTCTCAGTCCCCACTGTTATGTTTCAAAGATTTTCAGAGACATTCACAGCTGATGACCATGTGCCATGGCCCAAACCTAAAATTCCAATTAAATAAACTGAGCATTGGGTCAGGGTTTATGTGTGGTCCTTTCAAAGTCTGCCTACAAGGCTATCAAGAGATCCCCAATGCTTTGAGGCAGCTTAGAACAGTGAAAAGTGTAATGGATCTGAAATCACAGGAGCAGGCTTCAAATCCCAACTCTGCCACTTAAAGCCCCTGTGAACTGAAGGAAGTAACTTCTCCACATTCCAGATACACCTGAAAAAGTACTTCAAAAGAAACCTGGGAGGCCTGGGATTGTCAGGAAGAGCCTCACAGGGGAGGTGGGAACTTAGAAGACACTTAAAAAATAAATGAAGTGTGCTTTGAACCCCAGAAGCAGAAGAGGTCTCATGTGGTACAATCAGGAGGATTTGGACTCATCAGAATGGCTCACAGACAACAAAACATTGAACAAATTTAGACTGCTGACATCAGAATCTTCTTGGTCCCTCTGCCTCTGTTTAATATCTCCATTTTCTGAGCCTCACTTATTGGCCACTCTGCTTGGCTACTTTTGATTTTCAGGGTGTTGCCTACAACTGAGATGTCCTGGATTCCAGGTCCTGATCATAGCTTGTGAGGCTCTCGTAGCAGAATCTGCTCCCCTTTTTCTTCCCCACCATCCTCCCTAATAGATTTCCATGTAGGGCATCCTCTCCTCAACTCCTAAAACTTGAGACCAACTATGGACTCCCTTACTAATTCTAACCTCTGCTTGCCTCATGTTCTAATTGTAGAATGAGGATAAATAATATTATCCAACCTCCAGAGTTTTGGTGAAGATCAAATAAGATAATAATAATAAGTGCTTATTCACAGCGTCTGGCCCATAATAAGTATTACGTAACTGCTTATTATTGTTATTATAATGATTATTATTCTGTGTTTATTTCTTCATTGGGGGAGGAATAATATTTCCTCAGGATTGCTTTTAGGATTAAAATGAGATACTTATAAAGCGCTTTGCAAACATTAAAAGCATCATGTATATACTTATTATTTAATTATTACTTAATCTCTTATTTCTTCATCTATAAAATAGGAATAATAATTTTCTAGGGTTATTTTGAGGAGAAAAATGCTTTGCAAAGCTTAAAAAGCATTATATAAACGCTTATTATTATTAATTGCATAAAATCCTCTGAGGCACCCTGGAATGATAACAGCTGTCAGTTCTAACCTGTATGGGGAGATGTTGCAAAAAATAGCCAACTTAGCCTTGATGCAAAGGAAAGTGCCCTAATATTGTTCTTTGTTATAAAGAATCGCTCTCTTCATGGAGGCTGGGGAGAGGGGGAATGGAATAATACAAGAAGAAAGGAAGAGAACACAACAGCCTTTTCTTTTTTAGTGCCTACTATGTGCCAGATGCTGTGCTAAACATTTTACTAATGTTTCATAATGGGGGAAAAAAGAACATATTGAGAAAGAAAATAATGTTCAAAACTTTTAAGATATCAGTGTTTTAAAAACAATTTTCTAATAAATGCTGCTGTTAAAAGTAGAATGGAGAGACAACTAGGTGGCACAGTGGATAGAGCCCTGGTGCTAAAGTCAAGAAAACCTGAGTTCAAATCCAGCCTCAGATACTTACTAGCCAGGTCACCCTGGGCAAGTCACTTAATCTTGAGTGCTTAAAAAGGAGAATGAACTGCATTAGAAGGCAGTAGATTTGTTATTGAAGAGGACCCGGCAAGGTTGGGTGATTTGTTTTCAGATACAGCTTGAACTAGACAGTCTCTGAAATCCTTAAACTCCCAAACTCTGTCATTCTGTTCTTGCAGCAGGAGGTACGGGTATGGCCAGGCAGAGAGGAGGGGTGGATTAAGGAGAAGTGTGGCCCTAGGAAAGTTTTCTTCTGGGAACCTGTCCCTGGAGGCATCATTAGCTGCACCTAAGTCTCTGGGAAGAGGCCCGAAGTGTCTGAGCTCAGATCAGGCTTGCCCAGCCACTGCAGCAACGTCTCTCCCTCCATGACACTTTGGAACATCAATAAAGCAGAAACTACAGTCTGCTAGCAAATGTTTTTTAAAAGAAGAAAGAAAGCAAAAAGAATTCAGTCCTCATTTCAGAATAACTGCTGCTCACAAGAATTTCATGTCACTGGGTCACATAATCTATAATGTTTTCAGGTGGCAATTTAGAAAGCCAGGGAAGCTGGAGAACTGAACAGGGTCATTCATCACTCCTTACCTGTCAAGGAGGGAGCTAACAGAGGCCTTGGAATTTTCCATCTGGGCATCACCAAGAGATTTAATCCATCAAACGCAGTTACTTACATTAACAGGATGGCAGAGGGGTTGTTCCACACTCTCATTTGTCAGTTTATTAATTCATCAAGACAATGGCTTAGGCGAGAGAGACGGGGAGTTTGGGCACTGAGGTTCTCTCCAATTTGACCCAAAGAAAAGAGTTCTGGGGCAAATGAAGGAGGGGCAAAATCAGGGGTAACTTAAGGGCAGAGAAAAAGAGTTCAAAGCCTGCTTTTTCTACTAATCAATAAGTGGGCAAATGCCTCGACCTCTCTGTGTCTGTCTCCTCACTTAGCTTCACAATTCCCTTTGCCATAAAGTAGTGCAGTGGGAGACGATGAAAACAAGCCTAAAAAGCCTTTTCTCTCTTCCCACCGCTGTCATCCTATCCTCTATTATCACCTGGCTATAGATTACTACAATATCAGCTTACTGGTCTTGCCTTCAATTAATTAACTGATCGACAATTATTTGGGGACTGCCTACCAGGTGCCAGACACTGTGTGAAATGATGTGGATACAAAGAAAAAAAATGAAAACAGTCCCTGCCCTCCATGAGCTTACATTCTATTTAGGGAAAGAGTGTGCATGTCTATCAGGAGAGAGCCTCAGAGAGCCCATCTCTGTCTCTTACCAGAAGACCGAAAAAGCTTAAGATTCTCTGTTCTGGGCCTTTTTACAGGAGGCCCTGTATTCCTGCTGTCCAGTAGGCTGGGATTTTGTCTCCTCAACCACCCTGTAAATTTCTAAAAGTAATAGGGTGGGTTAGGGGACCTTCATCTCAAAGATTCTATCCTAAAGGAGACTCAAGTTAGTCTTGGAGGAAAGAGGGGATTGTAAAATAGGCAGTCTGCTGTGGTTCCTTACTCCATCACTACCATCTACCTAGTCCTTCCCCACAGTTCTCTACCTCCTTTCCCAGGAACATCTATTAGGTGTCTGTACCCCTATATTGCTCACTTATCTCCCCAGGATCCCTCCCCCAAACTCCTGGGGCTGTGCTCCAGATTTCATGGGAACTCCTTCCACTTATAAGGAGCTGGTAGTTCAGATATTCCTGAACTCAGTACCAAGCTTGCGTTATTATATTAATGTCTATTGGCTGGTATTCAAACCTAACCAATCCCTCCACCTAGATTATGGACATCCTGACCTTTGAGGCCCTTCCCCCTCATGCAAACCTCTGTTGACTGTCTGAATTCTGATACCTTCTCTCTGGCATGACAGCAGCACTTAGCTCCTTCCCATACCTGTTCCTGACCTTAAGCCACCTTAACCCACAGTTTTTCTTCTTTACAGTGTCAAGCCCCAGTATCCATGGGGCATTACTGTAATTGTTCCATTAGCCCGAGGCCAGATTCTATTTGAATTTCCTCTCATGTCACTATGAATTTCCTATCATTCCACTTTTATTTAAGCTTAAAATTTTTTATGCTGGAGCATTGATAACTAAAAGATAAACTGAAAACAGATAGATTGATATCCTCATGCTCAACTTCATATTTAATTTGTACTTTGTGAAGATGTTTTTAAATGGCTGACTTGCCATCCTTCTTCATATCATAACCAGACTTTGCTCTCAAAAAGCAAAATTACTTAGGAAGGAAGGAGCATGTCAGAGGAAGAGCATGATTGCTTAGCAGATAACTTTCCCTCCAATCAATACATTTCCCAAAATGCACCAATTCAGAGACAGCTTAATATTTGTCATCCGTAGGATAATGACTACTGATGCTGGTTCCTGGGCAAGAAGTGGATTCCGAGAACATCATGTAAGTATGTTGCAGGGTCTAATCGCTGCAAATTGAAACAAGTGCCCCCCTCCACTCCATTCCCTTGTTGAGGCAGCAGCTGAAACCATTATGTAGCTAAAACAATAATAGCAGTAGCCATAACCTAACTTGCAGCCTTAAGAATTGCAAAAACAATTCTAAAAGAGAAAGATGAATGAATGAGTGAAGAAATGAATGAACAAATGAATGAAAAGATATTTTATTAAATGCTTACACTGTGCAAAATGCATAGCAATTTTTTGCTCCCCAGAGACAAATTCAGGTGAGCAGAAGTGGCCGGCATTATTTTAGTGACTTTTTACTTTATCTAATTATTCTTGAGAGTTGAGGTGCTAAGAGGTAGCTATATCAGACAGTGGATAGAGCCCCTACCCCAGAATCAGAAGGATCTGAATTCAAATCTTACCTCAGACACTTGACATTTACTAGCTTCTGAGCAAGTCACTTAACTCCAGTTGCCTCACCACCACCCTCAAAAATAAAAGACTTAAGGTACCAAGATCAGACTTTTAAAAATCTTTGTATGATTTATTATTACTGAATAAATGAATGTTACTGAAGGATTCCGAATTCTTTTATTCCACTACCACCCCTAAATTTGGGCATGCAGAGGCAAAGGCCTTACGCCCCCACCTTTGCTATATTTCTGATATAGGAACTTCACTATCATCCAAGTTCCTGATCTTATTAGACAAGAGATACAGAGAAATCCTTTTCATCTACCATAAAACAAGGCTCCTGAGCGTGCTTTTGCTAGGTGTATAAAGACTCCTTCCCCACTTTGTGGTTCTCATATGAAGAAGCAGAGAAATCGCTCTAGAGCTAATTCCCTGTGAGAATGATGACAAGGAACAGAGCTCCAAAATCCCAGTGGACACTGATCAATGCAAGGAATTCCAGGATGAACCCAAATCTACTTAACCCCAAATGATAGAATCCATGAGATGTTCTTCCTGTATCTGCCTCCCCTTTTCTTTATCCTTTTCCTCTATTCAGGTTTTTCTTTCAGCTCTAACACATTTATTACCCATTCTTTTCCTAGGAAGTCACAGGATCATGGAAGATGAAGGGCTCTGAGGCAGCATCAAGTCCAGTCTCCTCATAACTTCTTAAGGAAGACATAAGAGCTCAGAAAGTAAAAGTAACTTTTTCCAGTGCCATAGCAGAAGTAGGTTTCGAATCCAGTTCTTCCAACTTTAAAATAGAGTGTTGTTTCAGTTATATCACATTATAACAATAAAGACCATAATTAGCATGTATGTGGGAGTAGCTGAGTAGCATCAGGGATAGGATACTGAGCCTAGAATCAGGAAAATCTGAGTTAAGACACCTATAACTGTGTGACTCTGAGCAAGTCACCTACCCCTGTTTGCCCCAGTTTCCCCCATCCATAAAATGAGCTGGAGAAGAAAATGACAAACCATTTCAGTATCTTTGCCAACTAAGACCCCAAAGGGGGTCATGTTGAGTCAATCATATGACCTCAATTTATCTTTATAACCACATTAGGAGGTAGGTGCTAGTACCTGCCCATTTTAAAGATGAGGAAACTCAAGCCAAGAGACTTAGTGTTTGAGGAAGGAGTTGAACTCTGGATTTCCTGACTTCAGCCAGGTCCAGTGTTCTCTATCCCTTCTGTCACCTGGGTCATTCTAGCTATGTGACATCGTGGTCAAGCCCCAATTTGGCCCCTTCTGATCTCTCCAGCCTCCTTGCCTGTATTCTGTGATTCAGCCATGCTGGCTTACTCAGTAATCCTCATATGGGATTTTCCACCTCTGCACCTTTGCAGTGGTGGTTGAGTCCCACATATGAAATGTATTGCCTCCTCACCTCCACCTCTTAAAACTCCTAGTATCCTTCAAGAAGTGGCTCAAATGCCTTTTTCAATAGCTCTCTTTCTCAAAGTACTTTGGATTCATTTCGCCAATGTTATGTATGAGTTTACATGATAATAATAATAATAATAATAATAGCATAGACAATTTGCAGAGTGCTTGGCATATGCTAGCTCAGTTGATCCTCACAACAACCTGAGGTAGATGCTCCCATCTTACAGATGAAGAACCTGAGGCAGAGAGAAGCTAAGGTCCTTGCCCAAGGTCACACAGTAGCTAGTAAGTGTATAAAGCTGTCATTTGAAATACATAATGTTTATAAACATGCTAAGAAACAGAAACATTGAGCATGCTGGCCGAAAATCCAGACTTAGAACAAATAATATCTGAGTTCAAGGGCTAATTCTATTATATCTTGGCTGAGTGATCCTGGACAACTCATTTGGTTTCCCTAAAACTCTAAGTGGAACACAAGGGTTGACCTGTTTTGGTTGGGGAGAAGGATTCTTACCTGGGCCTTCCCTAACCAATGAAATCATAAGACCAGTCCCCCTCCCTCCACATTTACATAAGCACAGCTGAGGCTCTTTTACTTTTACCTTTATTTTTAAAAGCTTTGGTGATGGATCCTCAGTACTCAAGATTGTTTTTCAGAGCTATGACCCGACTCCCTTTTTTGTGGAAGGATGGGGGGCAGGACTACCTCAGGCAGTCACTGAGGAAACTTACTTCCAGGACAACCTTCATATGTTCTTCTCTTTGATAGTGGTATGACAGTCTACTCATCCTTAGCATCAACTCATGTATAAGGTATAGAATGACAATCTTTGCTACTCTACATCAGGTGCAATTTGTCCTTGCCTTGGTTTGTACATTGGTGATGAACAGGAACAACATGAAATTGTAATAGTCCCAAAACCCTCACTGGCAAGCAGGTGAACATGTGGCCAAAGAAGAATACAGAGCCAAAGAGGTGATGTGATTTTGTGCATTAGACTCAATGAGTAGATACCCAGGGGACCATTTCAGTCACTACTAGAGAAAACCAAGAAACAGATCTACATAATGAAAACAGAAATCTGAATAGAAAGAAGTAAAATAAACAAAAAACAATCTTGAAACTGGCTGCTATGTCATGACTAAGCCTGGTCTGCAAGAAGATTTGAGAAAAGACAAATCTCTTTTTCTTTGCAGAGATAGGGACCATTGGTGTGAAACTCGGCATATGACAACTTTGGAACTGGAAATGGCCTCGGAAGCCATCTAGTTTAGCTTCCTCATTTCATAGATGAGGAAAATGAGGTCTGTACATGTCAAGGGTGGCCTCAGGCTCTAGAGAAGTATTCTTTCCACTCTTCTATGTTGCTTCTGTCAGATTCAGGAGATAAGTATGTTAGTTTTCCAAGACTGTTTTCCTTCTTCTTTCTTTAAAAAACATTTTATTATTATAAGGCATTCCTAGATGAGTAAAGGAAAGGCAAAGCATATATTAGGAAATAAAGGTGATATAAAAAGAAAATATAATAATAAAAAATTTAAATTGTTCTAATTTTAAGGATTCTTAACCTTGGATTTATGGTCCCTGACTAGATTTCAAAAGTTCCCTGAACTTGGATGGGGAAAAATTATATTTTTACTTTCCCTAACTTTTAATGGATATTTAGAATTCCCTCCAATTATGAATACAGACAACAAACTATTATTCTGAGACAGTTTCCAGAGGCTTCCACAGAATGCCAAAAGAATCTGTCACACAAAAAGAGAATGGACTATCTTAATAAAAACCCATCTCCATTTCCCCAAATATGATGACAAAAAAGAGAGAAGAAAGTCCAATGCAGTATAAAGGCTTGTGGAGATAAGGATTCTGTGCTATGTTTTTTTTCTGTTATCATGCTGCACAATGAAAATGAGATCAAAAAGTGCAAGAAAAAAACACAAGAAAGAAAAAAACAAGCAAACAACAACTACGGTGAAAATACTCTGCTCTGATCCACGTCTAGTCTCCATAGTTCTCTCTCTGGATGCAGATGGCTCTTTCCATCCCAAGTCTACTGGAATTTGTGCTATGGATTATATACAGCAAACCAAGAATGAGGAGAGCTCAGTGCAACTAGCTGATGATGAAGACACTGTGAAGATGGCACTGTAAACTGGTGGGATGATGGGCTGTCCCTTCCAAGCAGGATGTGAGCAAAGACTGAATCATTTGGATCTCAGCCCTCCTTATGACTGTTAAGTTTTTCCTTGACACTTTTTTCTCTGGAAGCACCTTTAGATCAAGAATCTTTTTAAGAGGAGCAGCTAGGTGGTGCTATGATGTGGATACAAAGAAAAAATTAAAACAGTTCCTGCCTTCAAAGAGTTTACATTATATCTAGGGAAACAACAGAAGATTAAGGATAGTGCATAGAGCACTGGACCTAGTATCAGGAAAACCCGAGTCTAAATTCAGCCTCAGACACTTGTGTGATCCTGGAAAAGTCACTTAACCCTGTTTGCCTCAGTTTCCTTATCTGTAAAATGAGCCAGAGAAGGAAATAGCATACCACTCCAGTATCTCTACCAAGACAATTTCAAATGAGGTCACAAAGAGTCATACACGACTGAAAAATGATTGAACAGCAACAATATTTTTAACACAGTCCAGGCAAATGTGTATGGATCTGCTGATGAGGTCTTGAGAGGGAGAGCTTAAAATAAAGATAGAAATCGCCTGTATAGCAAGTACTTTTCAGATGCTGCTGCTCACAGCCTTCAAGGAGTCTCATTCCTAGGAATGTTCTGATTTGGCAAAGGTCAGGAAAACACTAAGCTTTCCAACTTCTTCCCCAGAGGCCTGTGTGCCCTAAGGCAAGTGAACATCAAAATTCAAGGGCTCAGCTCTCCTTGTGTTCTCATCACATGTACCTAGCTACATCAGAGCAGGCTGAAACTCCCCACAGTGGCGCTTTAAGCAGTGTGGCTCTGCAGAAAGCCTGCTTGATTTGGGATCAGAGGACCTAACTACTACTGAATCCATAATTTTGGACAAGTATGTGTCTCAGTGTCCTCATTTCTCAAATGAGGAGGTTGGCCTAACTGCTATTTAAGGTTCATCCTCTCCCTGATAGTGCACATCTTCCAAGATGCTTATCTCTAGAAGACTGAGTTTAAATCATCAAACACGGACTGCAAGAGACTTCAGAGACAATCTCATTCCATCCTCTTATTCTGCAGAAGAAATGGAGGCTATGGGACTTGACCAAGATCATCCAGACAGATGACATAGACAACTAGTAGGTTCATTGGTACATTGCTGTACCTTGCCCTAGATACTAGTTTCATGACACTGGAAAAGACACTTAACTTCTCAGCCTATTTCCTCATATGTAAAATGGAGATGACAATAGTACCCACTGCTAAGGTGACTGTGAAGATCAAATGAGATATTTGTAAAGCCCCTTGCAATATATACAAATATAAATAAATACATAAAAATGCCAGTTAGTATCATTAGATAGCTAGAGTTGAGAGCCAGGACTCTTGATTCCCAGAGTCATACTACCACTATACCACGCTATGTCGAGATATCATCTTTTATAATCTGGACACCAGTCATCACTGCTAGTATAGACCATTTGTCCAGATCAGAGAAACCTTTCAGGCACAACAGAATTTTTCCAAAGTAAATTTTTCCTTCTGCATGGGGGTTGTCCAAAAGCAAGAGATGCCCTTTTCTATTCCCCTCCTCCCTATCTTGAGCACTTCTAACTACAACTAGGTAAATCCCTCCCCGCAAAGAACAAAAAACAAAAACCTAATTGGAATTCAATATGTTCCCCTATGCTGAACTATTACTGTTTCATGCCCCAATGGAAGGTGGGGATAGCACAACTCTTCTCAACTTTCTGCAGCATATATCACAATTATTATGTATGAGCAAATAAGCAAAATCCTATATATCACAGCGGTTACTCATCCATCATAGCTTAGGCTCAAGGAAGCTGGCAGAGGCCATGAAGCAATCTCCAGTGGAGAAACCAATCATTCTAGTTAAAACAGCAGGTACCCAGGCTAAGCCCTGCAAATATTTTTTTAATTAAATGGAAGGTTTGTATTCCCTTTCTTACTCCTTTTTTTCCCCAGCTCCCTTCTTGTCCTCCCTCTTTTCTTTCTAGTCTTGCCAGATGCTGACAGCAAGTCTGAAGCACATCTGTCATCCAAAGGGAAGAAGTACAAGATAAAAAATGCAAACAGGAAGTCCAGAGGGCTGGGAACAGGGAGAGCAGGCTCTGGCAGCAGCTGGCTGGTGATGTGTGACCAAGGCACCATGCTAATCAAAGGATCATCCGTTTAGAGCTAGAAAGGACCTCTGAGGGCTCCAAGGCCTATCCCCTTGTTTTATAGAGGAGGAACTGAGAGAGGACCAAGGTCAAGAGTGCTAAGTAGCAGAATTAGGATTTGAAATAGCATCCCTTGGCTCCAAACCCAGCATGTTTTTCTCTGTACCACACTGATTTTTGGCGTGAAGGTTAAACCAAAATCCAATGATTCATGATACTGGATTCAGGGATAGAACAAATGAGAAAAATAGAGTTTTGTATGTACACATACACACACATATACACATGCCCCATTGTATTTGTGTGTGATAAAAATATCAACAATAATATTGAATGATGATGGTAATGAAAGCTAACATGTATACAGCATGTACTGTGTGCCAGGCTAAGCACGTTACAATTAATTTCTTTGATCCTCATAAAATTTGGGAGGTTGAAGCTGCTATTACACCACTTTACAGATAAGGAAACTGAGGCAAAGAAATAGTGATTTATTCAGGGTCACACAATTAGTGCCTGAGTCTTAATTCACAGTTCTAAAGTGATGGTGAGCCAGGTATAATATAGAGGGGAAAGTGGCAGAAAAGGAATATAAAACAAAATAAAGCAAAACAAAAGAGAACATTGTCATGTGTGTAGAAAATGTATAACAACAAATACCAGCTCAAGAAAGTATATATATTAGTAGAAGAAATTATATTCGTGAGCAATCATTTTTTCCTTTACTTCCTTGTAAATTGTAGTTTGGTTCTCTGCACATACACACACCTTTCCAATCCATGCTGACTCTTTAATTAAATTCTGCTCTATAACTTGCTATTACTTAACCTCTCCCCATCCAGGGTCCTTTTCTTGTCTTCTTTCCTCATCCTTTGCTACCCCATTCACCCATCCCTCCATCCTTTTTTCTATATAGATTTTAGAGGGTACTATACCCTTCATGGCATACATGTAGTATTGCCTATTAAATCCATTCCTGATCAGTTTTCAGAACTATGAGCCTTCCTCCCTCCTCTAATGCCTCTGTGTCTATTCTTTCTCTGTACCTCATTTGTATAACATGATTACTATTTTTACCTTAACTCTACCAATCTTTCTTTTGAGCTACATTTAAAGTTTGTCAATGATGAAGTCCTTAAAATTGATCTTTGATATTGGTGCTTATACATTAAATTTTCTGTTAACTTAGGGTTTGGTTGATAGAAAGTCCTGAAAATCTGCAAGTTTGTTGAATATCTGTTTTTTCTTATCTAAAATTCTAGATAATTTTGCTGGATATGATATTTTTGGCCATAGACCTAGTTCTTTTGATTGTCAGTAGATATGATTCCAGAAACTGTGGTCTTTTATTGTAGATGCTAAAAAGTCTTGTATAATTCTGACTGTAGTTTTAACATATTTGAATTATTTTTTCTTGTTTATTGCAAAATGTTCTCTTTGATCTGGGATTTTCAAAATTTGACAATAATATCCCTATGGATTTCTTTGAGAGTGATTGTTGAATTTTTTTCCTATTTCTATTTTCCCCTCATGTTCTATCACTCCAGGACAATATTCTTGGGTTATTTCCTGCATTATTATGTCAAGGTTCACTTTTTGGTCACAACTTTCTCGCAGTTAAATTAGTCTTATATTTTCTCTTCTTGATCTGTTCTCCAGATCTATCACTTTTCTTATAAGATGTTTCACATTCTGTTCTATTTTCTCACTGTTTTATAATCTGTTTTGTTATTTCTTGGCCTATCATAACTTCACTGGCTTCCCCTTGCCCAATTTTAATTTTCAAAGAATTATTTTCTTTGGAACTCTCTATCTCCTTTTCTAGTTAATTACCTTTTTTTTTTTTTTTTTAAAATAATCTTGTTTTTCTTGGAAGCCTTTTTTTTGTTTTTCCTCAAGGTGTCTCATTTGATTTTAAATTATTTTTTGAGTTCTATAAATTTTCTCTGGGCAGTGAGCTATTTCATGTTACTCTTTGAGGTAGAAGCTTTTTTTTCTAAATTGTCCTCCTCTAAAGATATATCCTGGTCTTTCCTATTCCCATAGTATGTTTCTATGGTGGAGTTTTTTCTTATTTGCTGATTTTTTTTTAATGAGAGGTATTAGTGTAAGCACTTCTAATAGTGAGATGAGGGATGGAGCCTCAAGCTTCCCTTCAGCTCTCTCCTTTGACCAGGAACCTCAAACCAAGAACTCCATCTTCCAGTGAATGCTACAGTCAGCAGGGTCACTGCCCTGCTGCCTCTGCATTCCCAGTGTGTTTGTTCCTTCTCACCTAGGGCTTCTTCCCTGCAGCACACCTGGGCTTGAAGTTTTCAACCAGTCCAGGTTCCCTCAGTCTTCCAGGACTTAAACCCTGACTCGACAAAACAGTCCAGGAGGTGAAAGTTTTGTGGTTCCTGCAGAGATTCCAGTCACACTCAGCTAGCTCCAAGGTGTTCCCCCTTAGTATTTCTGCAGAGCTGGCCCAGAGGTACTTCTGAAAGATTACTTCTCAGCCTGGGATCTTTCTTCACATCTTCTCAGATTGTAGCAGGAGAACCCCAGTTCTACCCCAAATTGCCTTGATTTTTCATTTATTTATGTTTACCCTGAGGAGCGAATATGCTCTACTTGTGGCAAAAATTGGGAGAGCTTGAAATTTACCAACCTACTTTGACATCTTCCCAGAATCCTCTTCTCTCTGATTCTTTATGTATAAAATGAAGGGGATGATTTCTGAAGTCCCTCTAGCTTCAAATTTGTGATTGATTTACAAAACATTGCTAAGCCCTCAAAATGTCACAGAGGTAATTTTGGTTGTATAAAGCTCAGCTCATTCTTAGACAAAAGTAGATTTCGCTCTAACAACATTTACATGATATCTTAAAGTTTACAAAGGGCTTCCACATGCATCACTACATTTGGTCTTCATGAAAAATCTGAAAAGTTGTCATGGGATTCTCATTTAAGAAATGAGGAAACTGAGGCAGAGATTACTGACAGCATCATGAGATAACATAAATAGAACCTAAAAAGACTTCAGATGTCATCTGCTCCACACAAAGACCAGGGAATTGAGGCTAAGGAAATTAAATGATTTATCCAAAATCACTCAGATACTATTAGAGGTAAACTTTGAACTCTAGTTGAACTAGTGCTTTTTCCACTGGATAATGCTTCCTTGCTCAAGGGTCACAGAGCTGATATCTAAAAATGTTCCATCTTGAAGATAAGGTATGTTTTGATTTTGTATTTCTAATAACTACTATAGTGCTTGGCACACAGTAGGTGCTTAATCAATGTTTTCTAAATTGGATGCATGTTGTTCTAATGGCATATCCAATGCTCTAACCATACTACTTGGTTATCCCTCAGTGATACCATGTAAGCTTCAAGTTGTTAATTTTATTGATCATTAATGTGTATGTGTATGTGTGTGTGTGGGGGAATGATGGTTTAAACAGAATGCTCTGTACAAATGTAACAGCCAAATGAGGGATAAACTCCTATTTGAGGTAAGTTTGTCCTTCAATTCCCCTGGACTTCTTACCCAGGGAGATGTGTCTGTTCCTGTGGCTCCTTCCTCTGATTAGTTCAACAGGAACCTCAATTTAACTTTATTTTTTAAAAATAATAGCCTTTTATTTTCAAAATATATGCAAAGATAGTTTTACTTTTGCCCTTGCAAAAACTTGTGTTCCAAACTTCTCCCTACCTTCTTTCCATTCTCTCCCCTAGACAGCAAGTAATCCAATATAGATTAAACATGTGCAATTCTTCTATATATATTTCCACAGTTATCATGCTATACAAGAAAAATCAGATCAAAAAATTTTTTAATGAGAAAAAAAAACCAAAAAGCAAGCAAACAACAAAAAAGTGAAAAATACTATGTTGTGATCCACATTCAGTCCCCATAGTCTCTCTGGGTGCAGATGGCTCTCTCCATCACAAGTCTATTGGAATTGGCCAAAATCACTTCCTTGTTGAAAAGAGCCAAGTCCATCAGAAGTGATCATTACATAATCTTGTTGCTATGTACAATATTCTCTTGATTCTACTCTCTTCACTTAGCATCAGTTCATGTGAGTCTCTCCAGGTCTTTCTAAAAAGATTCTGCTGAATGGGGAACCTCCATTTTAGAGGAAATATCCAGGGTGGTAGTCTCTAGACTTCTTTCTCTATTATCATCATCCCACCCCTATTTCAGCTTCTTTTGAGGTACAGTCTCCCCTATTAGAATGGAAACTCCCTGGGGACAGCAATTAACTTTTTGCCTGCTTGTATTCTTGTTCTCAGACCTTAACATAGTGACTCGCATAGAGTAAACCTTTGAAAAATGCTAGCTGATTAGACTAAACTTCTGCCAAGCTGCTGAGGGTTTATATTTTACTGAGAATTACTAATTCAGTAGACAATTCCTATCTGGAAAATTTTGGAAAATGTATTGTGAATAAACATTTGGTCTCTAAAGGAACAGGCAATCAGTGCCTTAATATACTGGAACAAATCCTTTCAGGAAACATTCCATCTCCAGTGAAATTGTACAGTGAAGGGCTTCCATACTGAGCTACTCTTTGCCTGGGACTTTCACAGCCCTGCACCTGGACACACAGGCTTGACTGACCTGGAAATCCAATAACACATCAGGCCCCCTAACACATACACATCCCAACAACAATGGGGTCTTGGTAGAGATCTGGACTAAATGAATCAAGTCTGTGAAAACTAAGAAGAATCCAAAGCAGAAAATAAGCACAGTTTAGAATCTGGCAACCAGTGCTGCCATAGGAGCCAGCCACCCAAAGAAAGCATGAGGAAGCCAAAGTTTAGAGGGCAGAAATAATGTGCCTGTGGTCACATAACTAGAAAGTATTTGTAGTAGGATTTGAATCCAGGTCTTCCAAACATCCAGATATTTTTGACTCCAAGTGGAGTCTTCTATATACTAGATGCTCAAGATTAAATTTTTTCTCATGTACCTTGAGGCAAGCAATGATTTATCATTCCATGCCAAGTATAGGAGAGATATGAGAAAAATAGGACACTAATGGCTGATCTCTGATCTCGAGGAGTTCATAGGGAATTTAATTATAGTAACATATATTATTTACATAGCACTTAACACATGTCATCTCATTTGACCCTCACAAAAACAATGTGAAGTAGGTATTATCTCCATTTTACAGATAGTGGAATTGAGTCACTAAGTGAACTTCAAGGTCCATACAGTGCCTGAGGGAGGATTCATACACAGATTTTCCTGGCTTCAAATCTAGTGTTCTATTCATGACGCTACCTAAAAATGCAGGTAATTATAAAAAGAAGCATATAATAGAGTAATATATAGTATTATGCATAATTAATAGATCTTAGGTTGTTTTTTTTTTATCTTTAAAGTATCTGTCATTAAGAGTTCTCACAATCTGAATTCTACCACTATCTATGGAGTTTTAGGGTTAGTGATTTCCTTTCTCAGGGAAAGTTTTCACATATCTAAATTGAGAAGATTGGATTAAATGAATTCCAAATACTAAATTTTTATGGTTCTACTAGGTAGAATCAATGTTAACAATCAGAAAAAATCATTTATTCATTTAATGAGTCAATAAACATGACAAAACATGGTATATTGGAAAGAGTCTTGAATTCAGAGTTAGAGGTTCTGGGTTCAAATCTCAGCTCTTTTATCACCCATACAATATTTAACTTCTCTCTCTGGACTCAATTTCCTTATCCATAAAATAAGCACTGAGGACCCTTCCACATCTTAATCTAAGATATATATATATATATGGTACTAGACATGACATTAGGAACATTATAAAGATCAAGAAGACCTGGTCCCTGCTTTCTAGTAGCTTACTTGCTTGTACTTGGGAAAATGAGATGTTGACATATCCAAATATAATGCAAGTAGAGTATACTAAGCACGTTGAGAAGCATAAACATTACAATCAATGTTCTAAGAATATTAAGGGAAACAGAAAGCTTACTTCCAGTGTAGAGGCCAAGAAAAGCTTTGTAGAAGGCATCTAGGTCTTGAAGGGGAGGATTTCAAAAAACTGATAAAGAAGGAGAAGAGGAGTCTTAGGAAAGAGAAAATAACACAAGCAAAGGAACAGTAGCTAAAAAGCAGGGGATGCACTGGGAAATGGAACAATTGAGTGTGGCTACAGCATGGTGTGATGTAAATCTGAAACAAGAAAATGAAACATTGTCTTGAGAAAGGACTTAAGAGTTTATTTTTTGTACGAAGAAGCTTTTGAATGAGGGAATAACGTGATGAAAGCTGTATATCTTGAATAATTTCACAAAAGTATGTGGATTGGATTGCAAAGGTACTGATGAAAAATTAAGAAACCAGTTAAGAAGCCAAAGTGGACACTGATCTAGCCTCTCTGCCAAGCTGCTGTGGCTATATCAATTGACACTTCATAAAATATGTGTCAATGAAAAGGCAGGGGAAGGAAGAAACAGAAACAGTGCAAACTATAAACACATCAATCAGAAAACAGATAAATCGAATCTATCTTGGACCAAAGTTCCAGAATTTAGCCAGTTTTATCTTTGAAAGAATGAGACCTGGCTGTAGGCACACAAGTCTGATCCAGAATTATAGAATCATTGATTCATAGAATCATTCTACCTAAAGAATGATTTGGAGCTAGAAGGGACCTGAAGGATGACATAGTCCAAACCTCTTGTGCTACAGATAGGGAAACTGAGGCTTAGACAGATGCTACACTCTAAACAAGAGGTAAAGAGAGGCTGAACAATGGTAGCAGCAATGAAAATTTCAGGACCATGCTCTCTGTTGAATCCATTTGGTTTGCCAAGACAGAAATGTGTCTAAGATTTCCCAATCTTGATACACGTACATACTAAGGCAGAGGTTTCCCAACTATCCATCACTCAGCAATCAGGATGTAGTCCTAGAACTCAATGGAGACACTTAGAGAACTTTCACGGGAACAGAATATTTAGTGACAGAGGGAACCAAAAGATATTATCTACTCTTACCCTCTCATTCCACAGATCAACAAAATGAGACCCAGAAAGGAAAAGTAGCTTGTCCAAGGTTACAAAGGGAATAAAGGGAGGATCTGGATTCAAACCTATTTCCTCTATTGCCAAATCCAGTATATTTTCCACTATATCATGAATAATTGGATATGACAATATTTCTGTCTCTTATTGTAATGGGTATCTCACCCACTCTGGAATCACAATGCTCCAAGATTAAATGTAGGATATTTTTGATATTTGCTTCACAACCTCATCTAATGCATTCTCTGCCAAACATAAGGCAGGGGCCATATATCAAACTAAAAGACATTTTATTTGACAGAAGAGCCATGTAAATGATGGAAAATCAAGCAGTAGAATCTTTCTTAGTCGTCCTACATTGGAGAACATAATTTCTCACTCATATGCCAATAGGGATATAAGGATTGTACCTCTGTAAAGGTTAGAATATTTCTCCTCCCAAAAACTACTTAGATTCACCTTCCTAGCTTTTTGGAGGAGTCCATTCTATTACTTCTCAGCTCAGTCGTGTATCTTCTTCTGTTCAGATTGGGAAGCACATAACCCTATCAGTGCAAGTGACATTTGCTAAAACTCCACCCCAGACTGCTGCTTTTCTGATTTCTTAGCTGATATCCACTCAGTGTCTAAGCTCACCTTGCTAATTCTGTCCTTCTCCCTCAGACTAAGGCCATGCATTGATGTGTGATCTTCACTTCTTCTGTGAGTCAGGCCTCTTTTACACCACTCAGTCAGCCAGATTCCAGCCTTCTCACTCACCCTTTTCAGTGGGCCACTGCTGGCCCTCACTCCTGGCTGGCTCAGCACAAAGGTATTTCACATTTTCCCTGCCCTGGGGCCATTAAGCTAAATTGAAAGGTCTCGGAGGACATCTAGCCCAACACTTCATTTTAGAGTTGTGGAAAATGAGGCCCAAGGTAAAAAAAAAAAAAAAAAATTATCTAAGGTCACAAAGTTAGTATTATAGCTAGGATATGAACCCACTACTTCAGATTTCAAAGTAAGCACACTTTCTCCCAAAGCACATTATGAAATATGTGCAAGGTGTGCATCTATTTTTAAATCTTAAGGTTAAACAGAAAATTTTCAGATGAAGAAATTAAAACCATTTCTAATCATATGAAAAAGTGCTCTAAATCACTACTGATCAAAGAAATGCAAATTAAGACAACTCTGACACTAAGACAACTAAGACAAATTAAGACAACACTGCACACCTCTCAGATTGGCTAAGATGACAGGAAAAGATAATGACAAATGTTGGAGGGGATGTGAGAAAACTGAGACACTAAAACATTGTTGGTGGAATTGTAAATGGATCCAGCCATCCTGGAGAGCAATTTAGAACTATGCCCAAAGAACTATCAAATTGCTTTGACCCAGCAGTGTCTCTACTGGGCCTATATTCCAAAGAGATCTTAAAGAAGGGAAAGGGACCCACATGTGTAAAAATGTTTGAGGCAGCCCTTTTTGTAGTGGTAAGAAACTGGAAACTGAGTGGATGCCCATCAGGTGGAAAATGGCCAAATAAGTTATGGTATACGAATGTTATGGAATAATATTGTTCTATAAGAAATGATCAGAAGAATGATTTTAGAGAAGCTTGAGGGACTTAGATCAGTACTGATAGATATGGCTCTCTTCAACAATGAGGTAATTCAGGCCAGTTCCAACGATCTTGTGATGAAGAGAGCCATCTGCATCCAGAGAGAGAACTATGGAAACTGAATGTGGATCACAGAATAGTATTTTCACTTTTTTGTTGGTGTTTGCTTGCCTTTTGTTTTCTTTCTCATTTTTTTCCTTTTTGATCTAATTTTTCTTGTGCATCGTGATATTTGTGGAAATATGTATAGAAGAATTGCACGTCTAACATATATTAGATTACTTGCCATCTAGGAGAGGGGGTGGGAGGAAGGGAGGGAAAAATTTAGAATGCAAGATTTTGTAAAGGTGAATAATAAAAATTATCCATGTTTATATTTTGAAAATAAAAAGCTTTATTTTTAAAATCTTAAGGATACATATGTACATATATATATATATATATATATGTATTTCTTCTTTTCATTTGCTTTTCCATCATACCTCAAATCTTTGGTGTTAATGAAATGCAAATTTTGAATCATTAAAAAGTTTGAAAAGATCATTGAAAATACTTTTGGAGATCATTCTTCCAAATAAAGTGCAGCCTCCTAATTCAAGACTGGGAATGGATTGAAAGGCAGGGGTTCTGAGAAAAGCATGGAAGAACACAAAGCCTATTTGAATGGGATACAGAAAAGGGCCCATGTATAACCATGGGCCAACCACTGAACTTGGTTCTGAGCCTTGGTTTCCTCAACTTTAAAACAGGAATAATAACACTTATAGCACCTGTTTCACAGGGTTGTCATGAGAATCTAGTGAAATAATGGATATAAAGTGATTTTTAAATCTTAAAATGTTGATGGGGAGTAGATCATGGAAGAGGAGGATGAAAATGCTTGGAATATTGAACAAAATTCTCCATTTCTTGGGGGACTGTGTCTTTGTCCATAAAATAAGGGGTTTTGATTAGATGAACAAAAAATTTTCAAAGTGGAAGGATGCTCATTTAAATCCCAAACCATAATTTTACTGAGGAGGAAACCAAAGCTGATAGAAGAGGATAAGCTAAGTCCAGATAGAACCCCATCTAGATCTCATTTGCTTTCTATGACATATACAAAGGTTAATTTCTGCTCTAAAATTCTAACATTCTAATGGTATTTCAGGAGAGAGAGATGAAGCCATACCTTGTTCATATTAACTTAGGGTACCTCTGGAGGACTCTTACCATTTGCTTAATAAATTCCAAATTAGCTTTCACGAAAGATGGTGACCAGCTAATACCCTGAGCAGTAAACCTAGCTGCAGGAATAATGTACCAATCCAGGGACTTGGCAAAATCTCTAAAATTTTGTTCATGTTTAATGATTAATAGAACCCAAATACTCACACATTCAGTGTCTACAACAGCAACGTCCCTTGCATATATTTATAACAAAGGGGCTTTCTTTGTTTGACTTTAATGCCTCAGAGTCTAATTAGGTCTTCACACTTGAATTCATCATGGCTCAGAGGTTCCAGAGGTGGGGGGGGGGGGCTTTCCTTACAAAGTTGTAGATCATAAATTCTTGAACACTTAATAAATAAACTTCAGAAATTGTTGTGGGGTTGATGAACTTCTCTGAACTTTAATGGTATGGTGCTCAGATGGTAGATACACAGTCTATTCCTAAACCCACAAGTAAAGTCTTTGTGGCTTGGTAGGCCTTTTCTATTGCCATTCCCAGCAGAAGACTATAATGGAGACTGACTTCAAATCTTGACTCCCTGCTACCAAGGTAAGTGACTTGGCCAGGATTACCAAGCTAAGCTCTAGTCTCTAAGGCATGCATAATTCAAGCCTAAGGTTTCCTGACTCCACATCCAAAGTGGACACTGATCTAGCCTCTCTGCCTAGCTGCTGTGGCTATATCGATTGACACTTCATAAAATATGTGTCAATGAAAAGGCAGGGGAAGGAAGAAACAGAAACAGTGAAAACTATAAACACATCAATCAGAAAACAGATAAATCGAATCTATCTTGGACCAAAGTTCCAGAATTTAGCCAGTTTTATCTTTGAAAGAATGAGACCTGGCTGTAGGCATACAAGTCTGATCTAGAATTATAGAATCATTGATTCATAGAATCATTCTACCTAAAGAATGATTTAGAGCTAGAAGGGACCAGAAGGATGACATAGTCCAAACCTCTTGTGCTACAGATAGGGAAACTGAGGCTCAGACAGATCCAGGATCTTGCCATGGTCACACAGGTAACTGACGACAAAGAGGGAATCAGACTCGTGCTCATGGTGCTAAATCCAGTTCTCTTAACACTGTACCATGATACCAGGAATGGCAAAAGTTTACCACATCAAATTAATGCAGCTTAAACTAAAATATCTCTTAAAGAAATATGAAGGCTTTGTATCTGGTTACATGCTTACCATGGAGACCTTTGTCTCCAATATTAATCTGGTCTCTTGGGTGGGTCTCCCAAGGCAGCATGGTTGAGAGGACATGATAGAGAGAGGTAGCTTGAATAGGAATACTGATAATATCTAGCAGGTAGATCTCACATAGACAAGTATAATACTCTGCTTCCTTTGTGAGGATACTGCTAGGGAGAGTAGATGTCATGTGGAGAATGCAAGGACAGTCTTGATTATCCAATTACAGTTTTCCTTGTAAATTAATAATTGGCTTTCTAGTTTACAAATCCATCTCCCAGGAGTAAAATGAGATTGTGTCAGTCTGCCAGGACTTGATCAGTTCCCAATATAAATGACAAGTTTCCAGTCCCAAATCACCCAGGACTGAAAACTGGATTACATAACTAACCAGGCCATAATGTCCTTTAAATCAAGGTTTTCTAAAAAGACTTGAACAGAAACCAAGGATTTTGTAAAAACTTCCCAGAGAAAAAATTTTTTTAACTCAGTCCAAGGGTGACCTAAGCTATTTTGTGAAATTCCTGGATGTTTTTTCCATATTTCAAGTTTCTGTGAAAATGTTATTTTGGAAACAAGTTCCTTCCTCTTCTTCATTCTATAAACTCCATTCTTATTATTTCTCTGTAAGAAATGATCAATAGGATGATTTCAGAAAAGCCTGGAGAGACTTACATGAACTGATGCTGAGTGAGGTGAATAAAGCCAAGACAACATTTTACACAGCTACAAGATTATGTGATGATCAACTGTGATGAACGTATCTCTTTTCACCAATGAGATGATTCAGGCCAATTCCAGTGGACTTGTGAGAGAAAAAACCATCTGCATCTAGAAAGAGGATTATGGGGACTGAATGTGGATTACAACATAGTATTTTCACTTTTTTGTTGTCCTTTGTTTATTTGATTTTTTATTTCTGATTTTTTTCCCTTTTGCTCTGATTTTTCTTGCACAGCATGATAAATATGGAAATGTGAAAAAAACTGCATTCTCATCATTATTGTCTATCTATCTACGCATCTGCTCTCATCTGACACCAAGGATTGTGCCGGAAAGGTTTGATACCCCAAGGAATGCAGCTTTACAAGCAAGAGTGTGCATTATTAATCATGGCAGCTCAGAGCTAGAGTTTAATCTAGACCAACCATTCATTCATTATTGGATTCCTTTCTATGACTTTTGCTTGAATAATCCAGGGATGGGACACTCACCATTTTGTAAGGCAACCTTTTCCTTTTGTGAACAGCTCTATTTATAGAGCTGACTATTTATCTCTTATAAAGTCATTTCATAGATGCAAACTGAACTGTGTCTTCTTATAACTTCCATCCCTCTGTTCCAAATTATGCCCTCTCAAACAACAACTAATATAGAGTAAGCCTACCCCTCTCTTCCATGTAACAGCTCTTTTAATTTTTATAGGTAACTATAATACTTTATTTTCCATCTTCTCTTTGGTTTATCTTGGACCAAATAAGGAATATGAAAGAAAAAAGGAGAAATTTTAGTACAATTCTAACAATCTCCATCCACAACTTGACTACTCTAATTTCCCTTTATTATTAAAAACTATATTTATAATTAGCAATTGTTGTTCTTCAGTTGTTTGGTCACATCTGACTCTTTGGGATTTTATTTGGCATTTTCTTGGCAAAGATACTGGAGTGGTTTGCCATTTCTTTCTCCAGGTCATTTTAGAATTGAGGAAGTTAAAGCAAATAAGGTTAAGTGGCTTGCCTGGGATCACACAGCTAGTAAATGTCTGAGGTCAAATTTGATGAGCCTTTCTGACTCAAGGCCCAGAACTCTATCCAAAACACTACCTAGCTGCATAATTAATAATACATATATAATAATGATTATTTAGATTGCTCCTCTGAAGTACTCCTCAGACATTGCATTATGACATGAGTATGGCCCTGGATTCTCAGAAACTTAATGCCAACAGAACATTAATAGCACTATATGGTTCTACAAAATTGGAAATGTTTCTCTTAAAGTCTATGAACCAGCCTTTATTAGGTACTTACTATGTGGCAGACACTAGGAAGACAAAGAAAGGCAAAAAACATGCACTTTGAATACAAAAAACTTATGATTTCTGCCTTCAAGTAGCTCACATTCTAATGGATGGAAACACAAATGAAAATAATTACATATTCCTTTAACATAGATTCTAATATAGCTCTTTAAATATAGACATAGCCACTGAAAAGCGAGGAAATGTATTGTGGGAATTGGAAATTAAGGCTCTGGGTGGCAAGATTTTGCCACTTGCGGCCAGCCTAACTAGATTTGGGGACATTCATCAACTTTTCAACATCCATGGCCAAACTACAGATGATGGCACATGCATTGGCAAAAAGGAGCACCTACAATGATGAAACCATTGACTCTAATAGTATTTACATATGAATATTAATCATTACTGTTAACAACATATTCCAGTGATGCTATCTTGTTATACATCATAGAACAGAAACATCTCAGAGTCAAAACAGCAAGGAAGATTCATAGGATTCTATATTTAGAGCTCCAAGAGGCCTCAGAGGCCATTGAGTCAGATCCCTTCATTCTACACAAAGAAGAAACAAAGGAAACCTCCCCAAAAGGAGAGGTGGTGTGCCCTAAGTCACATAGGTAGGTGGGATCTGAAACTGGATCCTCGGACTGAAGAGGCAGCGATCTTTGCTCACCAACACAATGCCTCCTGAAAGGACAATGGAAAGTTCCATGATGGCTATGAAATATATAACAGGGACTTATGTGCAAGAAGTAAAGTTACTGGAAGGGACCAGTCACGTCTTGAAAAGGAGGCCTGACATATGGACAGCTAACATGCTACACTTATAGACATAAAATGTTTCTTTAAAGATATTTCAAAATTAATGTTAAAATTATTTTTATGTAAAATTGAGGGGGAAATAATAAATAAATAATTCCAAAAATAGATATTTTGAAGATTTTCCAGAGAAAATTCATCCAGGATAATGAAATAGATTATCCATAGAAAATGTATGGGTAATATGCATCCCCAATAAAGTATGGGAAAATCACAATCTGCCCCTGGGAAAGCAATGGCTACACTAATGAGATCATAAAGCCATTTAAATAATGAACTTTAATTACTAAAGAGGGAAGTTCATCCCCTTCAGACCATCTTTTAACTGTGTTATTGGAAGCAGACTGGATTTTATTTTGGTTGTTTTATAGAAAGCTAATCATTTAGTGCTTATTTAAGATCCTGCTATTTGATTTACATATTTATCTTTAATATCAAGGTTATCTTTAAAGTTATGAGAAGAGAAAGAAAGAAAATTAGGAAAAAAGTCATAATGTTGAACCTTAGCCTTATGGATGTCACCATTTGCTACTGAAATTCTTCTTAGACTATGATGCCAAAGTATAGAAAAATAAATAAATATGCCTTGTTAGTCTACCTGAAATAGGAGGCAGATGAGAAACCCCAATTCTCTCATTCATAAGGGTCCATGGCAATGATGGGAGAGATAACCTAAGCTTTGGTAGAAATCTTATAAAGAGACTATGGAATAAGGAGAACCCACCAGATGTGTATTCTTCGTGATACTGAGTCATTAGATCCCCCATCTGCTGGACTCATAACTATAGCCCTGAGGTCCTTCACCATCCTGGTTTCTCACCCTCTGCACAGTATTCAGTAGGATAGAGTTTGGACATGTAGTCAGGGAGCTCTCAGTTTGAATTCTGCCTAGATACTCCTTAGCCTCATTTTACTCACCTGTAGAATGATAACAGCACTTTCTTAATATTATAGTACCAATATCTGCAAAATGTTGTTCTGATGAGTTCTTATTGGCGAGTCATTTTCCAATCATGTCTAACCCTTTGTGACCCTATTTAAGATGAGTAAATGTGTTTATAATAAGCTGTGCAAACCTTGCTGTGATTAAGGAACTTGCAAAACTTGAAGGTATTCTATAGATGCTAGACATTATTCACTATTAGAAGTGTCTTTTCTATCATGCACTAATGCTAGACTGCTAACCATCCTTACCTTCATGGTATCTTTTATCTGTTAGCCCAATTAGTCCCAGAAACACCTATTTAATTGTCCTTTGGAAGAAAAGAAGTAGATGCTGGCTTTATGCCCTGAGTAGTTTCAGAAACTAAAAATCTGCTGCTGGACAGAGATGATTGGATGGGGCAGCTAGATGGATCTGGCTCCTACCCAGCAACCCAAAGGGAAGGACATGGAAATACAAAACACTTGTTTTTAATGGCTTTCTATCTGGAGTGGTTTTGAGGAATAATAATGTCAATTTTGTTACCTAAAGTTAGATTATAAACTCCATGAGGAATTTTTTTCTTTGATTTCTAGTTTCTCCATCTCTATGTACCTCCATTCTCCAGAGACCCCTCCATTCAAGTACTTGCTAAGTTTAATCCAATCCAAAAAATATGTATTCCTAGAAAAGAGTCAGCTAGGTGGTTCAGTGGATAGAATACTAGCCCTGAAGTCAGGAGGACCTGAGTTCAAATCTGGTCTCAGACACTTAACATTTCCAAGCTGTGTGACCCTGGGCAAGTCACTTAACCCCAATTGCCTCAGCAAAAAAAAAAAAATATCAGAGGACCCATGTTCAAATACTGTCTCAGTCTTTGTGTAACACTGGACAAGTCACTTGAGGTCTCAGTTTTATCAGTCATACAATGAAAGCATTGGACTAGATGACCTTGAAAATCCACTCAATTTCCAAATCTGTCTCAGTGCAAGGCACTGGCAATATGAGAACAAAAGGAAAATTAGCAGCTGCCCTCAAGGAGAACAGCTAGGGGATGCCATAGAACACAGGGCTTTAAGTCTGGAGTCAAGATGTCCCAAGTTCCAAACTAGCCTCAGACACTTAGTTGCTGTGTGAGCCTAGGCAAGTCATTTAACCTCTGACTCAATTTCCTCATCTATAAAATGGTGATAAAATAGCATCATTGTGAGAATCAAATGAGATAATAATTGTAAAATACCTAGCATAGTACCTGGCACATAGTAGGGCTACATAAATGTTATTTACTATAATTATTACTACATTCTGTTATGGTCATGGATCACTTACACAGATAAATATGCAAGAGGACTTAAGCAAGTAGAGGGAAGAGGGAAGGCTCCTTGCAGGTGAGGACACAGTCAATAATGTTTTGGGAAGATTCAGTGAAAGTACTAGAAATAGTTAATCCAGAAAGGAAAATAGAAGGGATATGACAATGTTTTCAAGTATTGAAAAGCTTCTCATGTGAAGGAATAAGAACTATTCTGGAATTGGAAGCAATGAAAACTACAAAATGGCTTCTCAACCCTTAGAGGCACACACAGAGAAAGTGGGCTAACATGGGAGGCCATAGGTTCCCCCTCACTGGCCTCCAACCGAAGGCTGGATGAGTACTTGCCAGATATTTAGAAGGAGAAACTCTTTTTTTTTTTTTTTTTGGCTCTGGGTTCAGTCAGCTGGCTTCCGAGGGCCCTTTGGACTTGGAAAGTAGGTGTCGGCAATTTCAACTATTTTTCTTCATAAAGCCCAAGGGAGAATATTTCCCTTGGCATAATTATAAAACTCTAGAATGCTCCTGACATTGTCATTTTAATTGTCTATTGTTCTCCTAACAGCAGGAAACGTATGAAAGCCAGACATAATGACTATTATGACTTTTTTCAGTAACAAGAAGTGAAATCTCCTGTCAAAAGATATGTTCTCTGCTTTTTTTGTCATTGTATCACAGGCTTTGACAAATATCTTGGTAGGTAGGTGACTGCCTTGGAGCTCCAGCCTTTTCAGATTTTCTATAAATTCCCTTCAATCTCCCCTCTTTCAAGACTATCAGCTATTTCCCCCAACACAGTCCAACTGCCCACATATGCATTTACCAACTCTCAAGCTTAGAATGTTTTTTATTTCTTCCTCTTATAATTCTGTAGAGACCAAGAACTAAAAGTGTTAAAGTCATAACTAATTATCCTTTCCCCTCAAATCTGGTCCTATTCCAAATCTCACTATTTTCTGCTCAAGCACCTCTATTTCTTCCAGTCTCCCAAGTTATCCTCAAACCCTTCGCTCTCCATTTCACATCTCCAATTAATTGCTGTACTGCCATCTCTACTTCCAAAATGCTTCTCAAAGCCCAACTCTATTTCTTTACTAACACAATCACCACTTTATTTCAGACAACCACCTAACAGCCTCCTAATCAGTCTCCCCAATTCAAATCTCTCCCCTATACCAATCTGTCTTCCATGAAGCTTCCAAAATGATTTTCCTTAAGCTCAGATCTGATCAGCTCACTGCTCCCTTGTTCAGTAAATACCACATCATCTCAAAGATAAAAAAGTAACCTGTTTTTTATATTTTGAAAGCCCTTTACATCCATCTTTCCAGCCACAATGGACAGTACTTCTCCCACATTCTTCCATTCATCCAAAAAAGCCTCATATCTATTTCTTCATCCCATTTCATTTCCCTGTGGAGGCTCAAGACTCATGAAGCCTTATGATGTCCCTATTCCTAGTACCCTTCTTTATTACCTCATATTCCTTTGCATTTATTCTGTATGTAGTTACATATGTATTGCTTGTCTCCCTTGGAAAAAAAAAAAAAACTCTTTCTATAAAGTAAATTCTTTCTTTTTTGTTTACTTCACAAGTGCCTGGTATAAGATAGGTGTTTAATACATGCTTCCTGGCTGACTAATAATCATTTGAGATTCAGGTGTGGTGCCATCTCTTCCACGATGCCTTTGAAGATGTTCTCTAGTTTTCACTATTCTCTCTTTCTTCACCTTATTGATACATACCAATCTGTAGAGATATTGTATACCTTCTTGAAGTGGAACCTCCCCTGAGGGAAGGGATTCCTTCAATTTTTGCCTTATATGCCTGGACTTAGCCAATTCCCTATACATAATAAGGGAGGAAGAAACGCTTGTTGAATCAAAATCCAGAAATATGTCATTGTTTCTTTTTTCTATCTTACTCTGTGGCCAAATAGACTGCTTGGTTCCAAATAAACTAGGAGTGTGCTCTTGATCCTAAACACATGTACCCACTAGCTAACAACAGATTCTAGTTATTTCTCAATCCACAAATGGATAAGAAATTAGAAAACATGTCTTGTTCACAAAGCTCTAGGCCAAGGGGAGCAAAGATCACACATTAGAGCATGGCAAGATTAGATGGGGTTTAATGCTTTAAAGTGACTAACCATCCACATTTTCTGACCTACAGTTCTGCAGATTTCATTCTTCTTTTATCTCTAAATGCATACTTGGATGGCAGCCTGGTGTAGTGATAAGGGCCCTTGATTGGGAATCAAGATTTAATCTTCCTCAGGTTCAATTTCCTCAATTTCAAAATAAAAGAGTTTCTACTAAATGGACTTTCAGGAATTTTCCAGCTCTAAAACTGTGCTTCACTGATTCTAGGACTTGATTCTAATCCTCATCATATGTAAGCTTAAGAAAAGTTACTTTATAACTTTGTGTTTTTTTCTGAGCCTATTTTTTCTTTCCATCAATGATAGGTGGCAAAGAGAAGTCACTAAAAACAAAAGTTCTGTCTTCTACCCATGGAACTAGCAGCATTCAATCCCCCAAAAGTAAAAATCAGTGAAGGGCACCCCATTAGTTTTCTGAACCCATTCACTCATGACCCAATCTTCAGGATACTACTGGACCAAGTCCATTAAGGTCAGTCATTCTTCCTATACCTTGTTTCTTGTACTCCATACCACTCAGGTGACCTACTTATATCTCTACCTGTGGGTCAGACTCACCCAAATGATGAGGGAAATTATGTTCCTGATTAGGAAAAATTAATAATGATGATGAAAGTAATAATAAAATAACTAGTATCTAAATAAGATTTCAGTTTTTGCTAAGTACTTTATACATGTTATCTCATTTCAGAGAAAACTGCGAGGATCTGAATGAACCGATGCAGAGTGAAGTGAGAGAACAAGAAGAACAATTTATCCAACAATGAAATCATGAAAGGACTACAGAACTCAGATCAACACAATGATCAACCATGGTTTTAGAGAACCTGTTATGAAATACCCTACTCATCTGCTGACAGAGAGCTATACTCAAGGTGCAGAATAAGACATAAATTTTTTGAACATAAATTGTCCTATCTATGATAGTTGCAGAAGGGACTCATATGCCTAGAAGTTGACATAAAACTTAGAGATGGCTGCTGGTTTGCTGGGATTGGATGGAAATAGTATGGGAGAGTCAACATAAGGAACCCTTTTGTCCTAGTCATGAAGAACCTGGTGGCCTCTCTCAGCCCCTGGAGACTGCTGCTGAGCTGTGCTCTAAGAGTACTATGCAGGTCTGTGTTGGAATACATTCTGATCTGAGGTGTTTGCTGGCTAGATCCCTCTCACCTTGGGCCATGAGCCTGGATATTCCCTTCAAGGCCAATACCTTGGCTTCTTTCCAGGGGTGATAGTTTGGAACTTTGTATCCCTGGGAAAGTACAGATCATTTCCAAGTCTCTGTTTGTATCTCTATGGAGCAGAAAGAATTTGTAGGAAGATTTTGAACTGGACAATGTTACAAAAGCAAAGGGATTAAACTGCTGAGCAAGGGACTAGTTCAGATCCAAGGCCACACTATCTGAAGATGCTTATGGTGGCTTAAGGTAGGACACAACAGGATGATATAGCAACATTGTATATATATTGATATAGCAACATCTTACCAGGGGATATAGCAACATTGTAAGGACTGATGGTATCTTAGAACCCAGGTGGGGAGGAGAAAGCAAAAAGGAAGAAATGATAATGAATTATACAGTAAAGAGAAGCTGTCTACATGTGACAAAAGGGGTTGATCATGAAACATAATGGGGATCTTTGGGCTTATGTAGGGAGTTGGATGGAATGAGTCCTGCAGGTCTCAAGGGAAAGAGTAGACTATTTGCTCAATCTGGCTATATAGAGTTGAATTAGACCAGGAGCACAGGGTTACTTTACTCCTGTGAATAGCCTAAGTCAAGAGGCTAAGACAGAGAGGAAAAAAGGAAGGGAGGAAAGAAGGGAGGTGGGAAAGGAGTAATGGAGGAAAGAAGGATTCCTTAGAAGAATCTTTCAAAGTCAACTTCTCGACATTATTCTGTACCCTTGGTCTTTTATGGGATGCAGTGGAGGAAAGTTACAATTTTGATCTTTCCAGCTAAAGAAGGCTACTGATAAAGAGAACTATATGCCCTTATCTGACCCCACCAGTTAAGAAGTACACAGCCTTTTTGTTTGTTTGTTTTAGCCATATTTATGTTCTCATTTATAGCATTCTAATGATCTTTCTAAAGGCTAAAACTTCCTACCTCTAGTGGGAAATTTCAATATAAGTGATATATAACTAAGATCTTGATCTGCACTACAACTACCATGAAATACAGCTCATTTAAACTTCATAGATTCTTTTTTATCTTGGACAAAAAAGGAAGGAAAATTGAAAATCTTGGTTTAAAAAATCCAATAGTCCTGGTTAGTATTCATGGGATTGTATGGGTCTAGTTAATTATAACAAAACCTTACAAATTTAGCTAAATTGCAGGATGGCATCTGAGTGTACATTTTTTTTTTTTTAAGAAATGAAGTTCCAGTACTTTATCTAAGCAGAATAATTCAAGTTAAATGCTAATAAAATATAATTAAATAGAAGTCCTCCTGGGTCGACTTTAATGACTAGATAAAAAGCATGCATAATCAGCGCATTAATTATTAGTAATAGATGCTAATGCCCTAGAAAACATCCCCCAAATAATTTCAAGCAAGCAAGAACTTCCACAATAATCTTCCCACAATCCATTTACTTAGCCAATACTTTTTTTCATTGATAAGGAATGAGAATACTTCATCCCTGCTTTGGACAAATCATCATAAATTACAGTTTGGCAGAGTCTAAATTAATGAATTTGACTACATGAAGGGGTGGTGCAGAGCGGGTGATTGCTGCAAACTGCACCTGAATGCACTTTTAGAAGGACTGTTTGTACTCCATGGCACATGTTAGTTGTTCTGCTAGGAACAGATTTATGTTGAAAGTGGAAAGAAACCGATGAATGGAAATCAATGAATTGAATAGGGGAGCTGATTGGATGAAGAGCTGCTTTCTTTCATCCTTCCCTTTCAGTCCATCTTCTTTCCCCCTTACTTCCTATCTTGTTCTTTTCTTCCCTATTTTGCTTCTCTTCTTCCTTTCTCTCCCTTCTTTCCTCTATGAAGTCAAATTTGCTACCTTATCTAGATCAAATGAGGTAATATTGTTAAAGCACAGTGCTTGGAACCTAGAAATCATGTAATAAATTTATGTTTTCTTCCTTCTCCCTCCCTCTCTCCCTCCTTCCCTCCCCTTTCCTTCTGTCCTCCATTACTCCTTTCCCACCTCCCTTCTTTCCTCCCTTCCTTTTTTCCTCTCTGTCTGCCTCCATTCTACCTTTCTCTCTCTCGGCCTTCCTCCATCCCTCTCTCTCATCCTTTTCCTTTCTTCTTTCCTTTCCACCTCCTTTTCTTCTTTTCTCACTTACTTGTTGATTAAACTTTGGACACTTGTTGATGGATTTTGAGACCAAGAGTTTAACTATTGGCTCCTTTCTTATATTTTGATTTCTGTGCACTTCTGGGTGTTTCTGATACAATTCTTATTTCTTCTCTGTGGCTATTCTCTATAATTTATAACTTCAGGGATATACATGGGTAGTCATCTCCCTCCCCCTTCTTTTTAGCTTAAAACCTTAAATCTGACCACCATGGTTTAAGAAGGATGCTGACAAGCTGGAGATTGCCCACATCAGGGCAACCAGAGAGGTGAAAGGCATCTGACTCCATATGATATGAGGATCAGTGGAAGGAACCTGGGCAGGACTAGTTTGAGGCAAGGAGTTGTGATAGCTATCATCAACTATTTTTCAAGGGCTAGCCTATGAAGGAGAGATTAGAGGGCAGAACCCAGGGCAATGAATGAAAATTGCAAAGAGGAAAATTCAGGCTTGATGTTAAGGAAAAACTGTCTTAACCAGCAAAGCTTCCCATAAGCGGAACAAGTAGATTCTCCCTCCTTAGAGGTCTTTGGGCAAAAGCTGAACAACCACGTGTCAGGTATTTTATAACAGGGATTTGTTTCATGTATAGGTTAGATTAGATGGTAACAGATCTTTTTTAGCCTCACATTCTGCAATTATCTTATCTTTTTTTGGTCAGGTTTTAGTAAACTATTCCTATCTCTCTCCTTTCCTTTCCCATTTTTACGCCTGAAACTCTTTGAGAGAAAGGACTGAATCTTGTTCAAGCTAATAAACCTAGGGGAAAACATCTTATAATCAAGTTTGGGGTGGGGAGGAAACCTGTCTGTTGATTCATCTTATTGGCCTACATTAAGTATCATTGGCCAACAATTTGGGATGAATGAAAGTACTAACACAATGACTTAGTTAAGAGCCTGTCCATCTTACTTTGGGTCTTGATCAAAATGGACATGCTCATTGGAGGTAATTGTATTGTTTTGAAAGAAAATCCAGGCTCTATATACAAAGAGTGGAGACCAAGATTGACAGACTAGAGTCAGTTACTAGAGTCCCCATTAGTTACCAGAATGAGAGCCATGCTCTCAAAGTCCCTAGCTAATAAATCAGTATCCATTTATCAAATAAGATCCTTTATGTAAAGAGCCCTGTTAATCTTAAAGGGTTATCTACATGATAGCTATTGTTATCATTCTCTATTCTTGTCCCCTTTAGGCCAAGCACACAAGATGCAAAGCCCTGGTTTTGACAGTTGCTTAAAGGAAGGATAACCTAATCTTGGAATTTTTACTTCTTAATCAGTAAATTCTTAATGATCATTCTTAAAGGTGGGAACTATCAGGATATGCTATTAAGTTACAGAATATAAAATACTATGGCAGTGTTTTATAAGGTCCCTTCACCCAAAATGCCATTTAGATGGTGCTTTAAAGTTTGGAAAGCACTTTATACATATTTCATTTGAGTCTCAATAATGATCCTGTGAAGTAAGTAATGATGATGTCATTATCATCTACATTTTATTTATAGATGAGCTTCAGAGACATTGATTTGCTCACAGTCACACAGCTAATAAGTGTATCAATAGCAGAATCTGAATTCAGATTTTCTGGACTCCAAGTCCAGCACTGTACCCACTAAAATCATGTTGCCTTTCATCCAGACACTCAAGGGTACTCAAGGGCTCTGTCATCAGAGTTCAGGCTGTCACAGCTGAAAAGATGGAAAGGGTTTGAGTAAATGCCTGATGAGGACAGCTGATAATAGAGTCATAAGATCAGTTTCACTAAGTTCTGAGAGCTACATCACCTGGTCAGCTCTGGAATGATGCATTTTTGCAGCCAAAGCAACCCAGGAAAAAAGGACATTGAAGGATTAGGATCTGTATCAGTGGAGAGAATAAAATGCTAGGTAGTCACAGCCCAGGAATGCCATTGGAAGATGTACAATAGGGAGAAGGCACATTTTGGAGTCAAAGAATATGAGTTCAAATCCTATTTCTTGTATGCCTTAACTCACTTTTTCTCTTTGGGCCCCAGTTGTTTATCTAAAAGACTGGAGGAATGATGTGAATTTATTCATGGATAAGGAATATTAATGGCTGGCAGCAAAGTGATCAATGGGATTGGACAGAGGTGAAATAATTTGTCCCAAAGCACATAACTAGTAAGTATTTGAAGTAGGATTTGAATTCACGTCTTCTTGCCTCCAGATCTATAGCTCTATCCACTGCTGTATTTCCTAATTGCTTTATATATAGATATACATAGACTATTAGGCTTGTCTGTAAGTTTTATATAAGCCAAATCTGGAGTGATAGATATTTATGCCATGATGGAAGCTCTTAGTTCATGAAATGCTACCCACATTTATCTATGCTAGCCAAATTGTTTTTAATACAGTAGAATTCAAGGGCTTTAGATTTCACATTTGTTCAGAAATTATCAGTGAGTGACTTCTCTAGTGGAACGGAGTTGAGTCTCCTGCTGTGTTTGAAACACCCAGATTTTGAATCTCAACTCTCTTTTGTATCTGGGATGTCAACAGCTTTAATGAACAGTACTTTCCTGTCAGACAGAGACAAAGCAGAAGGGTAGGATGGGAGGCAGCAATTAGACTTGCTGCTTTTCTAACAGGCAACAGACATCTTCCCAAGGGAAATGCAGGCCTCAAATCACCACACTTGCTGTTGAAGATGACATAGTGTCTTTGGAAGTTGTTTCCATGGCAATCACCATTGACCATAGGGGTACTTGATAATGAGACATCCTCGTTTAGCTCCATGAGAGTGTTTTACATGTGCAGGCAGTTTTTATTGTCTGTTTGTAGCTCAGTTACCATTACTGTTGTTTTTCAATTCAAGACATTTTTGATAGGGGGATGGTGTTTTTAGATCCCAAATTTACAATGTCTCAAATGATTAATGAGTACATGCAATTATGCGAGGTCTTGTGATATATATATATATATATATATATATATATATATATATTTTTTTTTTTTTTTAATTTCTGGGTCTTTATGCCAGGATCCCATAACCTCTGGCTTCAAGAATCTCCCAACCACTTTCCCAAGCATGCTATGGGAGATAGGAAGAAGGTATAGTTAAGGATGCTATTAATGCTGCCTTTGAAACAGTCATCTTTAATGAAACTGATGCTTTTTTCTGAACTTTAGACCTTGGACAGCTCACAGCCCTTAAGGCTCCTTTTTGGACACATACAATGCCAGGGACAGACAAGAATAACCTGTAGAAAATAGCCCCAACGCTACATTGTCACATGGAGGATTCTCTTGTCATGTGCAGCTTTGTTTCTGTCATTCTTTTTGAGACTACCTGTCAGACTTTCTCTATTTCTATAACTGCATCTGTCTGTCTGACTCCCTGCTTCTGTCTCTTTCTACATCTATTTCTTTCTGCGTTTATATCTTTCTTTTTTTCCTTTCCATCTCTCCTTACTCTCTGTCATACCAAATCATCTCTGCAACTCTAACACAACAAACCAGATGATATCAAACACCAGTCTAGAGGATCTCATTCTTTTTACTTTTATCCATTGCCCCCAGCTGCTTAAAGTAAGGAGGGAGTCTAGTGCGCATTTCAGAACAGCTGACAACAAGTATCATTTTGGGCTGGAATAACTTAATAAAGTATTTTTCATGGAATCATAAATTTAGAACAGAAAGAAATCCCAGAGGCCAGCTAGTTTAAGTCTTCATTTTACACTCAAAATTTTTAAAGGATTTCTTGTTGTTATTGAATAACACTTGGGCTCATTTGTCTGACATTCAAGGCTCTCTCTAATTTGTCTAGCCTATTCTTCCTTTCAGGTCTTATTTCAGCTTGCATTGTCCATCTACCCTAAAATCCAATCAAACTAGACAGTTCTGTCTCATAGACATGCCCTGAGCTTTTCTATCCCTGTGTTATTTCTAGTTTTATTCCTTAGATTTAGCAGGTTCTGGCTTTCTATCTCTTTTCCTATTTAATTCCTAAAATTCATTAAACTCTATATTAAATGGCCCTTCTCTTAATTGAAGAATTCTCTTCAATTCAATCTACACTTATTAAGCGTCTACTGTGAGCAAGTCTCAATAAAATGAAAATCTCTGTCCCCAAATAGTTTACATTTTACTACATGGAATGTAATACATATAAAGATAAGTGAAAACAAAGATATTTTGAGGGAAATAACACAAATAGGGTTTGGAGAAAGGAGAGAATCAGGAATGGCTTTAAAGAAAAGGTGACTGGACATTGAAAGAAAACAAGTAGTACATTTGAGGCATGAAGGATGGCTTATGTAAATGTACAGAGATGAGATTTCAAGAATAGTTAGTCTCACGTGGCTGGAACACAGAACACATGATGGAGAGGTATAAAATAAGATAGAAAGGTACATTGAGCCAGATTTGGTAAGATCTTTAAATGCCAAGCCAAGGAGTTTCTAACTTACCAAAAGAGGAACAGGGAACCACTGAGGTCTGCAAACAGGGGACCAAAGTGGTAGGATGTATGCTTTAAAGAAAATTATTTTGGCAGCTCAATGGAAAGTATCTTGGAAAAGAGAAATGAAATCGGAACAGTTAGGAGGCTTCTGCAACACATTAGGAGGGAGGTGATTAAGTTCAAAACTAGGATAACATGAGTAGAAAAGAATGGATATGAGAGATTTTGTAGAGATAGGTTTGTCCATAAATGAAGTCACCCTAACCCTAACCTCTGCTTGGAAGCTATTTGGATGTTAAGAAGCAAGGAGGAAGCAAAGTGTCAAGGATGACATTAATGTCACTCAATCATTCTTGAACCCAAAGTTGGTTTAAAATGATCATCAAAACTCACGCAGCACCTTTGTTTTCCACTTACTCAATGTATTTTGTATTTTACTCATCTGCATAAATCTCTGTATATTAGACTATAAGTTCAATGAGGCCTTGCATAGTATCTTATTTAAAAAAAAAACAAAAACTTTTCCCCTCAAGGGCTAAGCATTATACATACCCAGTCAGTAAATATTCACTAAATTATTGAACTGAATTGAAATTAATGAATTATTTGCCGAATAACTAAACTGTGATGAGATAGTTTGTGAAAAAGACTGACAAGCACCTAATGAGCACCTACAAAATTATCAGGCTCTGGGGATGTAGAAATAAAAAGGGAAATAATACATGTCTTCAGAGAGCTTACACTTCAGAGAACTTACATACATTCTATGAAGAAATGCTAAAATGGATTCCTTTATATTAAAGCAAGATGAAGATTGCCAGGCTAACTTATGGCTGAGTGAATTGAAAATGCCATTTCAAATTCCTTTAAATATGTTTGGTTCCTATGATTTAGAGGAAGAATATTTAATAAAAAATACTTTGGGTTTTACTGAAATCAAGAGAGTTTTAAAATAGAGGGTAAGATCATAAATTGTCCTTAAAATTTTATAGCTGGAAGGGAAGTCACAGGTCACGAAATTCAATTTCCTTCTCAATGCACATATCCTTTCTGTGGCATCTCTGACTGGGAATTATCCAGTTTCTGTTCCAACATAGTGAATGGCATAGACTTGGTGATCTCAAATTTTAGGAAGTTCTTCCTTTTCCTGAATCCAAATTTATCTAGATCAGATTCCCTAATTACTTTTACTCATAGTCCTGTCCTTTGGACAAATAACAAAAACATATACAAAGTGTTCAAAGAGTTTAAAGTTACTAAAGCTTAAAATTTTAAAAGTGTATGTATGTGTTTAATCCTTTTCTAAATAAGAACCCTTTACCTATCTGAAGACAGCTTTAATGCTTCCCCCTTTCCCACTCACTTCTTTATACCAAACATCCTTACTTTCTCATCATTTATCCTATTATGTATTTGTTCTCCTCTGGACTCATTCTAGGTACCCATGTCTCTCAAAGTATGGCCTGGATTTCTACCCAACATTCCAGATTCAGTCAGATCATGGGCTATCTATGTTATGACCTTCCTTGATTTGGCCATTCTGTTCTTGTGAGGGTAACTATGTATTTGCTTTTATCTCCTATAGCCTACTGCTGACTCATGTTAAATTTCTGATCAACTAAATTTCTCATGTGAGCTGCTGTTGCCTTTTATTCAGTGCTTTTGCAGTTGATTTATCCAGTTGATTTAATGCATTTGTAATTAGCAAGGTGTTCAGCTTATTCCTCTAGTCTATAACTACCCATTCACTATCCATTCCAATTCAAAGCAAAAATTTCCCACTCTTTTCAGATACTCAATCTGTCTAGACAAAATCAATACCTTTTGTTTGATTATGTATATTTATTACAAGGGCCTTCTTTTTTTCAACTGGGGGCAAGGAAGTGGGAGAGAGAGAAAAATAATTTCTTGTTTATTGAAAAATTAAATAAAATTTAATTTAAAAAACCAAAACCTCATTCATCAGATTTCTAATTCTTTCTGGGACTTCTGGGGGGTTCCAATTCTCCCCATTTCCTTTCCTCCTGATAAAATCTTTTATCATTGCAATAGTTTCTCATTGATTAGCCATTCACTGGAATTACCCCAATTTTCAAAGGTATGAAAAAGAATAAAGAAACTCAACTTTTAAAATAATTATTTTGGTTGGGGGAAAACTTTGGAGAAAAAAAAGATTTGGCAGACAATTGAATTATCTGTGATGCACATATTTTTAGATCTTTTACAGAGCTAAGGCACTATCTTAGTTCAGAAGCATAAAAATGTATTATGTTTTACTTAGTTTGCTCATTAAATTATCATGTTA
This sequence comes from Sarcophilus harrisii, assembly GCF_902635505.1. NCBI lineage: Eukaryota > Metazoa > Chordata > Mammalia > Dasyuromorphia > Dasyuridae > Sarcophilus > Sarcophilus harrisii. The sequence goes on from NC_045430.1 coordinate 250,295,275, forward strand.
GCATATTGAAAATATAATTTACTCAGACAATAATTTCAAATCTAATTTACTCTGAAATGTTTTTTTTTTCATTTTTATAACAAACAGAGCTACAAAATTGCTTAACATTAAGGATTCCCACATTTCTTGGATTTTGTCATTTTATGAGTGAGTGTTGTGATGTGATATAATTGAGGCAAGACTGCATTTTCAATATTCCTTATCAGTCACCCAAACCTTCTGCTATTACATTACTTTATGCTATGGGTTTCTGAGATTACAGGCTTATCTTTGATTAGTTACATTTCCCCTCCTCCCTCACAGGAGAATTTGGGGAGGTGCCTTAATCTTATCAGCAATACATTTGCAACTAATCTCTAAGGTGGATTATTTCTTGCAAACTGGCTACAAACAACTAATCCTATGCACTTTGAACTGATTCTCATTAACTCTAAAGGTTATTGTGGGCCATGGGTTTGGTATCCTTTTCTCTTAGTCTATTCTTTGATTGTGGGCTACACCTTATTTTGGAATCTAGGCCTGACTGTTCACTTATTATAAAAGGAAAGCAGATAAAGCATTAACATGTAATAGAAACAAAAAAAGCTGTCTTTTACAACATGACATATATAAAGAAAGTGTTCGTTTTTCAGAAGGTAGGGCAATGGATAGAGTATGAGGCCCAAAATGAGAAAGACCTAAATTCAAGTCTAGTCTCACACACTTACTAGCTTACAGCACTCTTTTTACCTCAGTTTCCTCATGTAAAATAAGCTGGGGACGGAAATGGCAAATCACTTCAGCATCTTTGCCAAGAAAACTTCAGATGGGGTTACAAAGAGGCAGATACAACTGAAAAATACCTGAACTATTAAAAAAGGAAGAAACCCCCCTTATTCCTCTAGTTCACAGAACATAAGTCCTGCAGCCTACAATATTGTGTAATCACAACATCCTTTTTTGACGCTGTTGTCAGCATTAAGATTTTTTTTGACTGTCTTTCCACCCTTCTGAAATCTGATGACTTGGCCCGTGTAAGAATTTTCTCTAAGCTTTTTTCTTTTACTTCCTGGCTTGGTGAAAGTTCAACAAAACAGACCAGTTTCTCTCCCACAGTGCAAAAACTGGAAGAATTAGAAATGGGCAAGAAACAGAGAGTCAGGTGTTAGGGGGAGGCATTTCTAGGAGAGGTGTTTCCAGCAGAATTCTACAATGCAATCTTGGAACAAAACAGGTGAGGATCATCTTAATTCAACAACATTTCAAAGTGCCTTTCAAATATCACGTTTCAAGTATAATTCTTACTTTGCTCTCCAATCAGCAAATACAACAGTGACACTATTGTCACTGATAATGCTGGTTCTGCCAAGAGATCTGAGGCAATGTAAAATTGGCTGATAAATTATTCCCCCTTTTGGAATAGGTTCTTTTACCTCACTTTTTTTGAACTTGTAAAGTGAAGTTATGGTAGATTCTCAGGAACAATAGACATAGCAATAATCAGCAAGAAAAAGTTTAAGAAGCAAATAATTCTCCAAATTATGTTGCATTCCTGGCATTTTGAGAGTTAGAAGATCACATAGAGATCATCCAGGCCATCCCCTTCATTCTATAGATAAGTAATTGAGGCCCCAAAAAGTTTCACAGTCTTCCTTTAAAAAATTAAATGCCCAATATGTGTACAAAATGTTCTGTTGGGACCAGCTATAGAACTTCTCTGATTTAATAATTTTTAAAGTTGGTTTTCAATTTTATTTCTATCTGTTTTTTTAATTTCACAAACATTTCCATTTCAATCAATCAATAAGCATTTATTAAGCACCTAAGCTTTAGATTTAAAAATAAGAGAAAGAGAAGTAAAATCAAGCATATCAGTTGAAAACAAGATGAAAACTAATAATAATGGTTAGGAGGAGGTAAACTGAGACTATAATGACAGGGTTAGAAATGAATTTAAACTATGACAAGGATATTTTGGTAAAAAAGACTAGTGATTAAGTCTGCTCCTCATTATGACATTAAATACCTATGTGACATGGGTTCATTTGTCTTTTTCTCTTGGCTCCAGTTTTCTCACCTAAAGAGACTGGACTCAATTCAGAATCTCTATAATTCCTTCTATGATGGGGGATTGCTCTGGGTCTCAGTTTCTTCTGCTGGGAAACTAATTTGTGGGACTAGGTAGGTTTTGCAGGATTTAGAATCAGAAAAACTTATCTTCAAGAGTTCAGTTCCAGCCTCAGTGACTTACTAGCTGTGTGATCTTGAACAAGTCAGGTTTATTTACCTCAGGGTTCACTTACCTCTGTTTTCTCATCTGTAAAATGAGATGGAGAAGGAAATGGCAAACTGTTCCAGTATTTTTTCCAAGAAAGCCACAAAATAGGGTCAAGGAGAATCAATACAGTTGAAGAAAAGATGATCTTCAAAGTCCATTCCATAGAGTATGATCTACTGCCTAATCTAGAGCAGTTTCTAGTACACTAATCTAGTAGTTTCTTCCAGATCCTTATTTATATACATGCTATGCCAACTGCTAAATGAGTTGTCAGTGTGATATCCTTTACACCTATAATAAAATATAATAATAATAATAAACTCAAGATTGACAGGGACAGGTGTGGACCTCGCAAAATAGAACATCAATGCAGTTTCCATCAAATCAAATGCATTTACAATGATCCAGGCTTAAATGTAGGGTTATTTCCATCTGGATATACACCTGAACTTCTTTCCAAAGTCTGGTAGGTGAACAGGCCTATACATTATAAATTACTTTGAAAACTGCACCACTGACTTTAGCAAGTATTTTTATCTTCATTATATGCAGTGCTCTCTGCATTTTTAAAACAGGTGTCCAACAAAGATATCTAGCAACTGAACCAGAGGCAAAGAATGCAACTCGGAAGCTAGGGAAAAATTATCAAATGAAATAATGTGTGCAGTGGTAGAATCTCACATTTCTATGGTGCTTTAAAATATAACTAATGCTTTCCTAATAACAGCACTGTGAGTCAAGTAGAGCAGGAATCATCCCCATTTAAAAGAAAACTGAGGCTCAAAAGCTTAAATGCCTTCACCATGATCACACAGCTAATAAATAGTATCAGCATCAGGATTCAAACCCACATTTCTATTGATTCCAAGTCCATGGTAGTGTGCATCAAGCCATATTTAAAAACAACAGTGTTAGACAATTTAATGAATTTTTTATTCACATCTGAGAGGTTGTATGAGAAAAAGCTGCAGACTTGGAGTCAGATCTGGGCTAGGTCAAAAGCTTGAAAATATCAAACTGTGGGAATTTAGGCAACTTGCTTAATGCTTTAGGATTTAAGTGAGTCAGAGTAGTACAAAATTTGCTGAGCTCCTTTGAGAGCTACATCCACCTTTGGTGTCCACCCATCACTGAACTCTCACCTATGGCTCTAAGAAATTATAACAGGATATGTGCAGAATAAATGGAAGGAAATCTCAGTAGGGAAGATAATAGCAGCTAAGGGGACTAGGGAAGAACTCTTGTAGAAAATGAGATTTGAGGTGAGTCTTACAGGAAATCTGGAAAATTAAGAGGTAGAGGTGAGAAAAGAATATTGCAGACATAAGTGATAGTCAGTGCTAAAGCAGAGATAGGAGGGAGGGAATATTCTAAGATCAGTATATTGATCTCAGAAGGTATGAAGGAGATTAAAATATAAAAAGACTAGAAGGTTTAGAAGGGGTTAAGTTGTTAAGAGCTTTGAATGTCCAACAGAGTACTTTATTTTATATTTGATCTAGGAGGTGATAGATTTAGAGCTAGGAGAAAGACCCTTTTACAGATGAAGAAACTGAGTCCCAGAAAGGTTCCTATAATGTATAGGCAGGAAATGGTGAATTCAGGAATACAATCAAAGTCCTTTGTTTCTAACTTGAGCATTCTTTCAACAAGCACACGCTTGGATTTTTAAATCTATTTGGAAAGCAGAAAGAGATAAACTCCCAAGGTCCCTCTCAATCCTACACAATTCAATGACAACTGCAGCCGCCTTTAATTATGAGGAGACAGGCCACTATAAATCTGACTTTCACTAGAATACCATGACACAAGAAAAGTCACGTCTCAGCTATTCCAGGCAGTACAACAAAGGCAAAATGCTCCTTTTTTTTCTCCTTTAGAAGTTTTTCTCCTCCTACTCTGTTCTTCCTTCTCCTTCTCTTCCTCCCCTACCCTGCCTCTACTCCAAGCATTGCTCCCTGGTTCCTTAAAGCAAGAGATGCCAGAATATTTGACCTTGTTGAAGAAAGTAATTTTCTAGGAGAAAGATTGTGCTTACATGGATACAGCCACATAGACCCTTTCCCAACACCTTAATACAGGCTACTACAACACTATGGGTTGTGGAACTTACACCCAGGAAGGAGATTCTCAAGCTCTTCCACAGGGATATGAAAATGTCCAAATAAAGGCCTCCTGCCTTCAACCTCATCATTTTGACTGGCCAATCTTTTACACAGATGTTTGATTTGGTTTTTTAATACATGGCACTTGTATATAAATACATATATATGACATGTTCAAGATCAAATACTTACTATAAAGCTTCTCATCTGACATGTAGAAAGTTCCCCAAATCTCCTGACTTTCAAAAAAATGAATGTCAATACATATCTTCTGTTTGCATCCTCTGAGAAAAAGATGATGCCCAAATTCCTGCATATGTCATGCGATAGTGAATAGGAGGGACAATACATGAGAAATTTTGGGTGGCCCTATTATTAATGAGAGCCCAGTGGGTTTAAAAAAAAAAAAAAACAACTCAAAGCAAGTCCTCTGCTAATGAATACATTAATAGAGGGTTTTATACATTACAACTTCAATTAGAAGCAGCCACGGTTCTGGAGCCAAGAAGACCAGAATTCAAGTCCAATTTCTAAAACATACTGGTCGCATGACTGACTACATGACTTTAAGCAAACACTGAATCACTTAATGCCAAATCCTATCAGCTGCTGAATAGCACTGAACTGCATTGGGTAGAGTTTCTACCCTGGAAATTCTCTAAACTTATGATATTACAAATCCTGTCCAAATCCTCAATGATAGAAAACAGAAAATCACAATTAAGTAAACACCCTACCTGTATCAACATATATACATATATATATATATATATATATACACACACACACATATATATATATATATGTATGTATGTATGTATCAGGAGAGGAGAGCAGGCATGAGAAAATGGAGCTTTTACCCCTCAGGAACATCCACCATTTCAACTACTGCCTCCCTGACCTCCTTGAAATCTCAGCTAAAATCCCACCTTCCATAGGAAACCTCCTCTAACCTCTTAATTCCAGTGCTTTTAATTATTTTCTATATATCCCATATAAAGGTCTACCACATATATATATGTATGTATATATGTTTTCATATTGTCTCCACCATTACATTAGACTATTTTTAATAGTATTTTATTTTTCCAAATACATACAAAGATAGTTTTCAACATTCACTTTAGTAAAACTTTGTTTTTCCAAATTCTTCTCCCTTGTTCCCCTTCTCTCTCCTCTCTAAGACAACAGATAATCTGATATAGGTTAAACATGTACAATACTTCTAAACATATTTCACATATTTCACCAAACTATGCAAGAAAAATCAGATCAAAAGGGAAGAAAACGTGAGAAAAAAAACCAAGCAAACAAACAACAACAACCAAAAAATATTTAAATACTATACTTTGATACACATTCAGCCTCTATATTCTCTCTCTGGATGAAGATGCCACTTTCCACCACAAGTCTTTTGAAATTGTCTTGAAATTGCACATGTTTAACATATACTGGATTACTTGCAATCTATGGGAGAGGGTAGGAGGAAGGGAGGAAGAAAAAAATTTGGAACAAATTTTTGCAGAGGGTGAATGTTGAAAATTATGCATATATTTTAAAAATAAAAAGCTTCAAAAAAAGAAATTGTCTCGAATTACCTCAAAGCCATCAAGTCCTCAAGTCAAGTCCATCACAGCTGATCATTACACAATCTTGTTACTGTGTACAATGTTCTCTTGGTTCTGCTCAATTCACTTAGCCTCAGTTGATGTATGTCTTTCTAGGTTTTTCTGAAATCAGCCAAACAGGGACTATTTTTTGCCTCTTTTTGTCCCCTCGGAGCTTACTACTTCCTGGCACATAGCAGATGCTTAATAAATGTATACTGAATGAATAAGGTAACCCAGAATAAGTCTCTATGATCTCAGACAAATCTCTAAGATTACTGATTAGAAAGGAGTTGCTGATCTGCATCCATAAAGGGATTTTCCATACCAAGAGTTCCCCACATTGATGAAATCACAAGCCTTCATCCTCCTTAACCTTCCCCTTCCCCCCCCCCCCAAAAAAAAAAATCCTTCAGTTTGACCATTTCTCCTTGGCCTTTGGTACCATGTCAACTGAAGTTATAACTACAAAGAATCAAAAATCCCACAACTCCAAGAGACATCAGGAAATCTGATAAATTAATTTCTATAGATTTAATAAATCTCTATAGATTGATCATATAATAAATTTCTATAGATTGATTAATCCATAACTGATCTTAAGGCAAGTTCTGCTAAGGTACAGAAGGGCCCATAAAGTTAAGTGAATTCTAATATGTGTGCTCACTTTGAATATATTCATTGACCTCAACTGTTGTATCGATCAAAGAGAAAAGAAATTAGATCATCCCATTCACCTGACGAAGATGTGGCTAAAAGGTTATAAGAATTTAGGTGACAGATGTTGGAGGCAGGGGTAGAAGGAAGAAATCTGTCAAAGAGGTAAAAGCTAGGAATCACCATGTTTACTGTGCTAAGTATAGCAATGAGTCAACAAAACTCATTTTTCACAAACTATTCCAGCTGCCCTTTTGCAGCTAAGCTCTCATTATATAAGCACCGATTCCCAGCAAGGAGAATCCAAGATCTTCCACAGGGAGATGCTAATGGCCAAACATAGGTCTCCTACTTTTAACCTTATCAAATGGAAGGCTTTACCCAGACAACCTTTTGCACAGGTATTTGGGCTTTTATCCATAATACACATATGATATATGTTCAAATTCAATACTTACTATAAAGCTTTTCATATGACATGCACAAAATTTTCCAAATTTCTGAAAAGAAAGCTTTCCTTTTCCGTCCACTCTGCTCAGACTGGCAAGTAGGTCACGTGATCTCTAATGGCTTCAAGCAGCCCCAGATTTTATCCCCATCATTTTGCTGATTATTGTGCCTGCCACCATATACACCCAAATGTAGCCTTATTTCCCCTGAACCTTCTAAGCCATAGAACCCCAATCAAAGAAGTAGTGGCTTTGTTACTAGAAAGGGTGTGTCAATCACTTCCTCTATGCTTCTATTTAACATTTCTCTGACTTTTCACAGCAAGACACCACTGCTCTGTACATGTTGCATACCTCTTTTGTATTCATAATGTAGTAATTAGGATGGTGCTTGGTGCAGAAATTATTTTTCATTCTTTTAGTAAAAAGACATAATTTTTAAAAATACCCTATATATTTAGAATGTATGTAAACCTTAAAAATAAGTACAAAATTACCATTCACTTGATACTATTTTGCTCACCCAATCTGCCCCTGAGTAATAACAGTCTGAATTATATAGAGAGGAAAATTGATTCAATTATTTTCCTTCCACCTTTACCAGTGAACAGGGATAAAATAAGTTCAAGGCAAGTTTTTTCCAGCTCTCTAGTCCCTTCAGTAGTTGTCTGGAATGATAGAAAAAGCTAGAATGTCAAAATCGGGGCGGGGGGGGGAATGGAGACTGAAATTTCCTTTCTTAGTCTACTATTTTCTGATTCTAACCTCAATCATAACTATGGCCCGGATATTTAATTGGCAATCTGATTAGAGGTCCTGGTGAAATCTCACTAACTGGGTAGTTGATCAGCAACTCTGTGGGTGCATACCTGTAGCTAGGAACATAGCAGATTTCTTCAAAAACCTCCAAAGGAAGATCATTAAGACATTACAAAATAGTGATGTATCTATTGTTAGAAATCTAAACTCCATCCTTGTAGCCTTTCAATCTGGAGTATACTTTGAACTGCATTAACCGACACAGAATATTGTTATGGTTTGCCATTGAGTAAAAGACTTTTAAATTGATTCTTTAAATACCAAACACCACAGCTGCACAGCTATTAACCTCTGGTGATTGCTTTTCTAAAGAGAATGCACTCCTGTGGCAGATCAAAGCTGGCATATGCTCCCACACTGACCTCTGATTAAGGCTTTCTACATAATATGTGCAGCAATGTTTGCAGAGATCCATTCAGCCAGCTCCAAGTCTGAGTTCTGCTTCTTGTTGGTCCATCACGGAGGATCATCTCTGCCCACCCTACTGGGTGCAGCCAGAGGCTGAAACAGGTGAAGAGAATGGCTTCTCCAGCTTGGGACTGGCATCTCCCCAGGAGGCAGATAGTTTACATGACGTTTCTGCCCTGCCTTCGTGGCCTCTACATTTGGAAATTCTAATTCTCTCATCATCATCAAAATACCTTTAGTAAGTGTCAATCTGCTCATGTTATGATTAGAGAACTAACTCAGGAGGATAGCAAGACCCTACAGATAACTAAACAAACATCAACTTCATATGTGAATGAAATGAGTCAATGAATATGTTCACAGCCTGTTTGGGGAGAGAGAAGTACCTGCTAGAGAGTAGTATCAATGGAATTCAGGAATTAAATGGTTTTGTGGCATGAAGGGGATAAGGGTGGAATCCAATAGTTCTTTCAAAAACACAAGGAAGACTCGGAGATTCAACTAAAAAGTCAAAAATCCAAGAATCTCAATTTTAGCAATTCAGTATCCTTTTTTTCTTCCTGACACTTGTTCCTGATTTATTCATTAAAATGAATGAACACTCTATTGAAGCGAGAATAACACCTGAGAAACAAACAAATGGAATTTTATTCCTCATTTATTCAATATATTATAGCCTTAAACCAAACTATCCTAAACAATGATTTTGAAGTCAGAGAATCTGGGTTCAAATCTTACCCTAGATGTTTACTACTTATGTAGTAGGTATTTGGACAAGCTACTAAATCCTTGTGGTATCAGTTTCCTCACCTGCAAGCATTTATGCTAGATTTCCTATAAAGTCACTTCTTACCTTGGATCAATAATTCTATAAAATGCTAGTTCATTTGCAGAGACAGCATCCATTAGGCTATTCTTTTTTTTTTTTTTTTTAATAGCCTTTTATTTACAGGATATATACATGGGTAACTTTACAGCATTAACAATTGCCAAACCTCTTGTTCCAATTTTTCACCTCTTACCCCCCACCCCCTCCCCTAGATGGCAGGATGACCAGTAGATGTTAAATATATTAAAATATAAATTAGATACACAATAAGTATACATGACCAAAACGTTATTTTGCTGTACAAAAAGAATCAGACTCTGAAATATTGTACAATTAGCTTGTGAAGGAAATCAAAAATGCAGGTGTGCATAAATATAGGGATTGGGAATTCAATGTAATTAATGGTTTTTAGTCATCTCCCAGAGTTCTTTTTCTGGGTATAGCTAGTTCAGTTCATTACTGCTCCATTAGAAATGATTTGGTTGATCTCGTTGCTGAGGATGGCCTGGTCCATCAGAACTGGTCATCATATAGTATTGTTGTTGAAGTATATAATGATCTCCTGGTCCTGCTCATTTCACTCAGCATCAGTTCGTGTAAGTCTCTCCAGGCCTTTATGAAATTATCCTGTTGGTCATTTCTTACAGAACAGTAATATTCCATAACATTCATATACCGCAATTTATTCAGCCATTCTACAACTGATGGACATCCATTCAGTTTCCAGTTTTTTAGCCACTACAAAAAGGGCTGCCACAAACATTCGTGCACATACAGGTCCCTTTCCCTTCTTTATAATCTCTTTGGGATATAATCCCAGTAGTAACACTGCTGGATCAAAGGGTATGCACTGTTTGATAACTTTTTGAGCATAGTTCCAAACTACTCTCCAGAATGGTTGGATTCGTTCACAACTCCACCAACAATGCATCAATGTCCCAGTTTTCCCGCATCCCCTCCAACAATCATCATTATTTTTTCCTGTCATCTTAGCCAATCTGACAGGTGTGTAGTGGTATCTTAGAGTTGTCTTAATTTAGGCTATTCTTGGCATAAAGTTGAAGGAGCCGAAGTCTGTCTTCATTCATTATCTGTTATTTTCTTTTTTTCTTGCTATTCAGGAACCCTGATAGTAGCATCTCACCAAACCATGTGCTCACTTCAGTACCTCTTGAAATGGTTATTTTCCTATTGACTTCGGAAAGTTTTCTCCTACTTAAAAATGTGCAGCAATTAGTAACTTCAATAAGTGTTCCCTAACTTCTTTGAGTATGAATTCCATCAGTAAAAAAGGTTTTGAGTAAGTATCCACAAGGGGATTATTGCTTTATAAGTGATATACATATACCCCATCACTAATTGATGTACTTTGTATAAGACATTTTTACAAAGAATGAGAAAATAATAAAATTGTAATTGATCCTAGAGTCAGACCCCTGTTTTGGATAAATTACTTTGGCAGAAGATGAATTGGAATGAGGAAGAGGCAGGAAGGTCAATTAAAAGGTCACTATATTAGTGCATCTGAGGGGTGTTGAGCACCTGAACTAAGGTGGAAGTGGAATGTGAGTTCTGAGGGTAAATCTTACAAGACTGGGGCAAAGGAAAATGAGGGGTTAGAAATAACACAAAGGTGGCACAAACATGGGCAGGAATACAGTAATAAGGAAGTGTTTAAGATGGATGGGCTTGCAGGAAAGGTTCAAAAAGTGAATAACAGTTTCTCACAGGATAAAAAGGATACTAGGGTAATTGTGACATATATAACTTTTTGGGGGGTGGGGAGGCTGAAGCAGTTGGGGTTAAGTGACTTGTCCAAGCTCACACAGCTAGGAAATGTTAAGTGTCTGAGGTCACATTTGAACTCAGGTCCTCCTGACTTCAGAACTGGTGCTCTATCCATCCACTGCTCCACCTAACTACTATGACTATAACTTTTTATTCTATGTAACACCTGCCCCAGTGATATACATACAGAGATAGTGGTAACCTTGACAGTATAATAGGAAAGTTAGCAACAGAAAAGAGCTTTGAGGGAAAAGATAATGATTTTAGCTTTGGACATGTTGAGTTTAAAATGTCTATAGGACATTCAATTAAACATGCCTAAAAAAGCAGTTGGAGATGCTTGATTGAAGACTAGAGAGAGCTCAGGGATGGACAAGAAGGTCTAAGAGTCATTTATATAGAGATAACATTTGAATCCATTGAAACTGAGATCTAGTGAATTTATCATCTGAGTACAGAGAAAGAAAGAGAAAAAGAGAGAAGAGAAGAGAAGAGAAAAGAGAAGAGAAGAGAAGAGAAGAAAAGAGAAGAGAAGAGAAGAGAAAAGAAGAGATCTCAAGATGAAGCCCTGAGGGAACACATTGCTGGTGGGTATGATATTAAAGACCCATCAGAGAGAGAGAGAGAGCCAGAGAAGGAGCAGTCAGAAAGGTAGGAGGAGAGCCAGGAAAGAACAGTGTCATGAAAAATCAAGAAAGATGAGAATGTCAAGAAGAGAGTGTTCAACATGGCCAAAGGCTGTAGAAAGATTTTTTTTTAAGGATGAGGATTTAAGAAAGACCATTAGAAATTATCCGTAATTTTGGTGTGCATTCATATGTGTATGGGCATATGTGTGTGTAATTAAGGTTCAAACACTTTCACCATTGTAGGGAACTCAGATGAAGAACTTTTTCTACCAATACAGATCAGTATTTTTGTGAAACTTTTAGGGTTTTTTTTTTTGTGTGAAACTTAGTTTTAAAGAGTTGTCTGAGGCTCTTCAAGGTTAAGTGACTTGTCCAATATCACTTAGCCAGAATGTGTTAAAGATACAATTTGAATTCAGGTCTTTATGGCTTGAAATCCATCTCTCTATAATGTGCAACACTGCTCACAAACATTAAAACAATTACATGGAAAACACAGAAACATATCTGTTGATTAAATGAGTGACTTCTTTTAAAAAGAAACAAGATGTTCTTCTGTCTGTGTTAGTGCAAGGGTTGCCCCAAAGCAGGAAAATAACCTGGGAGCCTTTCAAAACTGAGCTCTGGCCAGTAAATAATTAGTGATAATTTACAAAGTTCAAGTAACAAAAGGTTAACATTGAAAATAAGACCAACAAGTTCAGATTGCAATGATAAGAAAAACTGTCTTATTCTAATTGGATATTATATTTTTTAAACGGGTCACTAAACTACACAGAAGTATATAATCAATACTTGTCAGGAGGGCAATTAATAAAGGAGAGAATGTTATATCAGGACTGCATTAAATAAAAAGGAAAACAGTTCATCTGTAAGCCAGGCCATCAGAAAGAGATGTCCCTGAGCCAGGGCTAAGTCTAATTAGAAACAAATATTGCCCCCATCAGACCTATTTATCCTCAGAAGCCTCTTATCTGCAAATAACCTGTTCTCAGAGGATCATAAATTTCCCTGCAAATTAAAACAACTCTGAGACACTATCTTATATCTGCTAAATTGGCAAAGACAGTTAAAAAGCCATAAAATTCAACATCAGGAGAGCTAGATGGTAAAAAGTGCAATATTCTACCATGGATCAAAATGTGATATTGAATAGTCTTTTTGCAGAGCAGTAGGTAGCATGCAAAAAGAGCTAGAACATTCTTCCTATCTTTCATCTTGGGGAGCTCACTATTATAACTATAACCTAATGATCCTATTGAAAGGAGAAAAGAAAATCCTTTGTTGAACAAATATAGTAACAACTTTATTCTTGACATGATGATAAATCATATTGACAACCCCTTCCTATACATACACACACACACACACACACACATATACAATACACAGAAGAAAAATAGGAAGAAATGGAAACAATGCCTCTACAATGATGATAATTATTAATATAATTTTAGTGGCAAATGTTCTTGATTTTGGATTAATATTTTTAGGCTTTTTTGCTTGCTTGTTTTGATGACTATTAAGTTAAAAAAATTAAAGAAACCTGAATGCCAGCCATTGTGTTAGATGCTAGGGAAACAAAAACAACAGCAAAACATTCCCTTACTTCAAGGAGCCCCTAAACAAGGAGGCAGATTGGTAGAGCTCTCAGAGCCTTGGCTCCCCTTGGCAGGGGATCTTAACTTTGTGGGGCATGGTGCAAACTGGTGAAGCTTATGGACCTTTCTCAGAAGAATGTTGTTAAAAGCATAAAATGAAAGAGAGTCTTACAAAAGAAAGCAATTAGGACAAAATACATTTATCAAAAAATTTTAAAGCAAGTTTATAGACCCTGGGTTAAGAATTCTTACTGGAAACAGAAGAGCTGGATTCAAATCCTGCCTCTTTTACAAGTCACTTCATTTCTCTGGGCCTTCAAGTCTTTACCTGTAAAAAAGGAGGCCAGACTTGACGTTTTTGCATCTCTTCCAATACAAGAGCCCTGGTGGTCTCTGGGGTCCCTCCTCCTCCAGATTTAGAATTACGATTCTATAAATTCCCCTGGCTATAGTCTCATAGTTTTACCATGAAAAGGGGAAAAAAGGTCCTCACCTCATTTTCTTAAAATCTTGTAGATCCAGTCTTGGCAACAAATTGATCTAATTATTGATCTCATTCTGTATATTTGAGAAACCCCTCTAATTTTCTTCTAATGGAGTTGTCACTAAAGAATTAAAGTCTATGCCATTGTCACAAAGCCTCTCTGCTTCAGCTCTAAAAGCCCCGTGAGCTTTGATAACACTTGAGAATAAGGGGAGGATTCCAGCCATGCACTCATGCCTGGAAGACCCAATGGGTCCAATGGAAAGCTCAAAGCCAGCACATAGCCACGTTCTGGATATCTGATTTACATAGGCACAGAATAAAAACCCGAGAGCTCTCCTATTCCCTAGAAAATCATATGTAGTATTGCCTCTGTATCTGCTCCAACCCCAAGACATTTTCTTCAACCCTACATCATAAGGGCAGATGTCTTGAAGGAAGCCAGGGATTTCAAGAGATAGAAGCAAGAAGAAAGATCACTCCAGACAATGGAGACCATTAATGCAAAGGAATGATGATAGGAGATGGCACAGCATGTGAGGAAATGCAAGCAGGTTATTATGTCCATGATTCAATCCATTATATTATGCAATCAACAAAGCTTTATGTCACCTAGTGTGTGCTGACCACCAAGGGACACTGAGAGAAATGCAATGCTGAGATAAGAATGTTCTGTCCTCATAAAGCTTAAGAGTCTGGTGGAGAAATATTACACAAATAACTAATGCACAAGAACATATGAACATATAAGAGAAATGCAAAATGCTTTTCTATATGAGTTATAAAAGGTAACATTTGAAAGAAAGCACTAAGGGAGGAAAAGGTGGGATGTAGAGGGCCAGAACTTTGGAGAAGTATACTTAAAACAGAGATACTTACAACAAGGTGTTAACTCAGTGGAATTGAGGAGATGATGGTTCTTTAGTATAAATATACTTAGTACTTAGCATGGTGATGGAATGGTTCTCTAGTTCACACATACATAGTGTGCTGTAATAATGTAATCATACCAAGGTATTTAAGGGCTGAGAAGGACTGGGAATGAGACATTGCATTTTTCACCATCCTCCTGGTGGCTCTCCTGCCTCCTGCACTCCCCCACTAAGACCAAGGACTCAGGCTGGTCCCAAGATCCTCCAGAGAGCTAGTCTGGATGGTATATTTTGGCACCTCAGCTTGGGAGCTCTAGAAAGCACACTACAGTGGGACATGAATGAGAACAATGACTAGTATCTTTTGGATGGACCATGGAATGTTAAGACTAACATAACCAAATGGGATCCCAGGAATGATCATTGTTGCAACACTTTGAAAAATAAGATTGGAGAAGAGGCACTGAATTTTGTGAGCAGATTGCTGAACTGGCTGATGATTCTGAAGGTCCCAGTGGGAACAGAGGTAGGAGTAAATACAAGTGGTATTCTAAAGTCAGAATTTGGCAGATGTTACCTAAGGCAGCAATTCTTGTGAAGAAGCACAGCCTCTGTAGGTGCTATAATTCTCATTTTCTTCAGCATCCCAGTGACTGAAGACCCTTGGAAAAACAAGTTCTTGCAAAACATTGCTGGACTTGAGACAGTGGAGATGGTGGCTCAAGGCAAGAGTTCAAGCAAGAAGTTGAGGCTGAAGACAAACATTTTGCAAAGAGGAGAGTTGAAACTGTGAGAATAAATGAAATCAAGAAAGGAGAGGAAGGATTTGGACAGAGAAGAGGGAAATGCTGGTCAATCAATACGTACTTATTAAACTCTTACTATGTGCTAGACACTGTGCTAAACACTAAGGATCCAAAGAAAGGCAAAAAACCAAGGTCCCTGGCCTCAAAGAACTCACATTTAAACAGAGAAAAAACACACAAATAATTGTGTTTGTGCAAAACAGATGCAGTTTAAATGGGAAGTAATCTGAGGACACAGGAGGGAAAGTCTTTTTGCTAAAGGTAGATTTAGTTCTGAAAGAGGGGGTGCCATGGTGCACCGAGCATTGGACCTGGGGTCAGAAAGACTTTTCTTTCCGAGTTCAAACACTTACCAGCTGTGTGATCCTGGACAAGTCACTTAACCCTGTTTGCCCAAGAAGGAAATGGTAAACCACTGCAATATTTTTGCCAAGACAACCTAAATGGGTTCACAAAGAGTTGAACATGATTGAAGCAAATGAAAATATTGAACAGTATTAGTTCTGAGTCTTGAAGGCAAAAGATAGAGACTAAGAGACACAAACCTGGTGAATCTCCAACTACCTTAAAAGATAAGAAAGAAGTGCAAAAATCAATAACTGAACTCAGGGGACCTGGATTCAAATCCTACCTTAGAGGCTTACTAAATGTATGAACTTGAGTTAATCACTTAAGCAGAGAGATGTTCTTTAAGCTTTCTTCTAATTCTGAATCTAAGATCCTACAAAACTGGGATCTAACATTTATTATTTATTTATTTTTACCAGAAAGGTAGAGGATGGTTTTCTTTGATAACAATAAAAAAGAATGCCTCTAAAAGAGCTCATCAGCTCTCCTGAAACCAAGTTTTATAATTTGCTTTCTGGACTCTGATCCTCCATTGGAGTATCTTTAAGATATTTCTGCATTACAGATGAGAAAACTGAGGGAGCCAAACAAAAAAAAAGGGTCATGAAGATGGACCTTGTGGGAAGATGACTTAAATAGCAAATAAGATGGTCCAGTCATGGATCATCCATGACTAGCAGTAGCCTCATGAAAATGATCTTAGCTTCCCCTTTTATAAATCAGGAAACATCTACTGGATGTGTCCCATAAAATTGGGAACATAAAAGAAAATCACAGAAGTGAAATAAAATTAGAAAAACAAAGTATAGCATTATCACTAAACATACCAAGAGCCAAAATTCTTTGTGAAGTCCCTACATTCATAGTCTTCCATTCAACTCACTGTTAAGCCCAGTATTTTTCTATTTTAGCATGGACCATCACAATAAATCATTTCAGGGTTGGTCATTTTCAAGCTATTTTTCAACACCTGGACTCATTTGGCCCTGGCTCTCCTCTCCCAGCCCAGCATCTCACCCGATTCTAAATCTCAACTGGCTCAAAAGAAACAAATAGCCATTACCTTTTTGTACTGCATTTCATGGTGAAATCAGACACCTGCAAGCAAGCTTTCTTCATGGAGTTCAATAGTAGGTGATTAATGCTCACCGGTCACCTTCTCCAACTCCCACTGTGCCCTTCAAGCCCAGCTGCTCTCATTTTAATTTTCCACTTGCATTCTTCTTACAAAAAACCTGCAAAGATCGAATCAGTCTCTCTCTGTGTTTCTCTGTCTACATCTGGCTGTCTGTCTCTTTCTGTCTGTCTCTCCCTTCCCCCATTTCTCAGGCCATTTATTTAATTTGGTCTGTAGGAAATAAAAAGTGAATTCTCTACAGAGAACAAATGCTAAGCTGACTTTTGATTCAACTTGGAGCATTTACTCATTTCACATGATCCCATGATTGACCTAGAAGTCCTGTCAGGGCCTTATGGGAGCAAATCAAACTTCCTTTCCATTGCTCAAGATTGGAAATCAGTTGTGTTTCAAATCAGGATTCTGAGAAAGTTTTTCTACCAGTCAAAGAAATAGTTAATTTGCTAGATATACTTAACCTATGCACTGGGACAGCAAGTGACTAGTCAAGCTCAAGAGATAGGAACTATTAGGTTCAAAGGATTTTTGATCCAGATTTATTATTTTAAATCACTTTTTAAAAAATGAATAGAAATCTATTTTTCTATCCCTCTCACTCTCCACTTCACTGGGAAAAATAAAAACAAGTTCTTTGTAATAATTATGAATAGTCAAGCAAAATAACTTCCCTCGTTGTCTACATTAAAATTCATAATGTTGGTGTGCGTGTGCGTGTGTATGTGTGTGTGATTCTACAACCTGAGTCCACCACCTCTGCTAGGAGATGGACAGTATGTTTCATCATCTATCATCTGGAATAATGATGATCTTTGTGTTGATCACAGTTCTTGCAATTTTCAAAGTTTGTCTTTATGATGTTGTTGATATTATATAAATTGTTTTCTAAGTTGTGCTTAATTTTCTCTGCATCAATTCATTCATGTCTTTTCATATCTCTTTCAAATCATCTATGTCCTTATTTCTTTCAACATAGTTGTAGTCGATCACATTCATATACCACAATTTATTCAACAGTTCTTCAATTGAGGGGCATCCCTTTATTTTCAAGTTTTCTTGCCACCACCCTCTTTATCAGAGATTTCTGACCACCTGTGTCTTCCTTTCCCAAGACGGTCTATTGCTTCCTACCTAGCATATAGAAATATTTAGGGTACTCCCAGAGCCTAGGTTTCAAGGATCATAGTCTCACACATCAAAAAAGTTGAAAAGAACCTTCACATTCAAATGCTCCAAAAGGGCATAGGAGAGGACTACATGGGGCCACGCTTGTATTATCACTTACAAATCCCCACTGTTCAATAGTTAGAGGACATAATTAGCCAAAGCAAAAGAATTACTGAAATACACATTAATGGGACCTATCCGTAAACTTAGGGTGTCCTTGCCCACAAATAGACCTAGTATCAGCAGAGTATTCATAAGGATCAGACATTTAGCAATACTTGAATTTTTTTTCATCAGTTCATTTATTAATTTTTTTAATCCTATAACCAAATCATAGAGCAATAAGGATGAAAAATAGATATACATGACCAACTTTACAGAAATCTTCCAATGTTGTCTTAGCCAAGAATTTCCACCTCCTTCTGAGTCAAGCCTTCCCCAGGGCTGCTCACAGCTAATATATTTGTCTAAAATAAATTCCTTCTCATCTTCTGTTTTCTATCTGTGCAATGAGTAGAATGTGCAGCAGAATTGAAAATAGGCAGGATGGCAGAAGAGAGGCCTGGCTCATACTCTCACTGTCTAATTGGCCCCTTAGTCATTGGTTAGGGGACAAAACATACCAGCAATCTCAGCTTCAAACTAAATAACTAGAAATTCCAATCACAATTTTTAAGAGAGGCAGAAAACCATCCAAATGAATCACCTTTAAAGTAAAATACTTAAATCTATACATCCTTAGAGACTTGCAAAGCTGAAAAGAAGCTTAGAAATGCTCTAACCTAACCAACTTGCCCAACCTAACCAACTTCCAGGAGGCATCAAAACCAAGGAGAAGGAAAAAAGAATAAGCATTTATGTAGTGCCTATTATATGCCAGCCACTGTGTGATTATTATCCCTGTGCTATTATTATCCACTGGGCTATTATTTTACTGTTGACTGAGATGACTAAGGCTGGATATAGGGTCAGGGGAGGGGAACGGGGAATTCGCCAGCAGTGCTGCCTTTCTTAATGCATCCAAACCAGGAAGTGTTTCTTTTTAACACTTAACTAAGATATTTTCTTCTGAGAACTTTTTTTTATTTCTATGGTGTGAGATGGTCCTCATAAGCACGTTTAGTTCTGGTTGGACTTTATGCTTAACAGGGCTCATGCTTAAACAGATAACAATAGAGTAATGTAGAATGGAAATTTTTTTTAAAGGCAATATAAGGGCAGCTAAATGGTGCAATGGATAGAACACTAGCCTTGAAGTGAGAAGGACCTGAGTTCAAATCTAACCTCAGACACTTGACACTTCCTAAGTGTGTGACCCTGGATAAGTCACTTAACCCCAATTGCCTCAGGGGGAAAAAAAAGGGAAATATGGAGGCTGGGAAGTCTAATATATATAATTACACACATGTATTCATATTAAAAAGGTTAAACCCTTAACGTGTTACAGTACATTAATTAAAGTGTTCAGGTTAATGTATGATGATCCACATCAGCGCTTTTAATTTTTTTTCATCTTCTATTCTGAGTTGCTTAAACCTTCACATTCCTACTCAATGCATTTGAATAATGTGTTAATTTTTTTAAAAAATCATAATAGCACATTTATGTAGTGCTTTAAGTTCCCAAATCTCTCTCTATGCCTCAACTTATTTGTCTGTAGGATGTGAATAATGACACTCGTACAATTCTACCCAACAGGATTGCTGGGAGGAAAGTGTCTTGTAAAGTTGAACATTTTTTATAAACATCAAAAACCTCTAGAAGAAAGATATGTTTGATGTAGGGGAATCAAAGAATGAGGTTTGGGGAAGAAGGAGAGAGAATTCAAGAGCAAGGATGGTATTTTTTACTGTGCTGTGTTTTGTTTGTTTCACTAACCATAGCAGTGATTACCATTATGTCTTGCGTATCACGGCCAAATATACATCTGGGGAATGTGTCATGTTACTAAGGAAAGAATGCTGGATTCCAAGTCAAGGAACCTGAGTTCAAAATCCATCTTTGCTTTGTCACTAGCACACATTAACTGTGGGCTAATTAAGGCAAGTCCCTTAACCTATCTGGGTCTTGATTTACTCCTCTGTAAAATGAGACATTTGAACTAGATGACCTCTCTTTCAGCTCCCAATTTATGTTCTAACAATAAACTTTTTTGGTCACAGCTCTCAATGAACACCTACCTATTGAGTTGTAGAGGACTGTGACCTACTTTAGTGTTGGACCCATGAAAATAATAGATTCTTAAAGTATCAAAAAAGTGTTTAGCAGGGCAGTCCTGCATACAAATAAGCCATGTTGCTACTCCTATCAAACTATTTGGTTTCCCCCAAATATGATATCCATATCATCCTTGAAACTTCCCCAATACTTGCCTTTTCTGTTTCTGATCTGTTTCTTCTCTGCTGGTTTTAGTGTATCTTTTCTTCTCCCCTCACTTTCTTGTTCTTTACGTTTCTTTTCTTTGGGTTCATTATTAATCGTAATGGAGGCATTGACTCTGTTTCTAATCTGAACGGTTTTTCCCTCCTTAGACAGCCTAATGGCTCCCCCATCCCACTTCAGGTCATTACCACAATGGTACCAGATTTAGCTTTTTAGCCATGTTTGACTTTTTAGCCCACTATAGCTCAGAATTTCTCAGTTTAAGCAAGACATTAGCACCAGCTTCCCCAGTAGCAGATACCACAAACATGCATCACCACATCTAAGATATATAATTTTTTCCTTATCTTTATTTCTTTTTTCCAGATACCATAAAAGTAAAAACAATAAAAAAGTAGCATTACTGGGCAATAATTTTTTGAGATAACCGAGCAGGAAATAGAAGCAAGGGAAATTATCTTTTAGAAGTTAGCCCTATCTGGAGGTAATAAAGTAGAGACAGAGATTAGATGAGGTGATGAAAATCCAGGATAACACATAGAATTTTGTAAAGGCAGCCACAAACTGTCAAGATAGAATAGACCATCTATGTATCATGTCTTTTTATGGTTCTTACAAACTATCTTCCCTAAATCTTTGTAGTGCTCAATCATTTATAGAGCTAAAATAAAACATGGAGCTTGAGACAAATATTAGAAGGAATGGACAGAGAAAGAAAAAAAGCCTATAATTTCCACTAAAAATGGAAAATGATGCTGATAGGTAATGGATTTGATTGAATATCTTGATGTGTTTGTTGTAGGTGGACCCAAATGCCAAGATTATTCCTGCATTCATCCTCAAATTTCTCTTGGGTTTCATTTAAGAGTTGAGAGTATGGCAGCAGCTCAGTGCAAGCAGGCATTGGGCCATTTTCAGCCTCTCAGCTGTCCTGTTTTCTACATGCATGTCATATTCTGTATCCTAAATTAACAGCAATCACAGATCTTTAAAAGTTTATAGATCATATCTACCCAAAGCCATATTTCAAATGTGGGATTTAGTGTGTGTATTCCATCTCCAAACTCCAGTCCTACAGCTTAGCAGAGCAATGGCCTTAGAGAGAGGCTGTGTCTCAGACACAGGATGGCTCATGACCTGTTGTGTCCTGCTTTCTAGAGCCCCCAAGTTGGAGCGGCAAAGTGTACTGTTGTTTTCTAGAGCTCCCATGCCCGGGTGATTAAAATAAACCATCCTAGTGGAGAAGTGATGAGGCAAGACTCCTGAGGATGGTGGAAATAGGAAGTCCATTTATTCCAAAGACTTTCCCCTTTTTATACCCTCATACTGTTATATAACAAAAACAACACTGGGCATGCGTCCAATATATACTGTGCACAGGGGACCACATAAACAACTTGCTATTGCATGGAGTTTGCAACCTGGTATCACTCTGCTTCAATCTCAACACAGGTTGTCACAATCCCCTGACTTCTCAGGAAAGCCGAGAGCCCCTGGGGGAGATGGGGAGCCGAACCAGACATTGTCAGCAGGTTCCCTCTGGGCTGAAGGGTCTTATATCTCACCTAGAATTTCCCCACTCTGAGACCCTCTACAAGGATCAGTGTGCTAAAAGTATTATATGCTTGGAAAAAAGTAAGTTCAAAATGATGAAATTTTGCAGTGTCATGTACAATCTTCTCTTCCTGCCCTTTTTATATATAAATGTTCATATTTTTTGGTATGTGTCAAATTAAGAATGCCAAAAAAATTTAAATTTTGTAAAAAAACTACTTGCTGGAGGTGAGAAATTCACCAGTGTGATAGTGAACCTTTCTGAATTTTGCTTGGCTAGTTCTTGGCCCACAGTTCAAATTCCCTCTAGCTTCATAGGACCTATTAGAGCTTGTGACCCATTGGGCAGAGCTTTTAATATTCAAATCAGGATACAATGAGCTATCAGGATACAAACTGTCCCCCCCCCAAAAAAAAAATTATAGGTTAGGCTTGTTCAGAGTGATGAATTAGAGCCAATAAATAAAAATTATCCAAACGATGACTTTGACTTAATTTTTTTAAAAAATGCTTTTTAGGAGGAAAAAAAAACACTAAGAACTGCCTGAAATGGAAATTGACTTTTTTCCCCAGAAGCATCCCTATGACTGGAAGTTTCTAAGCTCAGTCAGGATGATCTCTTGGGGTCAATCAATTGAAAGAAATCATGTCATTTCTAGTGGTGCCAATGGTCTCAAGAAGTAGTACCAAAAATAACTTGTAGAGTTAAAAAATGACTTTATTTTTGTTTCATTTCGAGGACAGTATAGAGATATGCATAAGGCAGAAAGGAGAGAGAGTGAAGATATGAGAAAAACTTTCATGCCTTTGACCATTTGCTTTGTTTTTTCCTCCTCCCAAGACTACTGAGCACTGCATAAAAAAATCATGAGAATTGTGCATTGGTCATACAATCTAAATCATCACTTTGGATGTATAGAATTATTTTAGGATCTTCAATAACTTCCTATTGCTGATAATTACAGGTTAATAACTAATTATCTATGACTAACAAAATTACAAATTCATGAAACATCTGGAGCTAGAAGGGGTAACCAAGTTCAGCTCCTTGTTTTACAGAAAAGGAAACTGAGACTTGGCAAGATTGGGGTCACTCAGGTAGCAGAGTTAAGATTCAAACTAAGCTTTTTCAATTCTATTCTCATCTTCTTGATTTAATTCAACAAAGAAATATTAAGTACTTGTCATTTGCAAGACAGAGGGGACACAAACAGAAAATGAAAATTGCCCCTGCCATATACAGCTTGTATATGGATTAGCTCATCCATGACAATTTAAGAAAAGATCATTACTGAATAAAAGGATCAGAAGAAAAGCTTCCAGTAGGAGATAACTCACAAAATGAGCCTTGAAAGAAGTTAAGAGGTGAAGGTGTGGCATGGAGGGGATCCTCTGAGTACAAATGAATTACAAGTGTGCAAAGGCAAGGGAAGGAATAAAGACTTCTGGGACAGCAAGCATTGTCACTCTGGCCAGAACATAGAGGACAGAAAGATGGGCAATATTATATAAGTGCAGACTGTCAGGCTGGAGTCAGATTGAGAGGGATATTACATGTAAAGCTGAGGAGGTGGCTTATCATCCGAGAAAACAGCCTGCATTTAAGATCCTCCTCAGATTGATTTTGGGCAGCTAGTGGCACTATGGTGCACAGATTCCTCTCCGGGAGTTCAAATCCAGCCTCAGACACTTACTGTCTGTGTGACTTTGGGCAAGTCACTTAACCCTGTCTGCCCTAGTTCCTCATCTGTAAAATGAGCCGGAGAAGGAATTGCCAAAAAAAAAACAAAAACAAACAAAAAAAAAAAACAAATGGGATCATGAAGAGTCAGAATGACTAAATGACACTGAATAACTAAATCAATCTGATTTTACTGATGTTTCCAGATTGATCATCCATTATTCCACTCCATAAATTTTATAGTGTCAGACAAACTGGCATACACAATATTTTCAGGATACAGGTACATAAGATTTGGAGTTAGAAAGGCCCCGAGCAACTGTCTAGTCCGATCCCCTCATTTTATAGATGAAGAAATTGAGATATAGAGAGATGAGTGATTGGCCTAAATTGAGACCAAAAAATTATGTGCTCTTCCTACTACATGATATTACTCTGAGCTTTCTTTTGCTATCTCCATGACTTTGCTCATTCCTTTTTCTTTGGTAGGAGTGTCTTCCCTTTCAAAAAAAAAAAAACCTGGAAAGACTTACATGAACTGTTGCTGAGTGAAAAGAAAAGAACAGGAGAACACTGTACACAGTAATAGCAACATTGTACAATGATCAACTGTGATAGACTTTGTTCTTCTCAGGAATACAGTGATCCAAGACAATTGCAAAAGATTTGTGATGGAAAATGCCATCCACATTTAGAGAAAGAACTATGGAGTCTGAATGCAGATTAAGCACATGATTTTCTCTTAAATTTTTTTCTTTCTCATGGATTTTTCCTTTTTATTCTGATTCTTCTTTCACAAATATTTAACATGATTGTACATGTATACCCTTTTATCAGAGTGCTTGCTATCTTGGAGAGAGAAGGGAGAAAAAATGTGGAACTCAAAACCTTACAAAAATGAATATTGAAAATTATTTTTACTTGTAATGGGAAAGAAGTAAAATACTATTAAGAGAAGGGAAAAGGAATGTCTTCCTCCAATTACTCCTATGAACAGTCTTTTCTATGAACAGTACTTTCAAGTCCCAGATCAACAAGCTTTCCTTTCTCTAAATTCCTATGGTGTTTTATTGAATCAACTCCAGATAATTAACATAGATATCTTATACTGTAAGATCATGGAATCATAAATCTAGAGGCTAAGAGTTTAAAGATCTTGTCCAACTCCCTCATTTTACAGATGTGAGGAAACCATGGCCAACACAAGGCGACTGACTTGGAAAAGTTATAGAGGTAGGGAGTGAAGAAGATAGAATTCAAACTCAGGTCCTCTCTCATCAAGTTCAGAATTCCTTACTCTGTCACTATTCTAAGCTCTTTGAGGCCAGGTTCTATGCTTTACACATTTTTACTTCCCTCAAAGACTTAATATATTACCTTATACATTACAGAGCATTTAATATTGATATAAAGTAGGATTCCCTGCCTGAGTTATAAGCAAGATCCCTGCACCTACTCATGTTCTAGGAACTACCCGTATACTATGTTCTTACCCAAATCTATAGAATCAAACCATGGTGGAAAAACATTTCTAAAGGAAGCAACTGGCAGTATTGAGAAGCAAATAGGTTTGATGGCTAACTGGAAAGGAAAAGTCAGCTCATTTTGTGGGGAGGAAGAAAAGTAGAGGAGAGATCTTCAAATTCATTATTTGGAAGATTGGATTTTATATGGAGGAAGGACTTGGGTGAACTATAAAATAAAAATCTATTTAGTGTGTGCCTGGAGCATGCTCTGACTCTGCAACTAGCTGAGGGCATAAATAAGTCCCAGAGGGCTGTCTCTGTTTTTTCTAAGTTGCCAAATGATTTCATCCTCAAGCGCCCAGGAAGTCTAAAAGAGGAAACTTCTTCCTGATGATTCTTCAAAGGAACAGGATGTTTTAGAGGATGGTGGGGTGGGGGAAATTTAAGCTGCAAGAATACGGGTAGTATTAAATGATGAAGAAAGAACAAAGGAGAAGCAAAAAGATAACATGTTTGTGTAATTATTTCAGCTCTGTAAATGGAAGCAACCTGAGTTAGCAACAAAATTCAAATTAAAAAAAAAATGGACAAGCCTAGATAAAGCTTTATAAATTTGTTATAAATTACATGTAACATATAATTATAAATTATCAAATATTAAGTGTACCATTTCTCTTATGGGCAGCCAGGTGGCACAGTGGATAGAGTGCCAGATTTAAAAAGGAAGACTTATCTTGAGAAGTTCAAATCTAGGTTCAGATATTTATTAGCTTTGTGAGCCTAAGCTTTGTTTGCCTCAGTTTCCTCATCTGTAAAATGAGCTTGAAAAGGAAATGGTAAATCATTCCAGTATCTTTGCCATGAAAATCCCAAATAGGGGCATGGAGAGTCAGTCACTAGTGAAATGACTAAATAACAACAAATTATCTTAAACAAAGCTTAACTCTGGTGTCACCTTCTTCATGATGTCCTAATATCCCTCCACACCCAAAAAAGTCTCATGTTTATTTCATATGTATTTACACATATCTATGTCATCTTCTACCAATAGATTAAGTTCCTAAAGGGCAGAGATTGTTTCTTTTTTTTTTTTTTTTTGTACTTTGTATTTCCAGCATCTAATACAATATCTGAAATACTGTATCCTTAATAATTGATTCATTGAAACATAAAACCCTTAAAATGCAAGGCTGCACATGCTAAGAAGGAAAATCCCTTTTATTTATTCTTTTTATTTGATGGTTTGGGGGGAATTTCATATTGTCAGGATTTGATTGGAAGTCTCTTTTCCCAGTGACTCTCCCCCACACACACTTCCTTTCAGGCTTAACCCCTGTACCATCTCCCAGGAGAAAATCCTTCTTGACAGCCCTATTTATCAGTGATTTTTCTCTTTTTGCATTTTTTCATCTGTTTAGAAGTTATATTTCTATCTCAGAATGTCAGCTCCCTGAAGGCAGACTGCTTTCCAGGTCATCTTTGTGCCCCCAGTACCAAATCTATTCTTCATATATAGAAAATGCTTCACAAATTGGGCTAAACTGAATTAGGCACACAGGGAAGTTGCTGGATGTGTTGAAAAACATGTTATCAATAGTTTTATTTTACTGGGAAAAAAGAAAATCAAAGAGAAGCTTCAAGAATCCTGACTTCTGATGCTGGTTCTTCCAGTTCTAGAATATTTTGATTCCATCACTTTTAAATCATTTCGTGACTTTCATCTCTATAACAGATTAAAAAAGAGCACTTTGAACACTGTTCCATCCCTCACAAGAGCCCACAGAGAGCTCAGATTTATCTTGACAAAAATATAAGAATTAGAAATTTGGCTTACCTTATACATAAATTGGCATACCATATACATATCATTGTCTTTGAACTGTCCTCTAAAAAAAAGGAAAATCACTTTACTGCAGAGAAATGGGAGGGGAGATTTAGCCCAATGAATGTACATTTAAAATACTTAGCTTACATGTGTGTATATATACAATGTATATATATATACATATATACACATACACATGTGTATATATCTATATGTATTTATGTATGTATGTTTATATTCATATATATATATATAGATACTCAAGCATCATGTTTATATAATGCTTTTCTTTCAAATGACTCAATACTCTTTGAGATTTTTAAAATAATCCTCACAAAGGTATGTATATAGTAATACTTTATGGCAGGGAAAAATAAATGAATGAAAAAGCATTTATTAAAACACTAGTGTCAGGCACTGTGCTAATTTCTGTGAAGTACAAATACAAAAGGGAAGGTCAAGAAAGTGACTTCTTACTCTTTCTCCCAAAGCTATGATTTCTCCCTTCTGTTCAGAGCTAGAAAATTTTATGAAAAAAGAAAAATAGATATATTTTTCTATCTCTAGTCCAGGATATCTGGGTCCAGGAATCTCTCTTCCAAGCTGCCACATCTCCTTTACTGGAATGATTAAAAATTCAACCTAGTCAGATTAGAGAAAACATTTAAATGCATGGGCCCTGGAACCCTGGATTTTTATAGAGAATGAGAAAGCAATGAGATGCTTATTACTGTTTAAATAATACTGCATCATATTAATATTTGCACTAGAAACAATTGGTAGAAGTTGTAAAGATGCAGAATCAGTGCTCATAGAGGAATTGATAGCTCCCCACAAATAGAATGAGCTGCCTTGTACATAGGGTAGTGATTTCACAAATACTGGACACCTGTCTTTATTTTTTTTATTATTTTTTATTATAGCTTTTTATGTACAAAGCATATGCAAGGTTATTTTTCAACATTGACTCTTGCAAAAACTTCTGTTTCAACTTTTCCCCTCCTTCCCTCCACCCCCTTCCCTAGATGGCAGGTAGTCCCACACATATTAAATATGTTAAAGTCTGTGTTAAATACAATATACATATACATATTTATACAGTTTATCTTGTTGCACAAGAAAGATCAGGTTTAGAAAGAGGATAAAAATAACCTGAGAAGAAAAAACAAAAATGCAAGCAAACAATAACACAAAGAGTGGAAATGTTATGTTATGGTCCATACTCATTTCCCAGTGTTCTTTCTCTGGGTGTAGCTGTTCATTACAGATCAGTTGGAACTGATTTGGATCCTCTCATTGTTGAAGAGAGCCATGTCCATTAGAATTGATCATCATGTAGTATGTTGTTGAAGTATATAATGATCTCCTGGTCCTCCTCATTTCACTCAGCATCAGTTCATGTAAGTCTCTCCAGGCCTTTCTGTATTCATCTGCTGGTCATTTCTTACCGAACAATAATATTCCATAACATTCATATACCACAATTTAGTCAGCCATTCTCCAATTGATGGGCATCCATTCAATTTCCAGTTTCTAGCCACTACAAAGAGGGCTGCCACAAACATTTGTGCATATGTGGGTCCCTTTCCCTTCTTTAAGATCTCTTTGGGATAGAAGCCCAGTAGTAACACTGCTGGATCCAAGGGTATGCACAGTTTGATAAACTTTTTGAGCATAGTTCCAAATCCCTCTACAGAATGGCTGGATCCATCACAACTCCACTAACAATGCATCAGTGAACACCTATCTTTAAACAGAGATTGTAGCATCTTAGGAGCATGGTCTGAATGTTTTAACAGAGTGGATAGAATGCTGAACGTGAGTTCAAATCCAGCCTCAGACACCTACTTTCTGATTTACTCTTGGCAAGTCACTCTTCAGTTTTCTCATCTGTAAAATGGGGATAATAATAACACCTATCTCTCAAGGGGCGTCAGGGAGATCAAATAAGATAAAAATTGTAAAGCAATTTATAACTAGTATAAACATTGGCTAATTATTATTGTTATTATTTTCATTATCAAATAAAGGAACCAATCAGGAACTGTTCCTTCCAACCATGAACTCTATGGTCATCTATTGTAGATAATAATCCTGCTCAGCTATGTTTGACAAGATGTTGTCTGAGGTGCCTTTCTGAGTCAGAGATTCTGAGTCTGGCTTCACATGTATCCCACAGCTCTAGTTAAGAAGAACACTGTCCTCCCTCCAATCTTAAGGTCACTAAGCAAACAGCACCAAATGGATACATTCAACAAATAGCACAAGAAACAAAACAAAAGACATGAGTCTCACATCATTGGCTTTGCTCTTGCTTCACAAGTCATGCAAATTAGTTATTTCAAAAGCTCTGGACATATGGCATGCACTCATCCATTCATCACTCATCACTCTGCAGTTGCTGGATGACCAGCTGGCCTCACTACAGTGATGCAGGAAGAAACACGAGGGATCAGGAGCAGCAGGCAGGGAGAGCTTATGGGTACTTCCCACATGTTATAGTCTTGAAGTGTTGGCTGTAGGCAGAGAAACTAAGGGTCCACTCCTGACTCTGGCCCTGACTCAATGAAGAGCCCAAGGCAGTTCAACACAAAGTCCTGATGTGTGTTGTGAAAAACAGAATCAACCCCAATGGAGGCAAGATTGGTCAAGCAGAATCACCATTTCAAAGCAGGGTTGGCATATAGATTAACTAGTACAAAGCAAACACAGAAATCCCTTCTACAAAATCCCAAACAAGTCATTGCCTTGTCTCTGTAAACTTCCAGTAAAGCTAGGCATGGTGATACCCTCTTGCAACCCCCACTACTGGAAGAGGTTAAGGCTTTGTGGATAGCTTTTGTTTGAGTGCACCAAGCTGTAGTACAGCCACCACCGACTGTGTCCACACTAAGGCTGGCTCTAATATGATGAACCCTCAGGAGTGGGGGGCCACTTAAGGTTCCTGAGAAGGAATGAACTAGTTCAGTCTGGAAAATAACCAAGCAGATTAAAGCTTCTATGCCAATCAGTGTTCAGCTTGTGCCCATAAATGGCACTACATTTCTAGCCTGAGTGGGATGGGGAAATAGAGGAGAAAATGTTAGTGACAGATGGAAAGAAGAGAGGAAAGGAGAAAAGGAGGAAAGAAGAATCCACTACATCCTAAGAAAGTTCATTTCAAATCTAGACCACTTTCACTGTTAGGAAATTATTGCTTATGTCAAACAAAAATCTGTTTCTCAGTTCTCTAGGACCAAGCAAAGCAAATTAAATCCCCTTTCTATGTACCCAGTCATCGTTCCACACATTCCTACTACTAACCACTGCAAAGTAGTTTGTTCTCTAGATTAATAAACCTCGAATTATAATGATATGATTTGATTTCCACTCTACTGCCAAAATGATCTGCCTACTCTTTCCATAGATAACATTTCATCTTCCACCTTCCTGCTTTTGCATTGTCTGTCTCCCATGCCTAGAATGTTTTCCTTCCTCAGTTCTATTTCTTGGCATCCTTACCCTTTGTCAAGACTCAGTTCAAATGGTAAACAAGCTGATTTTAGAAAGACATGGAAAGATTTATATGAACAGATGCTGAGTGAAACAAGCAAGCAGAACCAGGAATACATTGTACATAATAACAGCAAGAAAGCACAATGATCAACTATGAAAGATTTGGTTCTTCTCAGTGGTTCAATGATCCAAAGCAACCTAATAGACTTTGGACAGAAAATGCCATCTCCATCCAGAGAAAGAACTATGGAGATTGAACATAAATCAACACATGCTATGTTTACTTCTTTTTTCTGTTTTTTTCCTCTCCCATAGTTTTTCCCTTTTGTTCTGATTTTTCTCTCCCAACATAATTCATAAAGCAATGTGCATTAAAATAAATAAATTATTTTAAAGGCTCATTTCAAATGCCAAGTGCTACACCCAGAGCTTTTCTGACAACTATCGTAGCTGACAGAAACACCCACACACACACACTCCAAAATTCCTTTGGTTTACTTTGTGTATGTTTTGTATTTTCATATCTGTGTGCATTCTGTCTCCCCTAAGAGAATGTAGAAGGTCTTTTAGGGCAGGCACTGTTTTGTTTTCATCTTTGTATCTTCAATGCCAAACACACAGAAGGTGCTTAATGAACGTTTGTTGAATTTAATTGAATTCTGGCTGTCCTGGACATGAGCCAGTATGTCAATCAATGTCCTTCCTGAAATAGGGCACTCAGAAAAGCCTCAACATATCTTTATGGAGGAAAAAGAAATCGGTCCCCAGATCTTGATGGTATTGCCATTGCCACAGTGGTCACTCTACAGCAACTCAGCTACAAGGTTAGTGTCCAGTCTACACTGTTCTTATATATGAATACTTTACAATCCATCCTGTGAGCCCGGCAGTACCCAGGAGACTAGCACATGAAGCCTTATTCTCTTACTGTCTGCAAGCAGAAGCTTGGCTGGCAGGACAAATACAAGACTAAAGATTCTCCTCTACCCTCCCTAGAAAGACATCTTGTTCATAATGAGACCACTGTATATTTACAAAGTCTTTTATTAAACAACTTGGACAAGGTACCAGGCAAGACAATAAGCTTTAGAGATGGATTTTCTTACCTAACCATTCATCAAGTTACTGCCTGCAATGTTTTGACCTAAGGGATAAGAATAGGAAATGATATTATATAGAAGGCTTATGAAACTCTCACAGTGCTTGCTTGCTTGCTAGCTCTCTCCCCTTTTCTATCTCTGTTCTTTTTGTGTTACTGTCTCTGTCTCTCTCTGTATCTGTTTCTGCCTCTGTCTCCCTGTCTTTGTTTCTATCTGTCTTTTTCTCGCTCCCTCCCCTTTTTCTTCTCTCTCTCTCTCTCTCTCTCTCTCTCTCTCTCTCTCTCTCTCTCTCTCTCTCTCTCTCTCTCTCTCTCTTTCTCTCTCTCTCTCCCCTTCCCCGCCGCTGTCCCTCTCTGTCTGCCCTCTCAGTCTCCATTCTTATCTCTCTTTCTCCTCTCTTCTCTCTTCCCATTCCCCTGTCTCATAACACTTCTCATCTACCCAAGATGATTCTTAACCTGGGGGTGAGGTGGGACTGTGAACTAGGATGAGGAGGGGATTTAGATCCTTATTTCAATAACATTTGCTTTCCTGAGGTATTTTATGTTACGTGTTTTAAAAAAATACATCTTTTTCAAAAGGAGTCCAGGCGCTTCACCAGTCACTGCTATCAAGGTCAGCTTCAGAAAAAGGCAGAAAATTCCCAATTTATACTACAGCAGAAAACCATATAATAAGCACAAATATGCTGGAGTTAAAACAAGGGCCTTGTCTCATTTAAACTTTGTATCATCTGGTATGGAGGTTCTATGTTTTAGACACAGCAAGTGCTTAATGTTTATGGAACACAAGGAATGCATGAATGAATGGTGCCTGTCATTTCTGTTTAAATTTCAAGCAACAAATTGAACATACAGTTTTTAAAAAATTTCTAGTAGTTCATTCTTGGTAGTATGAATCATTTCATTTTATTTAACACAATTATTCTGACTGAATAGATAGAGCTCCATTTAAAACATTTTCTAGTTGAACATATAATCTCAAATTCCTAATTACTTCCTGCTAGGTTGCATTCATGTCTCAGTTGATTATCCACTTAGACTATTAAGCCTCAATTAAAAATTCTGGTAACAGCAAAGCTGAGGCTGTGCAACTGGTCATAGGCTCTTGGCTCCAGTTTGCTCTGTGGGAATCTTCAGGACCTCCCTGAAGCTTGGTGCATCATGGTGAGAAAGGCTTAAATGAATTACCCCAGATGGTAATTAGGAACATGCCCAGGAGTGTGTTGTAACCTCTTTTCCCCCTAATTTAGAAGTGGAGAGGAAATCATAAGTCAATTTCAGGTGCCTCAGGGCTTGTGTTTAGGGAGCCCCATTTTCTTGGCCTCCTTTCTCCCCCCTCTCCTGGGCTCAAAAAAAAAAAAAAAAAAAGCAAAAGGACAGAAAGTTGCTCCAAAGTAAGAAACAAGGGAAAAACCAAGATTGAAATAGACACTGTATTTTCTACTTAACCAAATACAGAGTGAGTGAGCTACAATTCTGCCACCTGAGCAATTTTCCCAAACTGCTTTGTAAAGGAGGTCCCCTTTCATTATAAGGAGGCCATCAAATAAAATGAGATAACTGGAGTCCATCCTAAAGATGGGCAATTATATTCTTGCCCTGATATTAGGCTGCTCAGTAGATAGAATGTGGTATTTGGAGTTCAGAAGACCTGAGTTCAAGTTCTGCTTTAGATACCAACTGTGATATTCTTGGCAAGTCACATAATCTCTCTCAATGGCAGATTCCTCATCCGAAAAATGGGAATGATAATACCATCTATTTCCCAGGGTTGTTGTAAGGATCAAATCAGTTAACATAAAGAGCTTACATAAATACTGTTTTTTTGGTGATCTCAGACACAAAGTTTTGAGGAATCTTGACAGCTTCAGGAGAAATTGGTGACAGAATCTTGGAAGCTTAAATACAACTGGAATCAGCAGGTACCATTCCTCTCTTCTCTACCAATCACCTACTTTCTTGTGATTGATGATAAACAGAATGGGTTCTCATATTCTCTATATCGGTCGGCAACAATAAAGATATCATCTATAATGGAATATCATTTGCAAAAGTTGTTTGTCGCCTTCTAAAAGCTTCAAGAATGCTTTCATCCAAGTAGAATTTTATACATTAAATCTATATATTTTTATACAAATGGGGAAAATATATATGGGTCAATAGTTGTTGAGGCTTTCTGAGTTGCCTTTTTTTTTGGTAATCAAAGGATTTTCAAAATTCCAAAATTTCTCTTAGTTTTGGTTTCTTCACTCCCCTCTGTCAGACTGAGAATCCTTCAATGCCCTCAAAATTATAGAGCTCTCTTGTGTGTGATTAGCCTCATCCATCAGCAATTCCCCTTCTTCATTTTCTTATGAATCATTTTAACTTCCTCTAGAATAGGGATTCTTAACCTTTTTTGGATCAAGACCCTTTGTGCAATGTATTGAAGCCTATAGATGCCTTCTCATATTTTTTAAAGATATAGAATGAAAGGCAATAAAAGAGAGCTAACAAAACCAAAATTATTTTTAGAAGTTCATGGACCCCAGGTTAAACATCCCATAACCTGGAAGTATAGTTAGCCCTAGAAGCCCTCCACAGAGTCCTACTTCAAAGCCCCAATGCCTCATCCTAATTGGATATAAAGTAACCTTGAGTTCTTGAAAGCTGTGCTGGCAGAAGATTTCAGCTTCCTGGATAGACCTTTGAGTATAGTAGTTCTGGCAATGGAATGTGTTATCAAGGCTGATGTTTTGGAAGTATAATACTGTACAGAGAGGGGCATATCTTTTATGTGCTGGTCCTTGATGATGAATTCTTTGACCCAAAATGACAAATTATTACTTTTGAATACCTCATTGTACAACGGAAATCCTTCTAAACTTATACCTTTTTCATCCCTTCTTCAATGAAACTCATGGAGCTTTAAAACTGGAAAATGCCTTAAACTGAAGTTCTTTAACTGTGGTCCTTGAAAAGATTTCAAGGGACCCATGAACTTGGATTGGAAAAAAATACATATTTCTTTTCCTTACCCTCTAATTTAAATTTAGTATTTATTGATCAAAAAATATGATATATGCCCACAGGGCTATAAAATCATGTATACTTCTTGAACCTAACAATACCACTACTAGACATGAATTCCAAAAGAATCTTTTAAATAAGGAAAAGGACCTATATCTTCAAAAATGTGTTTAGCAACTCTTTTCTCAAGGCAAAGAATTGAAGTTGAGGGGATGCCCATCAATTGGGGAATGCCTAAATAAATTGTGATATGTGATTATGATGAAATACTATTGTTCTATAATAAATGATGAATAGCATGCTCTCAGAAAAACCTGGAAGTCCTCCATGAGCTCATGCAAAATGAAATATATTGAGTACAAAGTCATAACAATGTTGTGGGATGATCAGCTGTGAATGATTTTCTTATTCTCAGCAATACAATGATCCAAAACTACTCTGAAAGACGATGATGAAAAATGCTATCCATACCTAGAAAAAAAAGAACTGATTGTATCTGAATGCAGATTGAAGCATACTTTTTAAACTTTATTTTTCTCAAGGGTTGTTTTTTAGATGGGAAGCTATGTTTTCTTTAGCAACATAACTTTTATGGAAATGTTTTGCTTAACTTCACATGTGTCTTCTCAATGGGAGGCATGGGGATAGAGGAAAGGAGAGAATCTGAAATTCAAAGTTTTTTTTTAAAATGTAAAAATTGTTTTATATGTAACTGGGAAACATAAAATATTAAAAATTAATATTTATGAAAAATATTGCAAAAGTATGCAAAAAGCATATTCCTAGGAAGGACCCCTTAGGTTTCATCAAGCTGCCAAAGAGACCGATGATACCCAGAATCTCTATCTTAGAGATATACTCTCATTTCACAGATGAGGAAACAACTAATTTCTACTGTTCCAAGAATTTAGGACTCCCAATTGCCAGACCAATGCTACTTCTACTTCAACATAATGGCTCAACCACTCTTCTATCTTTCTCCTCTTCCTCCTCTCTTAGACAATCACTCATATGGCACTAAGCAGTCAATTACATTCCTGAATCATAATTTCTTCCTTCTGAACCTGATTCTATTGAACACTCTGGTGTACAGCATGCCATCTACCTTTACTCTCAGTGGCTTTCAGACTTCTATTTTTTTAAAAGATGATGATGCTTGGATATTCCCATAACTCTGCATTTCACCCTTCACACCATCTGCTTCTTTATTTGTGACTCATAACTAATACACAGCAAAGGAAATCTCTTTGTATCCCACAGCAACAAGACATTCAGGGAACTAATTATCTTCACATTTCCCCCACTATCTCACATAGGATGATGGTAGTGACAGGAGTAAACTTAGTTGGGAAAAACAGGAAAACAGGAGTAAGAAAAGGAAGAATACAACCAGAGTGACATGAAAAAGTAGGCTCTCCATGATTAAAATGGAAGATGTTCAATATGGCTGCTTTGCATGTCTGGAAATCATATTCCCAGTCTACAGGTCCATGAGGTAAATTAAGGACAATTCCTGACATAGGACAGGGAGGAAGAGGTCATATATATACTATCACCTAAAACAAGGAAGAAGAAGTCATGCATTATGTCATGTACCATGACTTTTGGCTGACTTAGAATCTTAGAATCTGT
Source organism: Sarcophilus harrisii (assembly GCF_902635505.1). Classification (NCBI taxonomy): domain Eukaryota; kingdom Metazoa; phylum Chordata; class Mammalia; order Dasyuromorphia; family Dasyuridae; genus Sarcophilus; species Sarcophilus harrisii. The sequence goes on from NC_045430.1 coordinate 250,331,382, forward strand.
AGTAGAAAATAAACTTCTTGAGAATGGGAAGAGTTATCATTGTAGTTTCTGTGTCTCCAGCAGCTACCACAGTGCCTAACACACATTAAGTACTTAATCTGTGTTTGCTGAACTGAATTTGTGTTTGTGGTTTTGTTTTTGTGAGGAATGCCCTGGAAAGAGATGAAGGTTTGAAGTGGAGTTACTATGAAAGAGTAGAATCAAATACCTCAACCATAGCCCTGCCTTCACTTGCTGCCAATATGTAAACACCACATCCTAGGAGTCTTCTTCTACAACAGGTGTATAGTGTGTGGGATGGGATTGTGTAAAACACCCGTAAAGAATTGTTCCTTTGATATAAGAATACAACTTGGTGAACTCATAAAGATCCACATAAAGCATTTCATCAGTGGGCAATATGTCAAAGAGTGGGAATAGCAAAGTTGTACAAAATGTTTCTTTGTCAGGTGCACATTCAAACCAACTCACACCATTTATTCAAAACCCACTATGTGGAAGGCACTGTCCTCGGTCCTGGGGAAAATGTTCAGTTAGTTTCCTGGCCCCATTAAGCTTACAACCTACAAAGCAAATCAGAATTGGTTTCAACATGGTTCAGCTCCTCATTATTCAATTAGTCTGGAGCAAATCACTCCCAATTTAGAATCCTCTGGACTTAACTTCTCAGGCTTTCAGTGCCCTCACCTATCAAATACAGGAATTAGATCAGATAATCCATAATGTATTTCTTCCAGATGGAAAGGGGAGGGAGAGGAAGTTACTTTAACAAGGTATCATGAAGACTGTAACAAAGCACGGAATAATGGAAAGAACATGGAGCTGCAGTAAGAGTTCCTGGGTTCAAACCCCAAGTCTGTCATTTACAATCTATGTGATTTTGACTAAATAATTCCAAAACCTTCTGGGCTTCAGTTTTCTCACTGGCAAAATAAAGATAGACAACTTTAAACCTATGATCTTATTACAAGAGTATAAGAGAGAGTTACACGGCTTTTAGAACTGGAATTCTTTACCTTCCTTGCACCATGGGCCCCTTTAGCAGTTTGGTTAAATGCCAAAATAAAATATATAGTATTACAAAGGAAACCAATTTATTGAAGTAGTTATTAAAATATAGTTTTTAATTTCATATACTCCAGGTTAAGAATCTGCATAGGAGGACTCTGACAAGATACAAAAGTGTATGTACCTTTATCTACTTCCTGTCCCAATTAAAAAAAGATCTTTACTGTCAAATACCCAGATTTCAACATTTAATAGAGCTTATTTGAAACATCTTCACCACTTGGAAGAAAAGTACTATTACAACATGGCCTTCTGGATACATTTTTATCTAAGTCAGAATTTCTTTAAGGGAAAATGATAATACATCAATGTAAAATTCTAGAGTCAATGTCAAATAAGTTAATCTTCAAAAAATTAGCCAAGTTTAAAAAGTCTATAAATATTTTTAAAAGGCTGATAGAATGGTTCCCAGCACTGATTTTTCTTAGCCAAAATGTTCAGCAAAGACAATGACTTATAGATTTTTAGATATGCAAAGGAACTAGTCAACACTCCTGGGAACCCAATTATCTGGCATAGACAGTACTTGAAATCTAGTCTCCTGACATCTGGGCCATTGCTCTTTTCACACATGTTGCATTCCTTCATTTTGCATGCTGACTCACCAGTTTTACTCCTTCTTCCAGAATACTAAAGGCATTCAAGCCCCAGTCACAATCAGATCCCAATATTCTATCTACCTTATCCCCAACTATTTCCCCTATATGAATGCTTCATTATAGTCAAGCTAAACTCATTGTTCCTAGGGGTTCATTGATATGTTGATATATCGACTTTGCTCCCATCAAGCTCCTGGCCTCACCATCACTGCTTACCTTTGAGTTTCACTCAGTTGTCAAAACCCAGTTCAAGCCAACCTTCTCCACAAATTTTCTCCAATTGAACCAGATTACAGTGATCCTTCCTACCTCTGAATGTCTACTCCCTTTATTTATCTATGATACTCATCTTCAGCATAGACTAACTTTTACTATTCATTATGTTTTCACGTGTCTTGCCTCCCTTATTTAACTATAAAGTCATGTGAAACATGAATCAAAACTATCCTATAGTCTCGTTCTATTCCCAGTCACTCTGTGCAGCCCAGTGACTTATACCCAGCAGGCCTTCAGTCTTGAATCTTTTAGTTTTCTATGATTTAAAGCAGATGAGAGGATTATTGCTCAGATATAGGCTGAATTTGAATAGCCAATGTGATCTCTTCCCTTTCTATAATCCTGTGACTTGCTAGCTGAACCAAATCAGCTCTTAATAGTCCTTTTTCTTTCTGGAGATCTTGTGCCTTCTCCTAGGACTTTCTTCTCCTTTCTCTGAAATAATCAAGGCTACTCCTCCTCCACGAGAAAAGAGTCACCTTTTCCCATCTTCTCATTGTGCCTAAGATAGCACTTTGTATACAGTGGGGATTCTATAAATGTTATTACTGACTGATAAAGCCCCCAGGGACTCAGAGCAGTGTATGCAGCTTTCTAAGTTGTTCCAATTAAAATCAGATAGTCACTTAAGCACAAAGAGAATTGGGGATAAATATTCAGACAAGCTCACTCAGTAGAGAGGTGGGACTTGTCCTAATACCAATGGATCAGAAATCAATGATGGCAAAATGAAGGTGACCTTTTCTCACCATATAAGATGAGCGTTATGGAGGCAAAAAGTTAAATCAGGCAATTAGCATAAGGTACACTTAATAAGCTTAAGCTCTTGGATGACTCTCATCTTTATTTTTGGAATATGTAATTTAATTTATTTTATCTTTTTTTTCCAATTAAAAAGCATTAATTTTTCTCTTCATACCATCTCCCCTCATTGAAAAAGGAAATCCTTGTAACATGAATATTCAAAAAAATAAATCCCCACATGGGTCGTGTCCAAAAATGGAAGTCTCACTCTGCATCCTGAATCCACCATTAGGAGATAAGTAGGAAACTTCATCATTTTTTGGAATCTCAACTCACATCTTTACACAATCCTGCAGTTATATGACAAGGGAATCAAGCAAGCAGAGAGAGTGGAAAAAGCAAAAGAGCTAGAATCAATAGTTGCAAGTTCAAATGCTGCTTCTGCTACATATGCCAAATGTATGACTTTAAGTCTTGCTTTAACATCCCTGGGCTGCAGTATTTGCATCTGTTAAATGAGGGTGCTAGAGTAGAGAGCCTGCAAGGTCCCCTCCAGGTTTAACTCCATGATCCTAATGGTGTCTATCACCTCTGTGTCTGGGCAGGGAGGGCACATCAGATGTCATCAGAATAAAATAAGTTCCTCTCCACTCACTAGAGGTACAAGGTAGCCGCCACTGAAGAAGCCAGTCTCATAATGAAATGCTTGGCAGCAGCCAAGTCTCTGAGCACTGCTGCTTCTCTGGCAAGAAGTAAGCTCCCGAAATTGGAAGTGAGGGAGGATACAATTCAGTATTCTATCTTGAAAGACAGCAGCTCTGAGTGTGACTTTCCTGTATGCATTTTCAACATGAATTGATTCCTACTTCCATAAAGATGAGTTGCTTTGGAACAAGCATGAGCATCTCTTAACCACTGTGATGAGTTTCATCTATTTATTTTTTCAACTGGAATAAGTTAACCACTGGGAAAAAAGATGATAGGCTGTCAGTTGCTACTTGCTCCCTACAAAAACTCTTGAGTCTCAGTTTCTTATGGAAGTTGAGTCAAGGATTCTTAATCTTTTTTGGATTATAAATCCTCCCCCCCCCCACTTGTTTTAATTATCTAAGGAAGCCCAAATAACTGTGGTTTGCTGCCTCTAGTCACAAATAAAGGAAATGTTAAATTTCAGTTAGAGATTGCTTAAAATAAAAATGTTTCCCCTCATCCAAGTTTAGAGACTTCCTGAAATTTATTCACAAATCCCAGGTTAAGAACCTCTGAACTAGATGGTTTCTAGTCAATTCCAGGTATAAAGTCTACATAAGGAGACAATAAGGTGAAAGATGAAAAACAATAGATTTGGTGGCAGCAGACTTGAGTCTGAATCATGGTTCTGTAACTCCTTAGCCCTGTGACCTTGGATTCCTTCCTTAACCTGACCTAACCTCAGACTTCTCTTTTATAGAAGGTGGGAGCTGGACTAAATAACCTCTGAGAGATGTCCTTTCCAGTACTTAATCCTAAATTCTCTACAAAGGACTGAACAAGAAGAAATAGACTTCTAATACAACAAGATTTTCAGGGAGAAAATTTTATTTAGGTTCAAGAAAAGTCTTCCAGAAAATGTGGATGGTTGATAATTGAAGAGAGAGAAGTGTATTTTATTCTCTAAGGTCACAAGTAACCAGATAGACTAATCCAAACTGATAAAAACCAGAGTGCTTTTAAAAGGAAATAAAACCGGGAATCTCAAAGATAGTTAATATACCATCCTACTGTTTCTCCACTTCTTCTTTTGCTCTCCTTCTTGAATATCGTTGCATACTGCTTCCACTCCAACCCTGCCCTGGTTTACTCTGGTAATATGGGGACCCATGTGAGAAAGCATCAACGACTCATCTTACAAGCAACACTGAGTAGAGTTAATGTACAATTTGGAGAGTCAATATAATTATTGTAAGGTTGGTGATTCTTCAAAAATAGTTGAAAATTAAATATAATAACAACTATGATCAAAGAACCATAGATTTAGATTGAGAAGGGAACTTAATCCAATCCTGTCATTTTATAGGTATAGAAATCTGTAGAGAGAAGGAGCAGCTATACTTCTAGAGTCTGAAAAAGTGAAAAAATCTTTCTTTCACTTATAATATTTCAAGACTGCTACCATGTTTTCCTTCTTAAATTTTATCCATCTACTCCTGGAAAAATATCCCCATTATTTCAATTGATTCTTTCATAGCATGGTCTCCAATTCATCCCCCATCCTGTTCACCATAGTTTGTCTAGCTATGCTGATAGCAGGAACTAAACCAAGTATGCCAGATGGAATCAGACCAGGGACTCCTCAACTCCCATCCCCAAAACCACCTTGGATACCAGATGCCTCTGTGAGATCTAGGCTAGCAGTCACCTTTTGGGCTACCATGTCATACAGCTATTAAAAATGCCAACATCTGTTCTTTATACCTCAAAGAAATATTGTGAAAAAGAACTGCATAAACTATAAAATTTTAGATAAATGTGAATCATGATTGCCACATAGATTTGTTTCTACCTCCAAGTTAGAGGTGGAGCTGTCCTCTCAAGGTCTCTCACAGTCACAGGAGTCTATGAATCTCTGCTAGACAGTCAGCAGTGTTAGGCTAATTTTGGGGCACTAAATGAGGTCTGGGGCTGGCAGACTAATAGGAAATGAGCCCTTTGGGACTGCAATGTGTACTGAATTTCACTTAAATATCTGAAAAAGAAATGTATCTTGGCTAAGAAAATTAAGGCAATGCTAAATAATAGAATGTTAAATGAAGAATGAAATAAAATCATCAAGAGCTATAAAAAAGGTTTGGGGGCACTATCTGAAGCAACAGTTCAGTGGGTTATGTTTTTCCAAGGAAGAAAAAATTAATTAGGGTTTATGATGCCTCAGTAGGAAAATACTCACATCAAATAGAGAGAAACTGGCTTAAAGAATGACTAAGCATTAGCTTTATGATTCCAAGTTTAAAAGCAGCCTTTACTCCTTTTAAATGCAATTGTGTCTCTCTTCCTCCCTCACCAAGTCACACAAAAATCATCATCATCATCCTCACTATCATCATCATCATTGTCATCACCATCATCAGGCTGACATTTCTAAAACATCTTATCACATACACATTATCTTACTGGGGAAGCCAGGTTCCAGTGCATAAAATATTAGACATGGAATCACCAACCTGAATTAAAATCTTGTTTCAAAGCCTAACTAGCTCTGTGACGCTGGATAAATATCTGAATCTCTTTAATTCTTGGTTTCCTTCTTTGAAAAATGAAAGAATAATGATAATTATATTGGCAGTACCTTTTTATAGGACAGGTACTGCCAATATAATTATCCCTATTTTACAGATAAGAAAACTGAAGGTCAGACAAGTTAGACAAATGGCCTATCGTCACACAGTTATGGTTACATTACAATATCTAAATTGTAGGCTGTTAGGATCTCCAATGAACTGCCAATGGGGGAAAAAAAACTGTTCATGGCTTTTTGGATAAGTAAATATCTAAGCAAGCACTATTGACTCACGTTTATTTTAATTCTTCCAGGCCTATCAGTGGTGCCATATTTCTTTCTTTCCATGTGAAATCAAATTATAGATCTACTGGTTTTTCTTTTGAATACAAATAGGCCAATTGCTGAATTTTAAAATTTATCTGTTAGTACAAATAATGTCCTTGGCACCTACTTAGGTAGCTCCTACCATACCATCATACCCTTGCTTACATGTTGCTTTGGAATTGTCCAAGACAAAGTGCAGGCACAAGGTTTGGTTCTGTCACCAATTTCCTATAACATCTGGAGGTAATTCATTTTGGAAGGAACCTCAGAGGCTATTGAGTTCAACTTCTTATTTTAGAGATGTGGAAAGATTGATAGAGGAAGCTTAAGTCCGTTAGCTGAGGTTGCAAAGACATAATTGGTAAAGAGGGGGAACTCAGCCCTGTCATTTAGGAGCTAGTAGCCTTTTCCCTACATCACTACACTCTTGTAGCAGAGTCATTTTCTCCATTACAGAATGAGAAAACTCTGCACAGGAAATTTCCATAATTTAACCAAAGTCCTGGAGCAAGTCCATGGAGAAGGAGAGCAAGAAGCCTAACCACTTTGGCCTGAAATGGATCACATCTTGAGCCTAAAGCAGACCTGAATTTGAGGGGAGCAGGAAAAGACCCAGGATTTACCATTCCTATTCTTCACAGGTTTCACATAGCTTGACAGTAAACATAGGAGAAGAAATATGAAGATGCCACTTAGATAAAGCTGGATAAGTCCACACCAATCAGGAAGGAGGCTGCTAAAAACAGCTTGAGAGGCAGAGAGAAAGAACTTGATTTCATCCTGAAAAATAAATGTCAAACTCCAGGTAGATCCAGAAAAGTTAAATGAGAAACAGAAGAAAGAGTTAAACAAAGACAGAACACAAAGAGAAAATTTCCATTCTGTTCAATTTGGCAGAGTATTTTTTGAGCTCTAATCATGTATTTAATAGGGAGGTAGATGGGAAATATTAAATTGTATAGCATAACCTTCTCTGAAAAGTATCTCAGATTTCATTTCATCCAATTCCTTCATCTTACAGATGAAAACCTGAGTTGGAAGAACTAAGTTTGATAACAAAATATAATTTAAGTTACAGAATGTCAGCAACTGATGGTATGTCTTCAGTAGTAATAGAGTTGAAAGCCTAAACCACAGTAACAAATCCAAATCTGTTGCCTTCAGGAGCATTCTTATTTCAAGATTTCAATAGTACCATGATTAAAGCTCCCTCAAGACTATCTCCACAGGTAAAGATTATGAGCCACCTTTTTATGCTGTATTATTCTAAAACCTTGTACTTCCACAGAGAAAAATCTACTCAACACAGCTTCCTTTCAATTCTTTTAAAATGTCATGGGGACCAAGGGAAAACTAAGGCTGTCCATTTGTCGTTCCTCACTCTTGCTTTAGGATCAGCACTCCCTCCTGCTCATATATGTGCTTGATGATATATATCTCTTTAACCACTGCTAAGTTACAAGTCATTGTTGATAATACTTTATACTGAGTGAGCATATTATCTATCATGAAATAAAATCAAAAATCAAAGAATCATAAAACTTTAGGGTCAAAAGAATCTGCAAAAGCTATCTACTCCAAATTATATCTAAAAAAGCCTTCTATAGCAACATCTCCAAATGTGATCTTTCTAGCTAGGAGTAGAGAGGAAAGAGGAATGGATAGAGATCCACTGTTTCTCCTTATTCCATTCCGCTTTTGGATAACCCTAATTGTGGGAAATTTTTCAAGACAGAAAATGTAAATATGGTTCTGTGAAACTTTCATCCATTGCCCCTCAGTTGGAGAATTGCTGGGCAAATTGTGGTATAGGAATGTTATTGAATGTTATTGTTCTGTAAGAAATGACCAGCAGGATGAATATAGAGAGGCTTGGAGAGACTTACATGAACTGATGCTAAGTGAAATTAGCAGAACCAGAAGATCATTATATACTTCAACAACGATACTGTATGAGGATGCATTCTGATGGAAGTGGATTTCTTAGATCTAATTCAGTTCCAATTGATCAATGATGGACAGAAGCAGCTACACCCAAAGAAAGAACACTGGAAAACGAATGCAAACTGTCTGCATTTTTGTTTTTCTTCCCAGGTTATTTTTACCTTCTGAATCCAATTCTCCCTGTGCAACAAGAGAACTGTTTGGTTCTGCACACATATATTGTATCTAGGATACACTGTGACATATTTAACTTGTATAGGACTGCTTGCCATGTCGGGGAGGGGGTGAAGGGAGGGAGGGGAAAGTTGGAATTGAAGTGAGTGCAAGAGATAATGTTGTAAAAAATTACCAAGGCATGGGTTCTGTCAATAAAAAGTTATAATTATTATTTAAAAAAAAAGAAAAAAAGAGAAACTTTCATCCATTATTCCTGGGTATCCATCTTCTGGAACCAAGCACAAGTCAAGTAAAAAAGTATTTATTAAACATCTATTTTCTAGTGACTGTATTAAGTGCTGGGGATAGAAAGAAAGGCCAAAAAATGGCTCTTGCTCTAAAAGAGCTGATAGTCTAAAAGGGAAGACAATATGCAAACAACTCTGCAAAATTAAGATATATATACAGGATAAATTGGAGGGTGGTTTGCAAGGGAAAGCACCAGGAAAGGTTTTCACAAGAAGTAGGACTTCAGCTAAGACCTCAAGGAAGCCAGGAGCTAGAAAAGGAAGGAGAGAATTACACATATAGGACACAATCAAGGAAAATGCCTGGAGTCACAGATTGATATTGTATATGATAAACACCAAGGATGCCAATGTAAACTATGGGAGAAGGGAGGGGTAGAAGTCTAGAAAGGTAGGAAGAGGCACAAACCTAAACTTTCTTCTGGCTAACAATGTTTTAGTTACTTAAAGATAATGATCATATTTCTCACAGGACCCTAAGTTTTTTCTTCTCCAAGGTAAACATTTCCAGTTCCTTTAACCAAGCATCATAAAGGGGTATTTCTAATCACTCTTCTCTGGACACTCTCTAGATTATCAATGTCCATTCATCTGAAGGGAAGTCTAATCAGTTCACCAACAATCATTCATTTAGTGTAAGAAAAGAGTGGAGTGCTGGTGGTCTCAGAATAGAAAAATGAATCTCTGCCTTGAAGAGGCTTCTTTTTTGGGGACAAAAGAAGAGAACAATCAGTCTCTGAAAAAGGCTAGAGAGCAGAAATGCTTAACTTGGACTCCAGAAACTTTTATTTACATAGACAGATGGATGGATGGACAGAGGAAAGGATAGATGGAAAGAGTGATGGATATACAGACAGAGAGAAAGGATAGATTGGTAGATAGGGAGACAGACAAATAGTCAGGAGATAGACACAGAGACAAACAGCAGACAGAGACAGAGACACACAGAGAAAGATGGGGAGGGAAGGGAAGAGAGACAGAGACAGAGAGAGACAGATCAAGAAACAGATAAATGTAGAAATTGATAGGTGCATTTCAATATAAGTATATTCTTCTATAATCCTTTATATTCAAAGTTACACATTTTTTAAAAATTTCTGAGAAGCTGCCACAGGCTTTACCATACAGTCAAAAGGGGCCAGGGTAAAGAATCCTGTTGCAGAAGGAAAAGTAATTCAATGTGGACCACAAATATAAGAGATTTCTGCCATGACCAAAGCAAAAGGATCAAACTAAAGGAGGAATAAAAATAGCAAAGTTATTCTTAGCTCGAGTAGGAAAAGCAAAAAAAAAATCCAAAATATTCTTTTAGAGCATGGGACATCTGAGGGAAAGGAGAGAAAAAGATTACTTAAAATGTCGAGACAATACACCTGGTCTGAAGGATTTGATAATGAGCCAAATTTACAGACTAAAGAACAGAAAGGACATTGTGGTTTTTGAAGGACTCTTGGAGGAAGAACATGGCTTCCTAGGAGAACAGTGCTAAACATTACAAAAACAATTTTTAAAAATATTCTTGTTAAATATTAAATTAAGAACAAATATTCTCCCTTATTTCTTAGGCTTAGATGTAAGGAATGGGGGAAGACTCAACTTTTAAAGAAATAGACTCTTGGGGAGCCTATCTAATGAGCTTGTGCTAAATGAATTGTTTTTCCGATATTTTTGTTAAAATATAATCTACTTCAATCACATGGGCCTCATCATTCTTTGCACCTGTCAGGTCTTTTTCTTTTGTTTTCTTTTTAAAGAAAGTATCCATGATGGACTTGGTTCTTTTCAACAATAAGGTGATTCAAGCCAGTTCCAATGGTCTTGTGATGGATGCATCCAAAAAAAGGACTATGGGGACTGAATGTGGATCACAACTTAGTATTTTCAGTTTTTTTGTTGTTTGCTTGTTTTTTTTCTTTCCTTTTTCATCTGATTTTTATTATGCAACATGATAAATGTGAAAATATGTTTAGAAGAATTGCACATGTTTAACTTATATTGGATTACTTGTTATCTGGGGGAGGGCATGGGGGAAAGGAGGGAGAAAAATTTAGAAAACTATCTTTGCATGTATTTTAAAAATAGAAAACTATAATTTTTTAAAAATTAAAAGTATCCATGAGAATTACATTATTTAATAAGGAAATCAATTATCTGAAATGTAGTTAGGAAGAACTTGAAGGGCTATAGAAGTAAACCAGATTCTCCAAGAAGAGTTTAAAATTTCACAAAAGTGAAAAAAAAAGTCTCTTTAGGAAGGTAAAATAATCCTAGATGAAAGAATAAAGTGAGTCCTTACAATAAGTGGGGGGACATTAGGTTCAAGTCTTGGACTATTTTTTAGGACTTCTGATCTTAACGATGCATACAATCATTTTCTAATTAATAGTCATTAAATGATCCCCCAACCAAAGTAATTAATGTTTTATGTCCAATGAGCTTTTTACTAATCTCAGTAAACAAAGGATCAGGAATAAAGTAAGAAATGTCCTCCCTAGTGGAAAAAGGAGATATTTTTTGTTAGGGCTCGAGGCTAGGGGCTACATCAGGGATTCACATTAGTTCCTAACTATAGGGATTATGACTGTTTTATGACTTAAAAATTAAAAAAACTCTTTTCAGTAAACAGTCTTGTGCATCTTTACTTTTAATCTATGCCTCAGGAACAATGCTTCTTCCAAAGAAAAATTTTGGCAAGTTTTCTTGTTTGGTTTTAGGGACTTTTGGGGGGAGGGTTATTTTTTATTTTTTTATACAAAATTTGTGGATGGTAGGAATCCATAATAACTCCAAACTTTTTGTTCAAGACACATATTTTATTTGTTTCCAAGAAACTCAGTTACATTTTATCCATTTAATTGTAGCAACAATCCTTTATCTCTTATCTACTGGCTATTTCCATTTTTTTATTCTACAGCAAAAGAGATATTCATTCTCAAGGAAAAAGAAGGCAAGGAGGTATATCAGCAAGGGATGAGTCATCTGTACCATTCTCACCTCTGAAGTCTAGATCAGGGTCAGAAAGTAAACACTGATCCTCCATGACCAGCAAAAAAGCCTCTCCCCAAACTGTTAGTTCTAGTGGCCACTCTCTGGCTCAGTCCTTTCAGCACAAAGATTGATTCCCTTTATTTGGCATGAATTAGATCCAAATCATGGCTAAGAAATCCAAGGTCTGATCTTCAAATTGATTCCATCGAATTCCAAACCATCTGTGCTGCAAGTGATTTTATTCAGAAGTTTGGATCATTAGTTTTCAGAGCCAAAATTACACTATGGATAAAGACAAAGATTCCTATATTTATATCAGAATGTATAGCTGGATCCTTGGAAACATTAGAAATAATGTGTTCAAATGAAACAGTCTCCCTCCAAATCGGGAAAGGCTCTCTGAATAAGGCTCTAATCCCAAGGAAATCAACACTTAGATGTAATTTATATTGGATTAATAAGCCAATTTACCTTCCTTTCTTCTGAATCAGAATAAAAATGTGGCTGTTAACAAGACTCATCAATGGATCTCCAAATGTCTTTCAACATTTCCTCATCCACCTAACCATTATTCCTGTGGGATACACAGGTGGCCCAGATAATCGTGTTTTGACAGATGGAAAAGTTGAGAATATGTGTGAGAAATACAGTCCTCATATCCTGGCTTCTAGCCCAAAAGGATACTTGCTAACTCTTGATGAGAGCAGTTTTCTCAATCAGAAGAATGTGTTCATGTTTTTTCATATGTTTACTATTTAACATGTGAGATTCTCTCTCTCTCTCCCTCTCTTCTTCCCTCTTTTCCTCCCTTTCTCTATTTCATCTTGTCTTTCTCCTTTCTCTTTCATCTTTTTCTGTCTCTCTTTCTCTGTCTCTTATCTCTTTCTTTCTCCCTCTGTCTCTGTCTTTCACTCTCTCCTCCTCACTCTCTTCCTTCTTCCATATTTCTCTCTTCCTCCCTCCCTCCCTCCTTCTCCTCTCTTCTCTCTTTCTTCCTCTTGCCCCCCTTTAATCTCCCTCTGTTGTCTGTATATCTCTCTGTCACTCTCTTGTTCTCTCTGTCTCACTCTCTCTGCCTCTCCTCTTTCTTCTCTCTCTTTTCCTTCTTCCCCCTTCTCTCTCTTCCTTTGTCTCTTTCTTTCACTCTCTCACCTTTCTCATCTTTTTCATCTTGGTCTTTCATCTTTCTATAATCTGTCTCTCAACAAGAGTTACCTCTACATCTCTCTCTCTCTCTCTCTCTCTCTTTTTCTCTCTCTGTGTCTCTCTCTCTCTCTTTCTTTCTGTCCCCTCTGTCTTTCTTTTTTTTGTCTTTCATTGTCTCTCCTCCTTCTTCTGTCCTTTCTCTCTTTCTTCCTCTCCATTCTCTCTCCTCCTTTTTCTCTCTTTCCTTTCTCCATTTTTCACTCTCATCTTTCTTTTTATCTTTTTCTCATCTTGTCTTTCTCATCTCTCTCTGTCTCTCTATCTCTCTGATTCTCACCTTTCTTTTCTTTTTCATCTCTGTTTCGTCTTCCCCTTTAAAATTCAAAGGTTGGGTGAATAGGATTTACCCTTTCAATAAATCAATAGATATTTAGTAAGCACCTACTAAATCCCAATCACTGTGCTAAACAACAAGGACAGTAAAAGAGGCAAAAAAGCATTCCCTGCCCTCTAGGAGCTTGCTGATTAATGTGAGAAAAACAAACAACTAAATACAAAGAATAAATAGGAAATAATTAACAGAGGGAAGGCACTGAAATTCAGAGGAGTTGAGAAAGTGTGCAGTAAAAGATAAGGTTTTTATTGAGACATAAAGGAAGCAGTGCAGCCATTCAGCAGAGATGAAGGAGACCATTCCAGGCATGGGGGACAATCAAAGAAGATACCCAGAGCCAAGAGATCAAGGGTCTTAGTTCACAATACAGTAAGGAGACTGACTGGTATCACTGATCTAAGAAGACTGGAAAGGGAGGAGGTGGCCAGGTTAGCAAAAGCTTTGAACACCTAGCATATGGTGGTGTATTTGATCCTCAAGGCAATAGAGAGTCACTGGAGGTTTTTTGGTTTTGTTTTACTTTTTTAGAGTGGGCATGACTTGCACTTTAGTTGTGTTGATGGGTGAATGGAGTATGGATGGGAGAGAGCAAGAGACTTGAGGCACACAGACATCCCAGAAGAAATTGCAAAAAGTTGTTACGTGATAAGGGCCTGCTCCATAGAATGATAGTATCACAGAGAGAACAGGGCATATTAAAAGTTGTTGCAAAGGTAACATTGATATGCCTTGGCAACAGATTGATTGTGGGAGTGGGAGTAGGAGACAGTGAATTGAGGATGACACTCTGTTTGCAAAGATGAAGAATTGGGAAAATGGTATTGTTCTTTACAGTAACAGGGAATGTAAGAGGTTGGAGGGGAAGGATGAGTTCTGATTTGGACATGTCAAGTTTCAGATGCCTGAGGAACATCCAGTTCCAGACATCTAAAAGGCAGTGGAGATGCAAGATTAGAAGTCAGCAGAGAGGTTGTTGAGGCATAATATGTAGTTTTGAGAATCATCAGTATAGAGATGACAAATTCATAGGAGCTGATAAGAGTACTAAGTAAATGGGTATAGAAAGAGAAGAAGATTCTGACCATCTGTGGAACATCTGCAGTTAGAGGGATTGATCCAAGGGATGGATATGCAACAAATGATACAGAGAGGAAGCAGTCAAATAGGAGGAAAACCAGGAGAGAGTAGGGTCCTGAATATTTAAAGAGAGGAGTGTATTAAGGAGGAAAGAATGATAAACATGTCAAAGGCTGCAAAGGGGTCAAGAAGAAGGAAAACTGAGAAAAGAACAATGACTTTGGTAACTAAAAGAACATCATTAACTTTGGGGTGGGTGGAATGATAAGGTCAGAAGCCAGATCTAGGGGTTAAGAGTAAAAGGAGAGAAAGTGGAAGCCCTTATAATAAATGGCCTTAGCCACAAGGGGTAGAGGAGATATATAATGAAAGTATGTAAGAATGGAAGGATCAAATGTCGGGGTTTTCAGGATGGAGGAGCCATGGGCAAGTTTGTAAGTAGGTGGAAAGAAACAAGTAGACAGGAAAAGATTGAAAATAAGTGACAGGAGGAGACAGAAAGAAATTGGATCATGTGAACAGATTGGGAGATTAGCCTTGGTGAGAAGCAGGGATACCTCATAATGATGCACATGAGGAGTGAAGGAGGAGACAGTGGCAGGAGGAGATATTACTTTTTCTTCAGCTCACTCTCTATCAGTCTGGGGCATTATCTCTGTGTACAATTCTATGTCAGAGTGGGACAGAAATAAGGAACAAGCCCTTGAGTTCACTGGAATAATGAATTCCCAAGAAAGCAACTCCCTCATCAAATGCAGGTTAGCACCTTAACCGTAACTTAGCCTCAGAAAGCTCTGTGCTCAGTGCTAGTAAATGTCAGAGGTGAGACCTTGAACTCAGATCTTCTTAACATGGAGACCAACCAACCATCTATGCTATGCAGCTTCTCTTCAGGCCATATACTCCTGCAAATTTAAATGAGATGAACATTGACTTTAGTATTTACAGATCTGCCAGCTGGTGGTCACTTCATCTCTCACCTCTGTGATCTCCAAGCCTTGTGTGAATTTCTTGGTAGCCATATTGAAGTTCTTCCAGGATCTAAGCTAGTCCTAGATTAGAATGAATATGAATGCAGATTACAAAGAAAGAAATAGAAATGCATTCTTCCTCCATCCCCTTTCCCAACTCTTGACTATGCCGCCTTTACAATGAGTCAAATTTCTCCTTCCTAGGCTCCATTCCCTTTACACCTTTTCCTTCTATATACTAATCTATATACTGTTCTGGGCTTGTAAAAAAGAGGAAGAAATCAAAGCAAAGGAGGGCAGAATGGGAATGATAAAGGGAGGCTCCAATTCAAGAATAAGGACCTGGGATGAAATTAAAGTTGTCAGAAGAAATGGGCTGAGATGCTATGATAGAATGAAGCCCAATTCAGGAAAGAGCTGTGCCTCTTAGTAGCTGTATGACCTTAAGCTAGTCCCTTTATATGCCCCAGTAAGGTTTCCTCACCCAGAAAACAAAGGATTTGGGCTTAATCCAACTTGAACATTTCTCCCTCCCTCAAATCTATGCCAAATGATGACTTCAAAACCAAAAAAACAAACAAAACCCTCTCTGTCTCTTCTGTAACTTTGTCTCTCCTTCTGTCTCTGTTTTCCTATGGCTCTGTTGCTTTCCTTTTCTGTCCATCTGTCTGTCTGTTTGTTCTCAGTTCTCATTCCACTACAATCTTACTTTGATAAAATTCCTCAAAATAGGCCTAGCTTGATGGCTTCATTTGCAGGGTTTTTTTTTTAAATTTCCACTTCAGTATATAGGTTAGTTTCACTCACTACTTGTCCCTCATCTTCCCCACCTTCAAACCTCCCTCTAGCACCATTTGCATCAATTGAGATCATCCTTGGTAACTAAAGTAGTTAACATTTTTAAGAGTTAACAACCCAAACTTAAGTAAAGATTCTTCCAGGGACTTAAAGGTCTTTCTGGTGACCCCTCCATGTAATACCTCTGCTTTAGAGGCTGACTCCTCAGACCCTGGGGTAGAAAATTAATATCTTCTTTCTAGAAAATCAAATTGGGAGATGATTAGAACTGCTCTTGGTTACTCTCAGAAATGCTCTTGAGCTTTTTCCAGATCATTTCCCAGGGTCCTGGCAATTCCAATAAAGACATCCTTTAAAAACAAACTTGGTCACTAAGAATCAGAACCTGAAGAGACCAAATGAGGAGACAGCTTGCTTGCTTCTTATTAAAGAGCAGATATTTTGGAGACAATGTACTCAGTCAGGTGCCCATGCTGCTTTCTGTGCTAGGCAGATGCCACAGAAAGTTAAACAGTTTAACAAGCCCCCTTTCCTTAAACTGCCAAGTTCATGCAGGAAGCAGGACCCAGGAGGAAATGCAGCTCCTGACTATCTGGGGCTTCACTGTGAGGAATGCACGTTGCCAGTATTAATAGACCAAACAAGGAGTTTCAGAAGCCAAAAAAACTAAGAGAAAGAAATTCTAGGTCATGGGTTGGAGATAAATACCAGAAGTTATCTGAAAAATGGTTTCTTTAGCTCATCCAGAAAATACTTCCATGAGCACTGTTTACAAAGACAGGAGATGTCTCAGAGTTATAATTTCATCAGTATAGAGTACTTCCAGTAAGAAAACTCCTCCCAGTGCAGACTGGGACCTGTACAGCAAATTCTACTCTTGGGTTCCTGGGGTATTGAGGAACTGATTTGCCCAGGATCACACATTCAGATCTGTGTCAGCAGGGACAGGGTGGGATTAGACCCATGTCTCACTGGAAAAAAAAAAACAATACCCTATGGCTCTTAATTGGTAGATACAGATATTTTGTTATGTACACACAGTCCACACAGTGCTCTCTCTGGGTGCAGACGTCTCTCTCCATCACAAGTCTATTGGAATTGGCCTGAATCACCTCATTGTTGAAAATAGCCACATCTATCAGCATTGATCATTGTGTAATCTTGTTGCCGTGTACAGTATTCTCTTGGTTCTACTCACTTCACTTAGCATCAGTTCATGTAAGTCTCTCTGAAATCATTAAGACAGCATTTCTTGACTGGGGAATAGCTGAACAAACTGTGGTGTAAGGATGAAATGGATAATCCAGAAAAAAATGCTGAGAGTTTCAGAAAAACCGCCAAACTTATATGAAGTAATGCAGGATGAAATGAGTGGAACCAGGAAAAGAATTTGACCATAACAATATTGTGAAGACAAAGAACTGACCAATGAAACCACAAAGCACAGTTTCAGAGAATGGATGATGAAGCAAGCAATTCACCTACTGACAGAGTTAATAAACTCAGGAAACAAAACAAGATATAGATTTTGGCCAGTGTGGGGATTTGTTTTCCTTCACTAGGGATATTGGTTACAAGGGTTTTGTTTTTGTTTTTCCTTTTCTCATTGAGAGGATGGAGGGAAGTAAAGAAAGTGAGTTTTTATTAAGGGGGGGGGCAATTAAAAAAAATAATGCAGTTGTACAATCAGAAGACTTGAATTCAAGCCCATATCTGTCACTTAATACTTGTGTGGTCTCTAAACTAAACCTCACTGGAGTCTGTTATGTCTAAAATAATGAGATTGAACTAGAAGACCTCTATGTTATCTCTAAATTTTTGTATTAAACACACCCCCCAAATCACATAATTGCTGTACTAAAACATATTTACCTAAATTATTAATTCTTTCTGTATTCATGCTTATTATCACTTTTCTGTCTTTACCATTTTTAATTGGCTTTGTTTTCCTAAAGATGGAACCATAAACAAGGCTAAGAGCATGTCTAAGCCATTCTGGAAGAAAAAGTTTAGCCCAGATTTGAACCTTTTGTATATTTCCCTAGGTCTTCACATTGAAGCTCATGCATTTTGTTCACAGTAAAAACTGTAGTCTTCACTAATAAGCCATTTACTTTTATTTTTTAAAGACAAGATTCCACAAGGTATAATTATCTAGTTTCTTAAACAACTCCAGATTAAAAACCACAAATTTTAAAAGGAAGAAGGAGCCTCTAAAGGCAGTCACACAGACAGTAGCAAGAAGTGACAAGAAAGAAAATATGGGACAAAGAACATAAAGGTAAATACAACTCATATAAAGCACAGCAGAAAATCTGCAATTTATTGAAGAAAAGACTTCCATCTCAAGTGTTTAAATATTATTTCAAAGTTGAGAAGTTTAAAGATAAGATTTAGTTATTTAAAAAATATATTCCCAGTGGAACCCCATATCTTCCAATGGTGCCAAATAAAGGAGATTTTACTTTACATATAAATTCTATTAAAATAGCAGAACCCAAACCACGAGCAGATGAATATTATGGGAGTAAGAAAATTCCATTGTAATAATTAAGAAATTATAGAATAAGAAAAAAATCCCTTTAGACAAATGATTCAAATAAGTTTCCAACACAGAATTATGAAAAGATAAACAAGGGCCTTCCTTCCACATCACGCTTTTTTCCCTCTGAATTTCTTTGGTAATCCCATAATGCCTATACACTCCAGAATAATGTTGATTTTTTAAATTTAAGAGAGAGAGAGAAAAAGAGATGGTGGGAAGGGGAGAGAGGGAAAGAAGGAAGGAAAGAGGGAGGCAGAGAGGAAGAAAGAGAGTGTGTGTGTGTGTGTGTGTGTGTGTGTGTGTGTATACACACACATATATGTGAATCATATACTATATTTTAATTATAGATTAATAAAAAGTAAAGATTAAGCTTTTTTTCCCATTCAAGTTCACGAATCCTTTGAAATGTGTACATGAACCTCAGGTTAAGAACCCTTGTCCTAGATGGATTTTCTCTTCAACCAGGTTCTATGCTAACTTCTAAATAACTACAAGTATATGTATCTCATATATGTATATATATATATATCACATTTGTAGATAGATATCTACATATATCTACATGCACAAACACACACACAAACACTAAGAAACACTTCTGAAAGGCTCTTCAAGATTATGGTGGCCATCTGGCCAGATGAGAAGAAGATGAAAGTTTCCATTGCACTATCTGGTTTGTCAGTCAATAGAAAAAATTATCATAACCTTAATAAATGGATATTAAAACTAAAGCATCTATCAATAACACAAAACTGAAGAGGATGAGGAAAAGAAGAGACATTCACCTCTTCAACTGGTCCAAATGTGGTGTCTCTCTATGTATAGATGCTATTATTTGTATAACAAAGAAAATTTGAGAAATTCTATTATAAATAATTATACTACATTTCTAAAATTTCTGGGTTGATAAATAAAGATGATGGCAAAATCTAAAATGAACCACCACTGCAGCTCCCCCCATCCAGTTCTATTCAGGAACAGGTTTCATGCCCATCTATAAATATTTGGTTACACCAGAAAAAGGCTATTTGGAGAACCAAAAAGATTCCTCATCCCCTTCCCTCTGATTACAAGCCTGGCTACCAGAGATTGTATTAAAATATGAAAAATTAGTATTGATCCTCTAAGTCAAAAAAAAAAGTTCCTTTCAGTATTTGTCCTTTCTCCAGAACACAGATTTTCTTCAAAGCAAAAAAGCCTTTGCTTAATGGACATTAAATTATGGACTACAGTAAAAATGGTGAATAGTACCACACAGATATATTCCATCATAGTTGTTTTAAAACTAATCTATGTTTTCTTTAAATGTCACAAAAACTGAATCATCAAATCAATGATTTCCATTGGAATGGATTCAGAGGCCATCTTGTCTGACTTGTACCTGATAACAATGGTGTCAAACTCAAATAGAAGTGGGATCATTGATCCACATATAAGGATACCTAGGGGTCACATGTTGACTTAGTTTTAAAATGCAAACAGTTTTACACCTTTAGAACACTCCTAGGAAGTGGCAGCTTCCTCTCCTTTTCATATCCTAATCTGCTCGGCAGATGCCACTGCAAATGACTAAAGGGTTACTTTAATCCATCTTGTTCTTGAGAATTTGAATTAGCAGACCTTATTTTTAATAATTTAGAAACTTTGAACTTAGTTAATATGTATACTAGTTATAATACTATATTAGTTACGATGCATACAATACATGAATACATTGCTACTGTTATTGTTAGTTACAACTTCAAATATGCCCATTTTACAGATGATAAACTGAAGCACTTAATAAGGTTAGATTATTCCCATATGGTCATATATTACCCCAGGGCCAGGACTATAAGCTCTCCTATCCCAGTGCTCAGTAGGAGATTACTAAATCACATGCAGTGTCTCAAACAGCTTCCCAAGAGCCCCTGAAGCTTTTTTTCTATTTGACAAAAATCAGACCCATGACATATGACCACTGGTAGGTTCTCGAGCACTACTTCCCAGGGCTCCATGCAGCATCTTCCCCCATTTGACAAGGATCAGAGCCAATGCTCTGTGATTTAGGAAAAGTTTTCCTCTACCAACCACTCCCACAAAGACAGCACTGTAATGAAATTGAATAGATAAAGAGTATCAGTCTTAGTATTCCTGTCTGATACTCTGTAATTCTTGGTTATTTTTAAAACTCCAAGATAAATGAGAGTCACCAGGAAAAGAAAAACAAAAAAACTGAGCGATCATGCCCAACTTTCATGGCAAAAACTAGCAAAGGCTGGGTCCTTTCTTTACCAAGCTCCCAGATACTAACCTGGGATTTGTCTCAATCCCCAGCACCAGCCTTGACTCTGCTCTGTTCATGGAGTTCTACAGCTGGGAGTTTACTAGACTGCTTAAACTGAACACGTGCACTTCTTCCCAAAGCTGTAATAAAGCACATTTGTGGGACTCTCCGGAGACCCCGAGCTCTTAATTGTCTTTTTAGTTTGGCAAGTTTTCTTCATTACCAAGCTAGGAGATGGTGCGTGCAGTTCTGTACATTACACTCCATCATCACGCTCCTCAGCCGTGGGATGGGGAGCGAGATTTGGCCCAGCTGCTGCCGCACTAGTGTCTCCAGCAACCTCCCATCAGCTAATGTCTTGGCTAAATGAATGTCTCACTCCTCTCTACTCCCCGTTGCTAATCAGGAAAAGAGGCAATCTCCTGTGCTTTTTTATGAATTTCCAATTTTCTCTTCAAAGAGTCAGTTTTGAGCCCAAGCCGTAGGAGCTGACGCTCTCAAGCAGATGTTGCTTCTTCCTCCACTATTCCCCATCTGTATTTTTGCCAGCATTCAAAGAAAGGATATGTGAAGGTAATGAAATCTTCCCACAGGTCTAAATAATCTTCAATAAAACCTCCCACAGCTTTTAGTACGGACAACTCTTCGCTAGGGACTGTGAATAGACTCTAATAGATGTGCCAGCTTATCAGTGTGGATATTCCCTAAACAATTCAGATTGCAATCCCTCCAAACCTGCCCCACCAGTGACACTATAATCCATGTCATTCCAAAAGTTTGCCTCAAGGGGTCCACCCAATATATGGGAAGCCTGCCTCTCTTTCTCATGAGACCTCAATGATTCCAGTGGAATAAACCAAATCATGAATAATGAAGAAGAGTTAGAAAGATTATCCTGCTCTACTAGCCTAGGAAACAGTTGAACAAGAAAAATGTTGCTGTATGACTAACACTACTGCCACCAAATCCTAGAATATCTGTTGTTCATTTGGCAAGTTATTTCCTTCCTAAATAAAGTGATTAATGTGGGACAGATGGCAGATTATGTGGTATGGGGGTGGTGGTAGTGTGATGAAGCTTGGAACATGGGGAAGAAGTAAGGATAAAGGTGATAAAGCTACAGGGATGTAGATGTCCTAAGCAAACTCTGCCGGGTCTTTGTAACTCCCTCAAAATGCCTAGAAGCATGACCCAGTGACTCCTGAATATCTCCCCGGTCCTCCCATAAATTCTCCTTTTCTGTTCCCGTCCTTTCTCCTAATGCCCATCTACATCCTGGATATTTTGATTAATAAAAAGCAATTTTTAATGATGGGCCACACCATGACTTTTTCTGGTCAAGTATTTCCATGCACTATTATTCAAAAATTCAACAACTGCCAGAGTATTCTGTTATCTGGGGAACACCAGTGCCAAGGAACCACTGACAGGCACTGAGGCAATGGCCACCTCCCAACAAGAAGGTAAGAGAAACAATGGCAAAGATTTGGGGTTTGGTTTTGCCTTACCCTGGAGTGGTATGTAAGGCAGCCTTCGAACACGCTTACATCCTCATGGCCCATTAGTTCTGCGTTTCCTCACTCCTTGCTTCTTCTTGCATGCTGAACCAGATGCTGGAAAACAAAAACAAATGTCTGATGAAGGAATCATCCTACCTATTCTGCTCACAGCACATGGACAATGTGAGATATCTACCCCTTAGAACAACTACAGGGACACTTCCAAGTACAAATGTTTAAAGGATGTGTTATATCTGGACACAAGTGTCATGAGAGACTATCCCAAATAGTCCCCAAGTGGCCAAAATTTCCAGCACATATTTAGAACAGGGATAAGAGAGGATTTCACACCTGGAAGGATCCTTAGAGAGCACCTGGTACAACCTACTCATTTTACAGCTAAAGAGACGGTATCATTTATACCCTGTAAGCTTGGAAAAAGAGGCAAGGCAGGCATGTGTCAAAAATGGAAGGAGAGTTAATGATGGAAAGCTCAATGCCTACACCAATATTCATGAAATAATGAATATTTCATTTATTACCTACCCCAGCATGTGGGGCAGATTATTCTGTGGAACAGTCTTGACAAGAATTATGCAGAATGAGGAAATGTGGATGAACTATTCTCAGCAGGAATCCACTGAAGTACTAGAGGAATACTGAACCTTATAGAATCCACATTTATTCCATTTCTTCATTCATTCACAAGTGTTTTCCAAATATCGATTAATTTGAAAATCCTTACAAGTGATGGTTTTTTATTCCCTTGCTGAGACAAGAATAGAGCCCACTCTGATACCAACACAGTTATAAACTTGAAAAAGATGGTGGTCACTCTGGTTAAAAAGCCTAACTGAGAAGTTAGTTGAAATTACTATAGAAAGAGCTAATGGTGCTAAAAGTGGGGAAAAAACAAGAAGTGGGAAAAATCAAGGAATTTTGATGAAAAGCTATTCTTTAAGTAATTATTAATTATTCATTAAAGTTATTATAGAATTCAATGGTTTGTATTAAGTTTTAATTAAAATGTATCCACTCCCTAACTCCTAATAGGGTAGGACATTTTTCCATAAAGGACCCTGAACAAAATCAGAAATATTACTGAAAGCAGCCCAAATTGAAATGTGCTGGTGAAAGTTACAAAGTAAAACAGTATAAAGAAAAGTGTGGACTTAAATCTGTCTTCAGGATGAAGCTTTTACATGAAGGGAAATCACATAAGTCTAAGGCTAACAAACAATATCTCACATGCTGTGTATCCTGTTGCTACAAAAGTAACACTGTACATATCAAATGTGTTTTGTTTTGTTTATATTTATGTTTTGGGAGAGGGTTCTTTTATTTCCTGAAACTTTACCAGATGAAACTTTACATCTGCAGGAAATTCTGTTTCTTTTCAAATTAAAAGAGACCCCTGGTGCCTTCCACTCAGTCTTAGAATAGACATCTAGAGAGATGAAAGTGTAGGAAGCAGTGGGATGGAATGGTACGTTGCTGAACTTCAGAGGCACAAACACCTGAGTGCAAATCTAGCCTAACTCCCTAGTGAGCTGTGTGATTTTAGACAAGTCTTTTTAATTGACTTGGCTTCAGTATTTTTCTCTGTAAAATGAGTGAGTTTGGCTAGATTACCTGGCACTTCTTTTCCAGCTAAAATCTTTAGTATGAAATGGGCAAGTCAGTTCCTTTTCTTGGGCCTCAGTTTCCTCATCTGATAATTGAGAGTCTTAAACTAGATGACCCTGAATCCACCAGCCAAGTGATTTTTAGAATAAATAAAACAAGTCACTTTACCTCCATGATTCCTACTTCCTCTTCAGGATAATTGAAAATGGATTATTAATAACTCATGATTTGGGGAAATCCAGAATTCTCTCCCTTCATAAAAATGAGTTTTGGAGACATTGTCTAATTTTGTCCTCACACAAGCTCCAGCATATATTACAGATTGAACTTCTCAGGTTACAATTCAGGAGCCCTCAAACTTTTTAAATAGGGGGCCAGTTCACTGTAGCTCAGACTGTTGTAGGGCCAGACTATAATAAAAACAAAAACTTTGTTGTATGGGCCTTTAAATAAAGAAACTTCATAGCCTTGGGTGAGGGGGATAATCGTCCTCAGCTGCTGCATCTGGCCCGCGGGCCATAGTTTGAGGACCCCTGGGTTACATGCTTAGAAGTTAGATGCATTAGTAAAGTCACATAGTTAGTAAGTGGTATAGGCTATTTTTAAACTCAAATATTTTTGCTCTGAGTCTAGTACTATTTTCATTGTAATATGTTATCTTTTAAATTAGAAAATAAAATATAATAATAAATACAACACAAGATAAGGAGGGAAATTATTGGATTGGGTTCTGCTACTAAATCAATTTTGACTCAAGTCAATTGTTAATTTCTGGGCCTACCTTTTTTTTCTATAGAATAAAGAAAGTGGGCTACAAAGTTCAACACTCACTAATTCAACCAAATGCAGCTACATGGCAGGCCTTAAATTAGGTATGAAAGGCACACAAGACAATCAAACCTCATTCTCATTCTCAGGGCCCTTACAATCTAGCAACAAAGGGAAGATGTACACAAATCATTAGGAGAAGGTAAGGTATAAAAGGACAATAAGAAGCACAAACAAAATGTCCTGGAATTTGAAAGGAAGAAAAATGACTTCTAGTGGGGATAGAAATGAGGAAGGAAAAAGAAAGAAGATTTCATGGAAGAGATAAGCTGGAACTGAAGGATAAGTAGGAATTCCCAGAAGCTCGGTGATGCAAAAGATCCCTGAATTATCTAATCCAGGACTTCTTAAACTTTTTCCACTCATGACTTCTTTATGCTTGAGAATAGGCATATTAAATTGTATACAAATCAAACATTTACTGATAACAAATCCTAATTTTGTGATCCCCAAATTCAATTATATGACTCATATGGGATTGTAATCCACAGTTTGAGAAGTTTTGACCTTGTTTAGCCAATAAATACCCAAAGAGGAATCCACTTTACCACTTCCCTTACAAGTGAGAGAAAGGGAGAAATGGAGGAAATCTTTCTTTAGTGCCAACTATGTGCCAAGTACTCTGCTAGGCACTTTACAAATAGTATCTTACTTGATCCTCACAACAAATCTGTGAAATAGGTGATGGTGCTATCATCCTTCCTTTAGATTGAGGAAACTAAGGAAAACAGAATTTAAATGACTTGCTTAGAGTCTACCAGAAAGTGTTTAAGAGCATACTTGAACAAATGGTCTTCCAGATTCTATTTTGGAGATCTCTAGTAAGGGTGAACCTCCCTGGGAAAACAGGGACACTAATACATTGTTGGTGGAATTGTGAATACATCCAGCCATTCTGGAGAGCAATTTGGAACTATGCTCAAAAAGTTATCAAATTGTACATACCCTTTGATCCAGCAGTGTTTCTACTGGGCTTATATATCCCAAAGAAATCTTAAAGAAAGGAAAGGGACCTGTATGTGCACAAATGTTTATGGCAGGTCTCTTTGTAGTGGCCAGAAACTGGAAACTGAGTGGATGCCCATCAATTGGAGAATGGCTGAATAAATTGTGGTATATGAATATTATGGAATATTATTGTTCGGTAAGAAATGACCAGCAGGATGATTTCAGAAAGGCCTGGAGAGACTTACATGAACTGATGCTGAGTGAAATGAGCAGGACCAGGAGATCATTATATACTTCAACAACAATACTATATGATGATCAATTCTGATGGACGTGGCCCTCTTTAACAATGAGATGAACCAAATCAGTTCCAATAGAGCAGTAATGAACTGAACTAGCAACACCCAGTGAAAGAACTCTGGGAGATAACTATGAACCATTACATAGAATTCCCAATCCCTATATTTTTGTCCACCTGCATTTTTGATTTCCTTCACAGGCTAATGCTACACTATTTCAAAGTCTGATTCTTTCTATATAGCAAAATAACTGCTAAGACATGTATACTTATATTGTACATATTTAATGTGTATTGGTCAACCTGCCATCGGGGGTAGGAAATGGGGGGAAGGAGGAGAAAAAGTAGAACAAAAGGTTTGGCAATTGTCAATGCTGTAAAATTACCATGCATATAACTTGTAAATAAAAAACTATTAAAAAAAAAAAACAGGGTGAACCTCCTACTTCCTAAGGCAACCCATTCCACTTTTGATCACTTCTAAATTGTAGAGTACACACAGTCTCCAAAGAATGAAAGATAGAGGCCAAGCCAAAAAAAAATATGTCAAAATGATATGTCAAAAATAATAGACTGCCATTAACAAAAACTTACAGACTCCCATTAATAGAAATAGAGGAGTTTGTCTCCATCTTCTCAGAGAAGTAGAAGGTAAGGTTTTTTGCAGAGTAAGTGGTGGCCCAGTTGGGTATATGAAAGTTGCAACAGGAAATAAATTAAATATCAAATAAATCAATCAATAGGAAATAAATTAAATATCAAATAAATAAATTAATAGAATGATTAATTGTCAAGCATCATTTGTCCAAGTTAAGGTTTGACAGCTTGGATTTGCAATGGGATTGGTTTCAAGATTTCCCCTCCAATATTACGAAGGATCCTGAGAGAAAAATCAGAAAAAGTCAAGGAGAACGGGCCACTACCCCTAGTGGCAGGTGAATAGAACAAAGGGGAAAGGAATTCCAGAGTGTTAGCTAGAACAAAAGTTATTGAGAGTGGAATCCACAATGGGAAGGAAGGAAGTAGGCTCAGAAAGAAGCTGGTGGCCTAGAAGGGACTGAAGTCCTGAAAACTGCAATGAAGCAGTCATGGTCAGATACAGGCCATCAGGACTAAAATTGAATGAATTGAAAAATACAAGTTAAATGAAATCAAGAATTGGAAAGTTATTTTAGTCCCATATGTAAAACATCAGAAGGAGTATGGTGGAATGAGAGTTCATATTTACTATATATGTCATCTTGAGCAAGTATTTAAACTTCCCAGGATTTATCCACTAAATCATAGATGGACTGCAATCTGCACTGGGAAGAGTTTGATATCCTGATGAAATATCAACACCTTCATTCAATCATATTCATACCTGTAGGATGGATACCTTTCAAATGAGAACTTCATAAGGGCCTTAGATATATCTCATTTGATTCAAAGAATTCTAGAGATGGAGGAGCCCCTTGTAGATGCTATTTTCCAATTAAAACTCCAGTAGCCTAAGATTTCAGATCATCTTGAGATATATCCAATCCACTTACTTGATGTGCTGCTCACATCCTTGGTTGTCCAGCAATTCCCACAAATTAGGTAATTATACTCAGGAAACTTCTAGTTTAAAAATCTCTCTTTGGAGAATCAGGTTTAAGGAAAGCTCACAGCTTCAGTTCCAGTTTTCTAAATCTTTGTTAAACGAGGATACTGCCCTGAGAATTATCACAACTGCTCTACCGATTCCCAGCATCTTTGACCCCTATCATGCCAATGAGGTAGGTAAACTTTCCAAATAACTATTTTAACCAGAGGAATATGTTTTAAATGTGTTCGAGTGTGGCAATTTTAGACATGGCCAATGTGGACATTTCTTTTGCCTGATGATGAACATTTGTTAAAAAGATTTTTTTTTCCTTTTTCCAATGACAGAGAGGGGTAGAAAAGAGAAAAAATTATTTAATTAAAAAAATAAGATATTCAAGTAATATCACCAAGTAAGAAACAGAGCAATATTTTTGCGTTGATTTCTCTTTTCTTTACTGTAACATATGAAGGACTGAGAAGCCAGGCATTCTTAATCTAGGGTCTGCAAACATTTTACAAAATATTCTGCTAACTGTACTTCTACAAAATTAGTTTCTTTTTTATCCTATGTATTTTATCTCATACAACATTATTCTGAGAAGGTATTAATAAGCTTCACCAGCTGCCACAAGGGTTAAATACTCATGTAATCTAGTCTTATGTCCTCATTATCAGGGTAGCTTCTAAATGAAAAATTCCTGGAGACTTCAGAAATTCCTCAGTATAATCAAAGATCCTCAAAATGTCAGAATTAGAAGGGGTTTCAGATACTATCTTGTATAATTTCTTCTGTAGAGCCAGAAAAAAAATGTGACATGACCAAAGTCATATAATTAACTAGAATTAGAAAAAGTTTTGTATTTGGTGAAAGACCTGGATTTAAATCCCAGCTCAGGTAGTTACAAATTGTATGACCCATATGGGTTCTCCAGGCTTCTGTTTCCTTTTCCTCTTAAGGGTATTGGACTGCTAGCTCACTTTCAGGTCTAGATCTATGATCTTCCTACTAATAGTAATTTCTCAGCTTAATACAACACTTAATTCATTTGATCCCCATAACAACCATCTGCAGGAAGACTATCATTATCCCCATTTTGCAATTAAGAAA
Source organism: Sarcophilus harrisii (assembly GCF_902635505.1). Classification (NCBI taxonomy): domain Eukaryota; kingdom Metazoa; phylum Chordata; class Mammalia; order Dasyuromorphia; family Dasyuridae; genus Sarcophilus; species Sarcophilus harrisii. Next base: position 250,360,124 of record NC_045430.1, read on the forward strand.
TTGAAATCTGAGGAAAATTAAATAATACAGAAATTGTCTGAGTTGGGAAGTGAATTCAAATCTTCCTGAGTTCTAGTCCAGTGCTCTATCCACCATGCCAAGGCAAGCAAAGGTAAAGTGGCCAGAGCTACAGCCTAGTGCCAGACCCCAAACTCACTAGTTGAAGTGCTGGCCCCAGCGTGGATAGCAGCAATCATATCATTTAGATGGGCACAGAAAGTGATTCTTCTAATGAGCCCTGGACACTGCTGAGTCAAAAACAGAACTGCCCTTGAGAGCAACTGCTGTGAATGAAAAGCACTATTACTACTGAACCATGCCTTGCACTTGATCCAAACTTATTACAAGTTCTTTTCAATGGGACCCTACCCTTCACTGCACAGCAGTGTGAGGCTGCTACTGCACAATTTCCTCTGAAAGAACACTTCCACCCCATGCTTTCAAAATAATGGGGCTCCCAGAGTTGTTTCAAGACAACACTTGAAAATTTCCTCCTGTCTAATGATTAATGAAATAATTGCTCGAGTTTTGGGTCACTTTTTGCTAGTCTGACCAGAAAGTGAGCCAATTGCTTCCTTAATAACTTTCTTAAGTGCAAGAGTTTGGGGTGGTGGTTAGGAATTTTATAGGGACTTTGAAATGAATACTGGTGCTGACTCTCAGCTGCCTGCAGAAGCTAGCCCTGCAGTGAAATGATGCCATATTCTATATTCCAAGTTTGCAGTAGGAGGAATTTTTTAAGTTACTTTTCATTAATTAAAAACTCAACTTTTAAAGATATATATACATATGTATGTGTGTATATATGTATATATATGGCTCCTGATCCTCTAAATCCTATCACAGAATGATATTTTTAAAAGCAGGAACCAAAATGCATAGAATTACAAAGAAAACAAATTATGTTGAAATTCAATTATCAGAATTTGTTTTGAACCAAGTTCACAGACTCAAGAGGAAGGACCCCAGGCATAGTGGATAGAAGGCCAGATGTAGAGGAAGAAGGGGTTCAAATTTTGGCCCTGACACATTGTAGCTGTGTGGCCACAGTCACATTACTTACTCCTCAAATTTCCAGGCAATATTAGATACTAAAATACAGGGGAAAGATACTTGTTTATTTCTTAGATAAGAAAGATAGCTTCTAGAGCAAAAAGAAAAGAGGGTCAGAGAAATGGATGATCTACTCCCTTCCATGACCAAATAAATAAATAAACAAACAAATCTACCTGTCCTTTCTACCTACTTCCAGAAAATCCCTACAATGATGAGGTTACAAGTCCCACTCACTCTCCAGTTGTTACTTTCCCTTTTCAGAGGATACCTGCACTAGATTACCTCCCTTAGGCCTCTGATGTTTGCTTAGGCTTGGGTTCTCAAGTCATAAGTATGTTTTCATAGACAAGCCCAGATTTGCATATTGGCTTTTGTGCAAAGAACCAAAAGCAAAGAAGATATTCAAAAATGCAATTAAATCCACTGTAATGATATTAACCTTATGGTCAATTAACCAACCACAGGACTGCAAAATACTATGCTAAGAACATTTAATCATCATTTGCTATCTCCTTCCCCTCCTCCTCTCAAAAAAGATGCAGCAAATGAAATAACCAGTCATTCATCTTCAGTGATTGCACCCATTATTTCAACTTGTTAGATGCTGCTCTTTCAGACGCATTCTTCTTGTGACTCTTTCCAACAGAGAGCTGACACAGCTTTTTTTTCTTTTTAATCTGGACATTGCACAGGAAGGTTTTGCAGGACTACAGCTGGCAATTACCCTTTTAAACCTCCTACTGGAATTCCCAGAGACAGCAGCACCATCTACTGGTGGGGAAGGCAGATCCTAACACCCACACGCTTCCCAGAGACTGGGAGCCAAGGACTTAGAAGGCTGGGGCTTACTGCTAGCTTTGTTTCCAATTCAACACATTGCTAGCATAGCTAGGGCTTAAATCTTCCTTCAGAGAAATACAAGTTACCTCCATAGGGACCTCCCATGCAATAATAAATGGCTAGTCCCCTAGTGTCATTAACATCTCAGCATTCAAAAGAACCCTAATGGTCACTGCTGCCCCATGTAGGAATTCCTTCATATAGCTGGAAACTAATGTAAGCACAAGCTAAGCAAAAAGTGATGCAGCTCTTCCTGTAGAAAGCCTTTTCTCAAAGCCAACCAGGAGAAAGTGATAGGTTTGCCATCTCCTTAACTTTCCTATAGCACTTTCCCTCAATGACCTTCTCCATCATATTCCTCTCCAACCTGTAGTACCTAAGAAAAGGATTCAGAACCATTCTTCACTTGGCTCCCTTGAGCTTTTTTGTGTATGTGGCCACATATCCTCTCCCAAAGAGGAAATGATACTGTAAAATGGGGAGATTCTCATCTCTGGCATTCCATCTCTCCTTTCCTGTTCCCAACCCTGAAGGAGAGTTCAAAAAGCTACTTGGTGCATAAATTAACAATCTAAGACAGCCAATTCTTTAGTTAATGTGCACTACTGAGTCCCTCCTTTTCAAAATGAAGATGTTGGTCTACAAAGAGATATTCTACAAGATCCTTTCCTTCTCTACCATTCAATGATTCTGAGTCAGTTAAGTTTTTAAAAGAATTTGTCACATCCTTCTCTATATCTGGGGCAACAAACTACATTTTGCTTAGTTAGTAACCAATTATTTTTTCACTTCCATTTTTTCCTAGTTAAGCTTCATAGCAGCTGGGGTTTGTTTTTTTTTTTTTTTTCAATTTCTTTTTCCCTCCACAAAAACAAATCAGAAGTTGTTGCTTATTCCCAATAATTGTAACATCAAATCAAAAGCCATACTAACATCAAGAATTCTACCCTAATTTTTCCTTCATCCTAGATGTGTTGGAAACTGTAGGCATTTGGAAACTAGGAATGTTATCCTGGTTCTAATGGGAATTAAATTATTTCTTGTAATAAAAAAGAATTATAGCAAAGAGCAAAGAAGAGGCAGAAAAATAGGGGAGAGGGGTTTGAAGCAAACAGAGAACTGGTATTAGACTGTCTCAAAAATCTGGAAGTGGGGCCTCATTGCCTTCTCTCCCATGGTATACAGTTTCAACTGTATTATTCTCAAAATTTAGGAATGGAATAAAATCCTTACAAAATCAGTAAAGAGAAGAGTTTCCTATCTAGTAGGTTGGCAGATGAGCTCAATGCTGCCAATCAACTAGGTGAATCCCCAAAGAACTTTTATATCTTCCTATTGGAGTACCAATATAGAATGTTCTTTTTATTGTGAGCTTTGAGAAATGGGAGAATTGAGGCAAGGTGTCATTGGTACAATCTCAACGTGTTCTTTATACTTAATTTTAGTATCAACTGACATGACATTCCCTCAGCTCTTTCTAGGGACCTCTGCTAAGTGACCTCTTATAAAAACCAAACAGCTTTTTCAAAACATACTATTCAGAAAATTACCAGTTCTGAGGCTGCCTAATTCCAGTGCTGGCTTTTTCTCCCTAAATAGCCTGTAAAGGCATTGCCTGGAAGCAGAGAACTGTCAGCGTGTGTACTGCCAGAAAACCTCAGCTAACAGGCTCTCCCCAAATCCTCTCCAAAAAAACAAATTTCCCTCAATAGTGACATATTCTGCCGTTCACTGCAGGTATCTTTCTTCCCACAATTTATTGGCGAACTGCTTCTTCCATATTTATCTTGTAAAAAAAAAATAATTTCAGCCTTTCCTTTAGCTCAATTGCACCAATATTCAATTATTTTTTTTTGTGGCTTAAAAAAAATGTGTCCTGCTTCCCTTTCTCCAGCACCAAGATTGAATATAGGTAAAAGTAGAAGCAGCAGAAGTCCTGTGCATTCTATACTCTTTTGCAGGTACCTAATTCTTTGCGTGTGGTCTCGCCCATTAGAATGGGAGTTCCTTGAAGGCAGGGACTGGGGTTTTGCTTTTCTTTGTATTGCCAGCGCTTGGGCACAGTGCGGCACTGAGGCAGCGTTGAAGGGAAGCTTGCTGATTGACTGAGGGCACTCCATCAAGCTTGGCTAATTGGCATTGGGCTTTCAGACCTACGGTAAGCAAACTGTCATATTTTTCCCCCTTCCCTCTCTGCACAGTTACACTCCAGCTTCGGCATTACTCGCATTCTCTCCATTTGCCACGGTCCTGGATCCCATGCTTCCCCCAGCCTGTCTCCCCGAGCACCCGCAGCCCCCATGCACTTTGCAGCGAACCAAGCAAAAAGTGACATCCCATCCCTCCATGCCCAGCCTCCCCCGCCACCTCCCTAACCCCCTCCCCCCGCATTAAAAATCGCCCTTCGATCTGCCGCCACGGGCGGAGAAATACATATATTTTTTCTGGGCACAATCCCCGGTCCATCTTTATCAATTAAGCTACCCAGGAAGATGCAAACCTGACAGGGCTGTTATTTTTAACTCCACCGCAAGCTTGTGGGGAATATTAAAGCCCCCACCCCCGGTTATCAACAAAGGCAGCCGGTTCTGTTAGAAGCTGAGCTGGGCGGTGGAGTTGGCTTTGCACCTGAAGCCACATTCGATGGGGAGGCGGAGGGGGGGGGGGGCAGAGATTGCAAATAAGACGGGGAGCCAATGCACTGAATTCCACAGTCCGGCCTGATTGCATTTTTGCATTCCATCCAAAGCAAAAATCGCACTCTTCCGCGTGAGAGGCGAACAATGCTCGCCCCCCTCCCCCTGCGCTTTCCCCCCCGTTCATTCATTCATTCCTGGCGGCTAATTTATGAGAATAAAGAACAGTGGTTCTCTCTTACCTCGGGAGAAGTGCAAACGCTCTTGCAGACAGCGGCGACGGCGGAGAAAGCAGGCACTGGCGCTCAGCGCGCAGACAGACGTGGGCGCTCGCGCTCCCTCACACACAGACCCACATTCCCAGACGCGCGCGCGCACACTCCGACTACCCGGCCCTCGGAGCCCGTCTGCAGCCCGGGAGGCCGATAGCACGTGTGGCCTCGCGAGCCGCGGTCACGTGCAGGCGCCGGCCAATCGCCGGCCTCACCACCCCCTTCTACCACCCCCCCCCCCCCCCCCCCCCCCCCCACTCTCACCCCCAGCTCCTCCCGTGCGCTCCTTGCAGAGCCGCCTCTAGGCTCCCGGAGAGCTCGGGGGCATCCCCGGGGACGTGCTCTCCCGCTTCCAGCCCGCTGGGGGCAGGCTCCATAGGGAGCCGCGCCATCCCCTGACGCTGGACGCTCGGCTCTCGGCCACTGTCACTGAGCGGTGGCCGGAGACTGCCCGCCCCGGCTCCGGGTTGCAGCCACGGACAAAGGGAGCCCCGGTGCGGAGCGCAGCGCAGGAGCCGTCCCGATCACATACGGCCCCTGCATGTCAATGAGGCCAGGCTGGTGCAACGGACCAGCCGGGTTATTAACTGAGATTAAAGGCAGTGTTTGCAAAGGCTCTGTTGGATTCGTGTTCATTGCAGCGAAAGGAGAAGTCCTCCTTTGGCCACTCTTCGAGCAAGGGTAGCGGGGGCATCGGCCACCTCCGGGCCGCTGCTTCAGGGCGGTGGTCTTAAAGGCAGTGAAAAGCGCTCTGGCTCCAGAACTCACCTTTGGCAGTACATACGATACGCCCTTGGGCAATTTGTAAAAAGGGTTGGGGGATGGATTAGATGTCATGGAGAGCCCTACCAGCTCTAGACCTAGGATCCTGGCAAAGAAAACTATGGATCTGTAAAATGAGGGGACTGAATCAGAAAGTCTCCGAGGTCACTCCCAGTCTGTCAACCAATAACCGCCTTTAATTGCCTTCTGTGTGCCAGGCTGATCACTGGGAATGCAAAGAAAGGCAAAAGGCAGTCTGGTATCACTGAGTTCACAGTCTAAAGGAGAAGACTATGCAAACAACTATACAAATAAGCCACGCAGAGAATGATTTGGAAATAGACAACAGAGACTAGAATTGAGAAGCATTGGAAAAAGGCTTCTCCTAAAAAATGGGATTTTAGCCGGCACTTGAAGGAAGCCAGGGCTCTGAATCTATGTCTGCCAATTCCTTCACTGCCATCGCCTCAGAGTGCCTACACAGTGAGGGTGGGCGCTGGGAAGTATTTCAGGAACTTTCTCATATAGATCTAGAACTAAAAAATTCTTCTAAGACTAGTGCTCTCTTCTTATAGATAAAGTAGGTTCCAGGAAAACTAAGTGACTTATTCATCGTTACAGGTAGCAGCAAAGGTGGATTTGTATGCATGGCCAATGACAGGCTGCCTCCCAAGCAGTTGGGAAGTTTTCCAGGGAGGAGCCAGCAGAGAATCTGTCAAAAGATGTTGGTTTAGACCATCTTCGTTGTCTGCTCTTTTACAGTGTCTTTGTTTGGGAAGTTATCCCAGGTTACTTTTTGGAAAGATACCCCTTCTTTCTTCTTGCTGATGGAAAGACAATTGAAATAGTGAATGAAGATCTCTGGAGCCTGGGGAAGCCTGGAGAAGGGGGACAATTCAAGTCAACAAATATGGGCTAAGCCTCTCTTTTGGGCAAGACACTCTACAGGTGTCAGAAATACAAAAAATAAAACAAGCCCTGCTCTTAAGGAGATTTATAGACATCAAATGTGATCTTTCACAACAAGTTATCCTGGGTAATTCAGGATCATAGAGCTAGAGTGAGGTAGGGAACAGAAAAGTCATGCAAGACTAATTCTTCTCCGTCATTTACAGATGATGAAACAGACTCGGGTAAATTTAATGACTTGTGCAGGGTCACAGAGCTAATAGGTGTAAAAAGCTGTATTTGAATCCAGCCACTGAACAATGCAACACACTGTCTCTTTGGGGTAGGAAGCAATAGGTCATCATTTTGGTGCTGGGAAATGGAAACTGGAAATAAGAGCAGCCTGGATGCTCTCTCTGAACCATGATGAAGCTGATAATGCCATCCAAAAACATTCCCCTCCTGCCTTAGTTTGAAGTGTAAATAGTCCTAACACTGTCAAATACAGAAATAGCACATCATAAATATAAAACTACAAGAAACCTTAAAGAGACTCTACTTGTCCCCTTTTCCAAATGGCAAAGAGCTTAAATAATTTATCCAGTCACAGTAAGTAATAGAACTAGAATTTGTACACAAATGCAGTGACTAAAAATCTGTCCACCAAACCAAGAAAACTAACACTAAAATGGTGGGGGAGGGGAGTTCCCTAGCCAATTCATACAAACATTTAAAAATATGCAAATGAGCTGCAGGAAATTTTGCCTGAAGAATTTAAAATTAGTCAGCAATTGTTTTGTTTCTGTAAATTCAGTCCAGCCTTGAGAAATCACTTTGAGTTTAGTGGTATTCAGCTCACCTTCTTGTATTGTATTCTAACTTGAATATTTTCTGCAGTCTTAAATTACCTTAACCTTGGTCTTCAGGGCAGCTCAGGCCTTGCCTACATCATCCATCACTAATGCATTTCTAGAGGTAAAATGCTCAATTCTACATATCTCCAGCACTTCAGACCCTTCAAATCCAAGTGATTCAATGTTCCAACATATGTTGTTTGGAGCAATCATGTCATATTATTCATCAAGGTGATCAAAAGACCACTAAGAGAAATCTTGGTTCTTCTCAGTCATTCCAGACTCACCTTTTAAATTTCCTGATTACACAGTCCCAGAAATTATTCCTGCTTAACTGGCAATGAGATTGATATTGTCAAGAACGCTAGCAGCTTTCATTTAAAAAATGAAGTCAAGAGTTTCATTGGATACCCTAAACCTAGCCCATCATTGTTTTCTGACATTTGGTGGAGTAGGGGAATGTCGAAACATGATATGTTTCATGCCTTGAGAAAGTTTTTTCTTGTTCATTATTTAGCTGTCAGATCAATGGACTTGATCGGGAAGCCTCTGGCAACATGTCTGCTCTTACACAAAAAACCAGAAAATAATCTGCAATATTTAGCTGTGCCATCCAATCAAACCAGACTCAGGGCTCTTCTGGATGACAGTGTAAATCACTAATTATAACTAATAAATGTTCCTCTCTCAAAAGATATTGTTATTAGTGAATTGAAAATCTTCAGGGTCTTGTACTAACTTTAAGTTCCACTCTAAAAAGAAAAAAAAATCAGAAATAGTCCTAATCTTGATTTTTAAAAAATCTTTAAAATAGGCAACTTCCCAATAAGAATTCTATAGTAACAGAGACTGAATCTGTGTTTGATTTCTAATATGTCATTCCTGAGAGTTCCCAATACTTTCGGGTAAAAAATTTGAGACAACTTCACATAATTGCAGGATAGCATCTCTGCCATTGGCAATCTTTGGAGATTTGCCTGGGGAACCAAGATATTAAGGCAAGTCACACTGTCAGTCTTTGCTGCAGGCAGAACTTGAGACCAGGAATTAGAATCTAGAGGGTTCAGACTTCCAATACTTCCCTAACTTTATGACCCTAAGCAACCAATTCACTTAGCCACTCAAAGTCTTAGTTTCTTCATCTGTAAAATGGGGATAACAATACTAGTATTATCTCCTCTCAGATTCATTTTGGGAAAGTTGCTCTGCACATCTCAATGTACTGGGTAGATCACAGACTCATAGCTGGAATGGATCTTTGAGGTCATCTATTCCAACACAACTCATTTTGCAAATTGTAAACATGAACGATTTTTATTGACCAATTGGAAATTTTCAGGATTATGGCCCAAATTTAAATGCCAACCCATTAAGGGAAGGGATAATAAGAAAAGGGAGGCCAAGGGAAGATAAGGGAAAGCAAGGAAAGACAAGGGAGGGCAAGGGAAGACAAAAGAGGACAAGAGAAGACAAGGAAGGGAAGGGAAAGGAAGGGAAGGGAAGAAAAGGGAAAGAAAAGGAAGAGAAGAGAAGGGAAGGGAAGAGAAGGGAAAGGAAAGGAAAAAGGGAAGAGAAGGGTAATAAGGAATCAGATATCCATTAGGGACTAGAGGAAAGGCTAAAGTATTCTAGATCTAAAGCTGGAAGGGACTTTAGTGATCATCTAATCTAAAAATATTAGTTTTCAGATGAGTAATTTGAAGTTGAGAGAGATAAAGTTACTTGCTCACTAACACAGATGGTAAAAGAAAGAGCCAAGATTCATACTCAGATCTTCAAATTCACTGTTCTTTCCAGTGTGACACACTAGCTGTTGCTATGTTTTTTATTATATTTTTTGTCAAATTGTGTGCCCTGAAACATAACATTATCTATAATCAAAGCCGCGTGTTTGACACTTAAGGTATAATTTGGTATCCCATCCCTACTAGTATTACTCAAAAGGATTTAACTAGATCACATACCAGTTTCCATTCCAGCAAATTCTAAGGGAGTCTTAATTCTTTAGTTGAAATAGAATTTTACTTGTACCAAGTATATCTTGAAATAAATGGGTTATTGACTAGAACTTCAAAATTTTTTTGTTACACAGAGGTTTTCATTGGCATATAGTTGTAATGAGATTTGACCCACATTTTAGTGGATGGATGTGACTGCCTCTGCACTCCCTGGCATCTTGCTAAAAAGTGTGACATCATTTATGACACCAGAAAATATGGGAACCCAACGTGTGAGCCTGCAAACTAACTTTCTTCCTGCTTTGACACTTCCTTTTAAAAATATATTTCTCGACATTCCAATGAGGGGAGAAATTTTTCTCACCTTGTAAATTTGTGTATCATCATCCAGAGCAGAAGAAAGACAAATTTCCCTGGCATTTAACTAGCATAAGCTACATAAATTTTTAAAAGAAAAATGTCTTTTTTTCCCTTTCAGTGGAAACATCATTACAATGGAAAGTCATAAACAAATAAACAAACAAATAAATAAAACCTGGGTGAGTTGACTCAGGGATATGAAGTGAACAATAAAACAGTGATGCCAACATGAATTACCTTTATAAGAGGGTAGAAACATTGATGATTTTAATAAACACTTAGGTGTTCAGGTTTCACATCACAACGTGATTTAATGTGATATGTTTGTAACATGATGTGATGTGTTAGCCTTATAATATAAATAAGTGGTACAGGTTAAGGTAAAAACTTTCCAGAAATCTCCCTAAGACTGATGATGTATCAGCAAACAAAAGATAGAGAATGAGATATAAACCCAGTCTCCATTAGCCAAGTCCTATTTGTCCAGAAACTACCCTGTTGTGCCAGCATAATTAGATTCACTCCATACATCTGCACAATTGCTACTGTTTTTATATTCCCTAGCAAGAAATAGCTTTCCTAAACTTAATTGATTTCATTCATGAAGGCTCACAGATTACTGGAGATTCCATTGGCCATCTGTTGTGTAAACAGAGGCAGAGTAACACTTTATATATCTGTGTCTATGTTTTAATTACTGGTGCTTTTTATTTCCCCCCTCTGAATCACTATGGACAGATTCAACCTTAGTCCCAAAGGGTTTCTTGAAAAATAGCATGATTTTTGAATGGATATTTCACAAGCATCAAGCAAAATATGAAGGCTAAGGACAGGTGGATGGGAATAACTTAAGCTTTATCCATGAAGGATCATCTAAGAAGTGTTGTCAAGGATACCAGCTACTCCAATAGATTTCATCAATGTGAGTTCCCTCACAAATAATGCAGATGGAAACCCACCCATAACCATTTATCTTGTCCTTGAACGCCTACAAATTTTCCAAAAAAGATCCACCCATTGTGTTGAGGATTTCATTGACCCTGATGGTTACCATAGACTGTTTACGAGTATACTGCACTCTTGCCCAAAAGACAAATCCATCTTTTTTTTTCCTACATGATTATTCATTTCTTTGACTTCATAAACTTAGGGAATATTTTGCAAGAAAAAATTCTGTGAAATCGCTGTAGTTGGCTATTCTAGATTCGCATAGCAAAAGGGTAATAAGGATTTATTTTCAGCCAGCTGAATAGATCAGTATGAAAAGAATTAAAAAGTCAAATGAGATTTTGGAAATTGTAAAATTAAGAGAAGGAATAATACTATGAAATCTTAATTATGCAAACATATGTTGGTGAATGCTAGCAGTAGATATAAGTGAGGTTCCTAAGGAGTAATAATAACATATTTATATTTGTTTATGAAGAGGTGATAGGACACATAAAAGCACCATGGTACAATGGGGAAAAAATGCTGCATTTGGAATCAGAGGAAATGGATTCAACTCCTGGTTATTCTATTTACCGATTATGTCATCTTGGAAAAATCTTTCAAACTCTCTGGGCCTCAATTTTTTTCAGTTGCTAAATAAGGGGGTTGGAACGCAGTGATTCAAGGCAATTCCAATAGACTTGGGATAGAAAATGCCATCTACATCCAGAGGGAGAACTATGGAGACTGAATGTGAATCAAAGTATAGTATTTTTACCTTTTTATTTTTTGGTGTTTGCTTGTTTTTTTTTCTTTCTTGTGACTTTTTCTGTTTTGGTCTGATTTTTCTTGCACATGAGAAATATGGAAATATGTTTTTTTTTAATTGCACATATTTAAGCTGTATCAGTTTGCTTGCTTCTTGAGCACAGAGGAGATAAGGGAGGGAAGAAGAAAACTTTGAAATATAAAGTTGTACAAAAATGAATGTTAAAGGGCAACTAAATGGTGCAGTGGATAAAGCACCAGCCCTGGAGTCAGGAGAATCTGAGTTCATATTCAGCCTTAGACATTAACATTTCCTAACTGTGTAATCCTCTGCATCCATTATGTGAATATTCCATTTGAGAAATAAGAGCTGGCAGAAGATGGAAACCAACTGAATTTTTAAATAAACAGAATTTTTAATAGAAATTTAAAATAGAATTGAAATATAATTTTAAAATAAAAATAATCCATAAGAAGCTAGGAGATTATTTTAAAACACATTATTGGAATTAATCCCAATTGCCTCACCAAAAATGATTGTTGAAAACTATATTTACATGTTTTTAGGAAAATAAAATACTATAAAAAATAAAATAAGGGTGTTGGACTAAACAACCTCAAAGTTCCCTGCCAGCTCTAAATCTAAAATGTTATGAACACATAATGAATTCAAGGTCAGTCTTGAAGTCAGACAGACCTAAGTTCTGCCTATGATACCAACTGCCTGACCCTGAGAAGTCACTTAACCTCTCAATATCTCTAGGCTCTAAGACCATAGGTTGTTCAGTCAATTAACAGATATTTATTAAGTGCTTACTATGTGCAAAGAATAGTTTTAGATCATGAATAGGCAAAAACAAGAGAAACATAGTCTCTATCCTCAAGGAACTTACAGTCTAGGCAGATATAATTTTGGGGCTAGGGATACTGTCAGTTGGAAGGAATAGGGAAATTCTCTAGCTGAAGATGGTACTTGAGCACAGCTCTACCAGTATGTATTGATGGGAAAACTGTCCATCTAGGGAATTCCCCAGATTAAAGAAAGAACTAGATAATCTTAAAGATTCTTTCCACTCCTAGAATTCTATAATTCCATCGAGAAGTTAATTGGACTTGGCCTTTAGAAATTGGCCCTGGAGGAGTCAATGAGAAATCCATTAACATCAAATTCAGCAGGTTGGTAGGGAGAAATGTGGAGGTAGGGCAGAATACACAAGAGATCTGTCATATAAACATTCCATTTTAGAAATAGGAACTGGCACCAAATTTAGGCATTAGATCAAAGCTAACTGAATTTTTAAATAAATAGAATTTTAAAATAGAATTTAAGTAGAATTTTAAAATAAATAAATAATAATCCATAAGAAGCTAGGAGACTATTTTAAAACTTTATTGGAAGCCCTGGAAAAAGTCATAGAATTATGGAATTGGAAGTCCAACCTGAAAACGGAGTATAGTAATAAGGAAGTCAATACTTCACAAGGCAACCCATTTTTAAAATCTCAACTTGTTTAGAAGCTTTTCCTTGGATTGACAAAAGCTCTTCCCTGATCCTGAACAGGGTGAAACATCAATACTTCACAAGGCAACCTATTCCATTTTTAAAATCTCAACTTGTTTAGAAGCTTTTCCTTGGATTGACAAAAGCTCTTCCCTGATCCTGAACAGGGTGAAACATTGTCTCCCAGTAGAAATAATGCTAATAACTCATATGTATGTGTGTGTATATATATATATATATATATATGTATACATATACATATATAAACACACACACACATATATAAAGAGAGAGCACATTTTAAGATATGCAAAGTACTTTCTTCACTGCTTGGAGAGACAGGAAGTGCAAATATTCTTCTCATTTCTGAATGGTTAAATGTCAGAATCAAGAGTCCAAGTTTTCTGAGTCCAAGGATAGGATAAGTTGCTCTCAGGCTGTGAGGACCCACAGGGATGAGGACAAGGCATTATTCTGTTCAATTGATCCAAAAAGTGGCAGGTGAGGTTTTTATGTTATAGCTCCAATATTTCAGTTACTAAGCAAGCTATGTAAGCTTATACATATTTTGTTTTTAACAAGATGAGAAAACCAATATTATTTCAGGAAACAATTAATTATATATTAACTAAATTTCCCACACAGAGGGAAAATTTACATTAAATGAAACTGTTCTGTTTATAGCTAATTATGTTTTATTTCTAAAATACACAAGAAATAGAATGAGTGCTTCTTGAGGAAGATGCTTTTAAAATACTCTTCTTGAAATTCAATCATCTTCTACATTCTTTTATAAACTGATAAATAAGAAAGAACTTAGTAAAGCAGTTATATGATGAGTTGAACAAAAAGCCCAAAGTAATCCGTTTTAATCTTTTTACACCACCTTCCTTTCCCATTCCCACCTCACAAGGGACACTTGAAATTTCAGGTTTTAAACAAACAATAAACCAAAAAAAAAAAAAAAAAAACTCAGATCTCCCTTCTCACCTTCACTCTTTTATGTTTTTTTTTCCATTCCTTGAGATGAGAAAAGCTCTTTCCTGAATTTGAACAAGTGGAACATTGTCTCTCAGGAGAAATGATACTAATAACTCCCAATATATAGGATACTATAGGATGTACAAAGTGCTTTCCTCACAACTTTGGAAGATAAGCAGTGCAAATACTCTTTTCTCCATTTTATAGTTAAGGAAATGAAAGCTTCAAGTGGTTAAATGTCAGAATCAAGTTATTCCCAGGTTTTCTGAGTCCAAGTACAGGGTAAGCTACTTTCAGGATTTGTTCAAGCTACTACCTTCTCTTGTTCATAGACAAAGCCCTCTGAACCCAAGAATCTTCAATAATGTCTCTTATTTTCCTATTAGGCCTTTATGCCTTATATCCTAGAGAGAATAGTTTGTCTGCCTTGAGAGCATCATTATGTCTACATGCAATAACTAAAACCTCCCCTTGCCAAAGATAAGAAAAATGTTTCCTCTTTGTACATATCTTTGTCCAGTGGTCCTCGTATTTCTGGGCTTTCTAGGGTCTTAGAAGCCAGTTGCCAATGGATCTCGTATGACTGCTTCTGAACCCTGCCAAGTCCCCAAAGTCCATTATCTTCAAGCACTGTCTTTCTCCTGTTTATTAATATGTGAAAGCATTAGTTGATAAGGCAAAAAGAAATGGGCATGGGGGAAGGAGGAACTATTTGTAGGAAATATGCTAAAATATCTGATAAACCAATACACAGTCTATAAGGAATTGATATTCATTCACAAAAGTATTAGTGTACACGATTTGCCCCTGAATCACTCCTTGAAACTTAAAAAAAGGTTTCCTTTTTTCCCCTTTATTTTCTTAAATTTTTTTTCTTTCCTTTTAAACATTTTTCTGTTGACCATCTTCCCAGACACAGAAGTATGCAACCTCTAAGTTATCCTTGATTTTTTTCTTTTCTCTCTCCATATCCAATCACTTGCCAAATCTTTTCAATTCTACCTATCCATGTCTGACATCCGTTCCATTCTCTTGAACCAGGCCATTATTGTAATGGCCTCCTATTGGTCTCTCTGATTTTAATTTTCCTTTTCCAATTCATACTTCATACAGATGCCAAAATAATGTTCCTAAAACACAGGTTTAATCATGTCACTCCCCAGCTCAAAAATCTTTGGTGCTTCCCTGCTGTTTCTTTAATGAAATGCAAATCCTTCTGCCTGGCATTTAAAACTCATTATAATCTGTCTTCAATTTACCTCTCCAGCCTCATTTCTTATTATTCCCTCTCAAGCACTCCCTTTGCAGCCAAATTGGTTTGTTAGCTAATCTCTGAATTAAGCATTCTATCTCCCAGCTGCTCTGGGGGTCTCTACACTAGCTGTCTCCTATATCTCTAATATTTTCTTTTCAACTCGATTCCTCTTCATTCCCTAGAGATTCAGCTTGGTTTCACTTCAGTGAAAAGGTTCTGCTGATGCATCACCTTGTCACTCCATCTCCATCCTTTCCATAGCAGTTAGTTCATAGGATCATGAACAGAAAAGTGAAAGGATTTTTAAAGGTCATCTGGTCCAACTCTCTCATTTTGCAGATGCAGCAATTGAGGCTCAAACATTTGAAGTGAACTGTCTAAGGCAGAGTCAGAATTGAAATCCATGATATCTAATTCCAAACAGAGCACATTTTCTGTTTCAGCCTATTTTTTTTCTCATCCTCAAATTACATTGTACCCATTTCTTTATACATATTGTATGGCCCCAGAGAATGCTAGCATGTGGAGGACAGGAAAAATTTACTTATGCCTCTATATCCCCAGCATCTAGCACAATACTTTGCATATAAGACTCAACTGATACACATCTGTTGGACTGAAGTGAATATTCATTTCTCAATGAATGATGTAATCAAAAGATATGAATGCTCACTTTTGTAAGGTAGGAAAACACTTTGCTGATGCTTAATTGAAAATAGTTCAAACTCTTTTATAACCAGAGGAAAGCAAATGAAATCCACCTTGAGGTATCATCTTACTCCCATTAGATTGGTTTTTAAAAATGATGCATTTTGGTAGGACTATAAGGAAAGAGGCACTCTATTACAATGCTGGGAAAATGTAGATTGGCATAATCTTTTTGAAGAACAAGTTATCAGTGTATAATAGAATTAATTACAAGACTGATCATATCCTTTGACCCTGTGATCCCAGTACCAGAATTATAAATATTATACTGCAAAGATCCATGACAAGAATCGTGGATACTTACTCCATGTAAGTATGCAGACTAATAGACTTTTATGCCTCATTGGATTAACTTTAGGGGATTCTGTGACTGGAAAAAGGGAAGCCAAAACTTTGATACTGGTCCTCTGCAAACTTAGCTAAGCTTGTTTTTTAAGAGAAATAATCATCATATCTTGTCAAAAGACATTTATAATTGTTTTATTTGTAATAGTGAAAAATTTTAAACAATCTACATCTATAGTTGTACCTGTGTACACTATCATCAATTAGGTTGGTCAACTGGTATACTCTCCCTTGTCAGATTTAGCCAAGGAATATGCCACTGTGTTTTCTTGCAATGGATGACATCAGCTTTATTGGACCAAGGACACACACTGCTCCAATGTGCCATTTCACCAATGCATTCATCCATGATTCCAAATTCTGGGATACTCAGTGGTACAAATGTTGGCAAAGTTTCTACCAAGAAGGAGATACCTAAACACTGCTCAGCACCCCCAGCCCTGCCCTAGTAGAATTCAGTGACAAAAGGTCAGAGGATGAATATTTGATACACTAAACAGTATGATTCAGCACAAACATATCAGTCTATTCACAATACCAAGGACTGACCCAAACAAGCATTATAGAACAGATAAATGTCAAGGTTTAACTGACTGATCAGTAGTAAGATAAGGAAATGAACAGTGCAAAGCTTTCAAAACAAAGGCTTAAAAGTTGGAAGAAGACATAAGAAGTTGGAATACCGCTACCTGATCTATACTAGTGAGGTCCTCTGGCCAGTTTCAATCTCTACCAATTGGGAGATGGATAAATGTTATGCTGGATCAATATAATGAAATATTTCTGTAATATTGATATATATGCATATATACATGTTATACATGTACACATATATATGCATATATGTATTCATCCATCCACATATATAACAATGGATGAATGTGAAGAATACAGAGAAATATGGGAAAACTCCATACAAAATGATGAAAACTAAAAAAAAAAATTAATACAAAGCAAGTGTGATTATTTAAAAAAAACATCAGTAATACCTAATGTGAATACAGATGGAAAAGACATTATTAAGTTCTTTCCAGGCTTTCCCTCCCCACTCCAATAAATATACTTGAAATGGAAATGGAATAAGATTCCTCAATTGGGTCCAATAGGGATATTAGCACATCCCACCTCAGAGGTAAAAATTAGAGGTAGGATCATGGATTTCAAACTAAGAAGATGTTTTTGGGCCATTTTCTCAAATTAATTCTGATTCAGTATTATGAGTCTGTTTTGCGACTTTTGCTAGACTAAGGAAAGGTACTAGCCTCATTTTCATTAGTATAAGGAACTAGTGAATGAGAAAACTCCTTCCCTGTCTTAATGCAACTTGGCACCTTCTCTGTAATTTATAATCTTACAAATATGTTTCTGACACTGAGAGGCTAAGGAATTTGTCCAGCTTTTGTCATAGGAGTGATATGAAACAAAATCTTGCTAGAGCTGCGAAAAATTTCATTTCCATTTAAATGATCTATCATGAAATGACTATTTCATTACATGTCTGTCTCCTTGATTTACATGCATTCCATATGAAACAGTCCTAAATGCTCCTGGGCTTAGGAGATTGGGGCTCCATCTTCTCCTTTGAGAAGGAGTTGATCTTGGCTGTGGAGCCATGCATGTGAATCAGGTTCAATACCTGACCACCTATAATAAAGGTCCAAGCCCACTCTTCCTTGTGCTCTTTTTCTCTTTATACTTCAGTCTCAGAGAAAATTATGTAAATTTTAGGTTTGACTCCTACTTAGGATCTTCTATAAATGGTAGAACAGAAAGGTACTTGGTGTATAATGAAGATCAGGAATGGGACAGCTATTTATTTCCTCTACACAAAAGAAATGTGAAGCAAAAGCTCACAATTCAAGTGCCACCTTTCTTTTTTGAGACTTTTCATGATTCCTATAATTATTAAGGTTCGTTTTCAGTCCTGTCCTATTCTGATATGACTTTTGATTGTGTATTTTATATGTCAACATCCATGCCGTTTCTCTAAAATGAAATGTAAGCTTATTGAGAGCAAGGGGTATTATAGTTTTGTCTTTGAATCTACATTGCCTACTACAGTGCCAGTGCCTGGCTTATAGTAGGAATTTAAATGATAGCTGAACTGAATTGAATGTAACCTGGAAAATTTTGATTGTCACCGAAGAGGTAAAATGAATGAAGAAAGTGATTTGAGGATGGACAGAAGTGATAAACCCTAAACTGGGGTGATCCATTGCTGTCTTCTATCCTAAAAAGAGGAGGATTACTGTGCCTTCAATGCCAATTCAGAGAGAAAGACATACTTGACACCTGTCAACTTGCATTTCTAGGAATGTGCTTTAGAAATGCTTTAATCAAGTCATTAGATCAAATGTCACCTGTACTATTTTAAGTGAGTCTGCTACATTATTCCAAAATTAAATAATTAGACAAACATTTCTGTGTTCAATTGAATTGAAATAAAATATGGATATTTCTAGTACAATGCTGATTGGCAATACTTGA
Organism: Sarcophilus harrisii; assembly: GCF_902635505.1. Taxonomy (NCBI): domain Eukaryota; kingdom Metazoa; phylum Chordata; class Mammalia; order Dasyuromorphia; family Dasyuridae; genus Sarcophilus; species Sarcophilus harrisii. Next base: position 250,378,725 of record NC_045430.1, read on the forward strand.
GTCAATTATGAAAGATTTTCAGTAAAGAAATATTTCAGGAAAGATTCCCCAAACATGCTTTGGACCACCCATAATTCCCTGAATCACATCATTCAGCTCTTCATCCTACTGTTCAGACAAAAAAAAAAAGAATTTGTTATTTGTGGAAAAACATGTATATAGAGTTCATGCAGGTGGTTGAGGGGTATGAACTTAAAACCAACATACAACTTGAGTATAAGACCACTGGGCTAGACATTTAAATACAAAAAAGTCATAGTTTGAATCTCTGTCTCTTCTTATTTCTGAACAGAACCCAAGATATTCCCTCTTCTGACATTGCCTATATTCCAGACAAATAATTGTCTTGGAATTAATAAGATTTAAATTATTTTGTTAAATCCTCAAAGACAAGCATGGATGAGCCTACCAATCACTTTTCATTTTCACTCTGATGAACTCCTTTTCTGAATAGTCACTTGTATCAAATTTAAAACATATAGAAGAAAGCAATAATCTACTGGTAATAATACAATGTGAACAGGAAGGGAATTTATTAATCTAGACTCCCTTAGGACTGCATAATGATTTCTCTGCCTTTAGATATACTGAATATTAACATAAATAATGGAGGTGTTGTGAATCAAGTAGATTGATGGTACCAAGCACCAGGCTCTATTTCAGGATTTCTATAATCTCAGGAGATTTGGGTTGACTGATGTGACACATAATTTTTTTTTTATCCCAAGTTTATTCTGGGGAGTTGTGGGAAGGCAGTGGTATGTTAGAACTCCTAGGAATCCAGTTCATACACAGATAGCCCAGGAAAACTCTAAAAATTCACCAGAAGAAACAATGATAAAAGAAAACCAAGGAGAACAAACTATAAACCATATACTCCTCCTATAAGCTACAAACTCCTCCATCTAGTCCAGAACTCCACAAAAAGGTTGCCAGAATGCTGCTGAATACTTGAGCAGATGGTAAGTAAAATGTGAAATTTAAAACAGCTTGGTCCTACTGTAGGGGAAAAAGCCACAGCAGAGTCTCATATGGGCAACACAGTGGCTCCATCAATGGTAGTAGATAGGGCCAGGTCAAGATTACTCAGGGACCTAATTGGCTACTCTAGACATATCCAGTGTGGGGGAATCCAAGGACAACAACCCCAAGCAATGCAAGATAAAGGGTCAAAGTAACACTTAGGGCTGGTATGAAGCAATCCCAGGGCCTAATTCCAACAAGATATAAGGCAAGAACAGTGCACAGGAAGAGGTGACCTAAGGTTGCCAACCACTGTAGAAAACAGGACTAGACCAGCATCCATGCAGCCCACTTTGGACCCAGGATCTAGGCAACTTGCATCCAACTCACAGCAGCAACAATCTCAACAATTCCTACAGATAGTGAGGTTTAGCTTTAGTTACTAAACTCAGCATCAAGCAGGACAAAACAATACCATCCAGAAGTACAGGAATGGAGCATAAAATTCTAATTAAAAAACTGAGGTTGGAAATATGACTAAACAGAAGAAAACACTAAGTACTACAAAGAAATAACTTGAATTGAGAGATACTCAAGGGGTTAACTGTGAAGAAGAGAGTACTCTCACAATAAGCCTCAGGGGAAAAAATTTTTGGCCACAAGAATTATAAAAGCACCTAAAGGACACAAAATAAGAAATACATACTAGTAAAGCTTGGGAGGAAAAATGGCAAGAAGAATTAATGACAAAACATATGATGACAAGCCTAACTTGACAGAAAACAGTTCCAGGAGACAAGAAATATCACAAAATCAAAAGATTAGAAAACAGAAGAAAATATTTTTTAAAAAGCTAATATGGAAAATTTGTTAAGGAGAGATCATTGGAGTACTAAAAATCATTAACAAAAATGTTTAGAAAAAGTCATATCTGAAAACTTTTCAGATTTCTTAGAATCAGGAGTCAAATTGAAGAAGCCACTAGTCATTTCCTGAAAGATATCCTAAAATGAACTGTCTCAAGAACATAACTAAAATCTGGTGCTTCCACATCAAAAAAGATACATGCCATGGAGCCAAAAATAAAATTTTCAAGCATGCAGAACCAAAACAAGATCACAGAAGACTTAGTAATTGCCACTATAAAGAAGAGGCAAATGACCTAGACTTACAATCAAGAATAATTTATCCAGAAAAAAACTGAAAAAAAAATGACCTTGATGAAATAAAAGATCTAAAAACTTTTCTTATAGGAAGATCATACCTAGATAGACTTTGAAATGAAAATGTAGGAGAAAAGGGAAAAATTTGATCAATTTGAAGGGATCACATGAGGATGAATTGTTTACATGTAATAGTGGGAGAAAAGGCAAATATCCTTTAGATTTCTTTTATGTCTTTTCAGAACTTCAAGGATCATAAAAGAGAGGCCAGAGAGCTAAAACAAATTGCATCATTTATAGATCACAATTGTTAGGCAAACTCCACTTTTATCACCTTTATCTTCTTTCTAAAGAGGAATGAGAATGGAGGGGAAACTTATTCATCATGAAATGAGATCAACTAGTCCACATAATGGAAAAGGATAACAGAAGAGTTTAGAAAACTGAGTCTCACAATATGTTGTTTACAAAAAGGTAAAATCCTTGAAAGATGAATATTCATGAAGTGAAATGAGGGGATAAAACCAAATATGTTATGCTTTAAGTGAATACAAAAAAGATGAATAATTAAGATTTCAGGAAATAGTAATAATAGAAATAATAATCGAAAAGATAAAAGGGAATAAATAAGAACACAATATCATGCTCTAAGTCATCATAGACAAATAATCAATATCAATAGCTAAGTACTTAATGAAAAAAAGTTCATTGAATTATAGGGAGAAATAAACAACAAAATTATAATGGTAGGGGACCTGAATGTATACCCTTCAGACTGTGACAAATCTAAAAAACAGTAAACAAGAAGGAAATTAAAAACAATATTATTAAAGGGGAAGAGAAAAACATTAATATCTTTATCAGGCATGAATGTCATCTTTAAAAAAAGACCCTGTAATGGGACATAAAAACTTTAAAAAGTTCAGGAAAGCAGAAATATAATTTATTGACTACAATGCAAAAAAATCCAATAAAAGATCTTTGAAGAAAATATTATAAATTATTTTGTGATTAAATAACATCCCTAAAGAATAAGTCAAAAAACAATTTGTACTTTAAAGCAGTAATAATTAAAATGTTTTGCTACTGACTCTACAAAAAAAAAGGGGGTTGATTAGTGGAAGAACTTAAGGATATAACATAAAGAACTAAAATAAATAGTAGCATAGTACAGGACCAACCTAAAGGTTGGGAGAAGGATTGCATATTTGACAAAAAAAAAAAAAATACTAGGAAAATTGGACAAAATCTGGCAGAAATTAAGTTTTAGATCAACACCTCATACTATATACCAAGGTAAGCTCCAAATTGATACATGACTAGAGTATTAAAAGTCACATTATAAACAAATTAGGGAAGCAAAAGAAAAAAAAAATACTCCTTAGATCTATGAATAGAAGGACCTATAACTAAACACCTGATAGAAAAGATCACAAAAAATAAAATGGAAATTTTTGTCATATACATTTTAAAAGATTTTTGCCTGAATTAATCTAATGTAGTAGAAATTAGAAGGGTAACTAAGAAAAAAATCTTTCTAACTGTTTCTCTAATAAAAATCTCATTCCAAAGAAACTGAAAATGAGTCAAACATGAGTTATTTCCCAACATATAAATGGCTAGAAGCTGTGACTGGTTTTCAAAGGAAGAAATGCAAGCATTTTAAGCTGTTAAAATTGGTGGGGTTGAATAGTAGAGATATGCTGGTTCTGAACTCAGGAAGACCTAAATTCAAATCCATGCTACAGAGCAAGTCAGAACTTCTGTCTGCTTCAATTTCTTCAATTGTAAAATTGGATTCATAATAACACTATCTTATAGGGTTGTTATGAGGATAAATTGAGATTGTAGGTGTACAGTGTTTAGCACAGCTTTTTTCAGTTGTGATCCCTTTTTACCTAAGAAAATTTTATATAGGTATATAAAATAGGTCCACAAATCAAATTTTCAAATTTGATAACAAATCAAAATTTCAAAACCCTCACAATTACATGACTTTCTCTAGGGTTACAACCCACAGTTTTAGAAGCTTTGCCCTATTGGAATAGCTAGACAAATTATGGTATATGGATGTGACTGAATATTATTGTGCTATAAGAACTGGTGAAATGTATAATTTAAGAAGAAACTGGGATCCCCAATGACTTCTGCTTTCTCATTATGTGCCCAAAGTATTTAGAACAATTTTTGTCTTCCAATGAATAGTTTAAATGAAATTATTTAAGCATTGACTGATTTGATCTTCTTGCTGTCCAAATAATTCTCAAAAGTCTTTTCTGGAATTACAATTTAAAAGATTTAGTTTTCTACCACTCAACTTTCTTTACAATCCAACTCTCACATTGCAAATGGGAAAACAGCTTTGACTATATGGACCCTTGTCAAGAAGGTGATGTCTCTGTTTTTTAGTATGCTGTCCATATTTGCCAAAGCTTTCCTTTAAGGAGCAAGCATTTTTTAATTTCATGACTGAATCAAAATTAGAAGGAAAAGCGAAAATAGGGAAGGTGGGAATTTATAAATAATTCTCAGACAAAGGTCTCGTATCTCAAATTTTCATAAAATCTTTAAGAATATGAATAATTCCCCAATTAATAAATTGTCACAAGATGCAAATAGACAGTTTTCCGATGAAGAAATCTAAGCAATTTATAGCCACATGGAACAATGCTCTGAGAAATGCAAATGAAAACAGCTTTGAGATATTATTTTATAACTATCAGATTGGCTAAAATGATTAAAGGGGAAGGCAAAAATGTTGGAGGGGACATGGAAAAAATTGGGATACTAATTTATTGTTGGTAGAGTTGTGAAATAATCCAACCATTTTGGAGAACAATCCAAAATTATACTCCCAAAGTTATTAAACTGTCTATGCCCATTGATTTAGCAATAACACTACTAGGTGTATTTCCCCAGATGATTGGGAGAAAAGGAAGAGAAAAAGGAAAAGAAATATTTTAAAATATTTATTTCTTTGTGGTGGCAAAGTAGTAGAAATTGCAGCAATGCTGCCAATTTGGGAACAAGCTGTGGTATATAACTGTAATGGGATACTAATGTGCTATAATGATCTTAGATCTTAGAAAAACATGGATAGACTTGCACAAAATACTGACAGTAAAATGAACAAAACCAAGAGAATATTGTATTCAGTAATAGCAATTTTGTGTTAAGCACAACTTTGAGTGAATAAGTCATTTTGACTATTTAAAATGTACAAATTAGCTCACAAAAGTACATATGAAGGAAGAATCTGCATTCAGAGAAAGAACTGATAAAGAGAATTATATATAGAATGATTTTACATATACACACACAGTCACATAGATATATATGTGTGTGTGTGTATGATAATTTTATTATATATTTAAAAGGAATAGCAAGTTATATGTAATAGATTTGTAGTTTCACATGAAATCACATTTTTATTTACAACAAATTCTTATTTTATTCCATAAATGAGTATTTTTTCATTATTTTTTATTATAATAACGTTTTATTGACAGAGAAAAATATATTTTTTAAAAAAAATTCATGACTGTAGTTGCTGTCTGCAGTGATCTTTGAGTCCCCAAATATAAAATCTGACACTGCTTCCATTTCTTTTCCCTTTATTTTCTGGAAAAAGTTACCAAATCTTAATTTTTTATGTTACATTTCAAACCAGGTTTTAAACTCTCATCTTTCATCCTCATCGAGAGGTTTCTTAAGTCTCTACTTTCTGCCAGATCAGAGATTGTCTCCATATCTGGCTTTGATATTTTTCCTGGTAATCTTAATTTCAGCTTTTGATTCATTTAGCCCGGCATTTCACATAATGATTACATATAAGTTAAATAAATAAGGTAACACCATATAATTTTTTTGGTACACTTTTTCCCATCTTAAATCAACCCATTATTCCTTGTTGAGCTCTAAGTGTTGCTTTTTGCCTCCCATATGATTCTTCTGAAGACAAGAAAAATGATCTGGTACTCTCATCTCTCTGAGGACCTGACACATTTTGGTCATACAGAGAGAGGCTTTAATGTAGTCAATGAAGTAAAAGTAGATATTTTCTGGAACTCCCTTGCTTTTTGACAATTTATGAAATGAGTGCAAATGTCCAGTAATTTAACATTTTTTGACAATTCTTTAAGATTTGGACATACTCTACTGAGCTATATCCCAAAGAGATCATAAAGTAAGGAAAGGAACCCATGTGTGCAAAAATGCTTGTGGCAGTCCTTTTTGTAGTGGCAAAAAACTGGACACTGAGTGGATATTCATCAGTTGGGGAATATGGAGTATAACAGGAAGGAGAGATTAATGAAATTATTCATTCTTAAAAATAATTTTTAAAACAAAGCATAGAAGATCTAACTTACAAAATGACTACAATGAAATGGTATACAAAAATGTACAGGATACAATTCAAGAAAATTTTATGCCTTTAAATGTTTCAATCAGTACAAAAGAAAAAAAATCAATGAATGCTTATGAAACTAAAAAGAAAAAATACAAGAGAAGAGCAACTAATCAACTCCTCCTCTAGCATCAAAGTAGAATTTCTGAAAATCCATGAAGAGATAAACAAAATTGAAAACAAAAATTCTAGAATTTTTAAAGTTAATAAATAGGTTAACAATTAGACTAGTTAAAAGGGAAAGAGAGGAAAGCCAAATTGTTCATATGAAAAAGGAGAATTCACAGCAGATAAAATAGAAATAAAAGAAACTATAAAAATTATTTTGCTCAATGATATGCTCCCAGATCCAATAATTTAGATGAATTGAATGAATACTTAGAAAAAGTATGAAATGCCCAAACTGAAAGAAGAAATAGTTAATCTTTAAAAATCCTAATATCAGAAAAAGAAACTAAATAAGCAATAAATGTACTCCCAAAGAAAAAAATTTAAAATCAGACTACATTATGTACAAGTAAATTTTGTCAAACATTAAAAAATAATTAATCCCAAGTTTACAAAACCTATTTGAAAAAATAAGAAAAGAAGGTACACTTCCAAACTCTTTCTACTATATAAATGTATTGTTAATACTTAAGTAGGGAAGGGAAAACAGACAATGAAAATTATAGATCAATATTTCTATTGAAAATTGTTGCAAAATTTAAAAATATAATTTAGCAATGCAGATATCCTGATGGTTTATCTAGACAATATAGAAATTAAAATCAATTAAAGCAATCCCACTTAAGAAAGTTAAATATATAACAAACTCAAGTAGATCAGAAGAATCTATATATTATCAGCAAACTCCTGAAGTTAAAGAAATTTTATTCAGAATAAATATAGAATGTATAAAACCATTGGAATAACATATGTATTTGGAGGCTTTTCCTCTTTTTTTCTAACACAATTGGGATTAAGTGACTTATCCAGAATCACACGACTAGGAAGTGTTAAATATCTGAAGTAAGATTTGAAGTCAGGTCCTCCTAATTTCAGGGCTAGTCTTCTATCGACTGCACCATTTAATTGCCCCAAGGTTTTTCAATAATATCAGAAACAATACAAGGTTTATCTACCAAGCCATATTTCATAGGAATTATACAATTACAAGTTTAAAATAAAGAAATATTCATTTCTCATGGGTATAATAAAATGTCAATGTTACCTAAATTATTTACTTATTCAGTGACATGTCAATCAAACTACCAAAGGATTGCTTTCTAAATCTAGAAAAAAAAATACTGGAGTTTCTCTAGAGGAAATAAAAGTAAAGGATGTCAAGGAAAATAATGGGAAAAGTGGTAAACAAGGGTCCTAGTTCCAAATCTCAAGCTAGTCTACAAAGTAATTATTGGTATAATGGTTTGGTACTGGTTAAAAAATTGAGGGGTCAGTCAGTACAAAAGCTTAGGGTTATAGCAAACTATAACAAATGAATTTAGTGTATAGTGTTTTATATACTTATAGTCTTGAAATTTAGAGAAAGCTTCACTATATGACAAAAACAGCTGAGAAAATAGAGCAGTAATCTTGCAGAAATTAGGTTTGACCAATATTGCATACCATATGACAAAATAAACTTCAAATGAATACATGACTTAAATATAGAAAGTAACAATAAAAGCAGATTAAAAGAGTGAGAAAGGAACTATCTTTCAGATGTATGGATGAGAGGATAATACTTTATGACCAAGTAACGGGTAGAAAGGATCACAGAAGATAAAATGGACAATTTTTATTATATAAAAGTAAAAAGCTCTTGCAGAAAAAAAAATAATACATGTGTATAGGCAACTTGGAAAAAAGCTTTGAGAAAAGTTTTCCTGATAAAAATCTCATTTCCAAGATATATTAGGAGGAAATTATAATTTATAAGATTAAGAGCCATTTACCAATAGAAAAAAGGTATCTAAAGTATAAGTAGTCAATTCTCCACCCACCCACCCCCAAGCAATTGGGGTTTAAGTGACTTGCCCAAGGTCACACAGCTAGGAAGTGTTAAGTATCTGAGACCTAATTTGAACTCAGGTTTGCCAGACTTCAGGGTTGGTGTTCTATCTACTGTACCACATAATGACCCTGAATAGTCAATTCTTAATGGAAGCTATTGATAGAAAGATGAAAATAAGTCTTCAAATCAATTATAAGTAAACACAAACTAATACAACTTTGAGTCTCTACTTATATTCACCAATTTGGCAAAGATGAAAAAATGAAAAATGCCAATTATTGGAAGAACTATGGAAAATCAGGCATATTGATGTTTTATTGGTGGGGCTGTGAATTGGTCTATCCAATCTGGAAAACTGTTTGTAGTTCTATCCTACAAGTCACTAAAATATAACTGTTCTCTTTGACCTAATTATACCATCTCTAAGGGTGTGTATGTATGTGTGTGTGTGTGTGTATGTAGCAGATTTTTTTAATAGTACCAAAGACCTAGAAACTAAAGAAAACCCATCTACTGGAGAATTACTAATAAATTAAAATATGTGAATATCGTGGAATATTATTATACATGGGAAATAGCAAAATTACCTGTTTCTAAGAAACCTGGGAAGATCTGCATGAACTGACTGCAGCAATAAAACCAATTTATGTAATGACAACATTATTAAGAAATTAAACTTAATACTTGAGACTTCTAATGGATGAAATGACCATCTACAAAAAGATCACAGATTAAAGATGAAATAAAATGTTAATTATTGGACATAACCATTGTGGAAATTTGTTTTGCTTAATGATACATATTTGTTACAAGGGATTTGTTTTTCTTCCATTTAGGGTGGGAGAAAAAACGAGAGAAGATATTAAAAGAATAAGGAAGAGTGGGGATGAAGTGAGAAAGAAAGGAAAAAAACAAAAAAGTTGCATTGAAACTTTTTTTTTTCAAATGAAGAAAAGAAAGCAGAAGAAAATTCTAAAAGCACAGACAATCTGGACAACTTTGAAAGCTACATATTGAACTAATTATATATTTAATATGAAATGCAAGCTATATAAAATGAAGATATTTAGTTTTATATATTGTCTTCTTTTTTCCATATATATTTAGAAATGTCCGTTTTCATCAGTGTTTGTTAACTTCAAAATAAAAATGAAATGAAGAAGGAAAGAAAATAAAAAGAAAAAAGGAAGGAAATACGGTCCTCCTTTTCTGTTATATTGTGTATATATGGAAATGTCCATATTGTTTGGCATTTGTTAAATTCAGAATAAAAATGAAATAGGAAAAAAGAAAGAAATATGGTCCTCTGTTTTTGTTCTACAATATGTATATGGAAATGTCTATTTTGTTTGGCATTTGTTGCATTCGCAATAAAAATTAGAGAGAGAGAAGAAAGAAGAAGAAGGAAAGAAAGAGGGAGAGGAGGGGAAGAGGGAAGGAAGGATAAAGGAAGGAAAGGAAAGAGAAAGGAAGGAAAGGAAAGAAAAAAAGGAAAGGAAGGAAAAGAGGAAAGGAAGGAGGGAAAGAGGGAAGACAAGGAAGGTGAGGGGAAAGGGAAGGAAGGAGGAAGGCAGGAAGTGAGGAAAATAAAAGTTTGCTCTGACCCAAGGAAGCACATGTGGATTTTTTTTCCTTTCATAAAAATAAAGTTTGTCCTTCTCTTTCCATTTCCCAATACTTTCCTTGGGTTATTTTTTTATTTTTGGAGGGGGATACATGGTCATTTTTATTAGAAGTTCAAGATGTTTCAGACTCCACAATGACTAAGGAGTTTTTAATAGCAACACACAAATCCATATTTAAAGTTTAAGTCCCTCAGGCTTCAATTGTTTACTTTGTGCCTTGCTGACCAACTTTTATTGGGACTTCATTTATTTTCAGCTCAGCAAGATGCTACTTTCATTTATTTGTTTCAATTTAATCAAATCTCTTCAGAATCCAAACTTCATTACTCTTCCAATAAAAAATGTCAAAGTCCTATCATTCTCAGAAGCTTCAGGAAATGGCTGCTCCTCATCCCAATGTTCTTAAATAAAGAAAAAATAACTTTTGGTCAATTTCTGTTGATTGAGTAATATCACTTGGGCAACATTTTCCTTCCCCTTACAACTTTAATATTCTTCTTAGTTGAGCTTTACCTCCCACTTTTGTTCAGATTTCAAACCTTCAATCCATGTTATTTAGCAGCCCTGTTTTCAATTTGCCTAATACCTTATGACTAAGGAGCTAGTGAATTTCTATCTCAGGTTCAATGTGTTTGATTCTTATAACCAATGCTTGTACTCAGAAGCACATCTGAGCAAAACTCTGTTAACCCTCTTATAATTCAAACATAATTTCCTCTGGGGTAGGGATTGTTTATTGTAGTACTGTAAACCCATAGCTGAGCATTGCTTATTATACAGTAGATATAGATACCTAATAAATGATTCCTGATAGACTGACAACTTTAACTAAAAAACCTAGAAAGCACAGGGAGGGGTCCAGACTTTTGGGATATATTCTGGGTCTTGGTCACTCACTACAGGGACCTGTCATAAAAATTAATATTTTTTGTTTCTTTTCCTTCTAAAGTTTTCTAGGGAGTCATCATTCCACTGTAATTATAATTCATTCATTCATTAACTATCTATTGTATGAAGAGCACCATAGTTTTGTATCATTTTCTCCATCTGAGTTGCTAGATGGTTCAGTGGATAGAACACCAGGGCTTGGAATCAGGAAAACACAAGTTAAATCTAGCCTCAGACAGTTACTAGCTGTGTAATCTTGAGAAGTTACTTAACTCTATTTTCCTTAGTTTCCTCATCTGTAAAATGATCTGGAGAAGGAAATGGCAAACCATTTCCATATCTTTACCAAAAGAAACAAAATGGGGTCACAAAGAATCAGAAACAGCTGAAATGACTGAAAAACAACTCCTGAGCATATGGGAAAATATATCAATTTTTATCAGACTATCTGAGTTATGATCAGTTTAGGGGAGTGATTTATTTTCTTATCATAATCTACCATGACCCAGATTAACTATCTACAAAAAAAGGACATTTAAAAATATAACCACTGCTGGTTCCAGTGGGGCTGGGATACTGTACCAATTCTCATTTCATTGCAGAGATCATCTGCACTACATCCATTGATAGGATCCAAATCAAGTTGAGTCTTCTGAGAAGTTTGACCTCCAGTAAGAGAAATTAGACTCCCTTTTCTCATATTGTCCTATTTGTTTGTACTATATTCTCCTTCCCCACCAGACTAGGGAAAATAACTTAGGACATATTTTTGTTCATGTTTTGATTCAATTTTGGCTTTTCCTCCCTACGCCTCCATCCAGGGAGAAGAAGAAAAGCACTCCATGTACAATCCAGTCCAGGTATGGGACAAGTTTTTATTTCCTACAAACAAAAGCAATGCTAAACATGATATACTCACAAGGGAAAAATTGATAGATTTTTAAAAAATTTAACAATATACAGCAGCAATACCTACTATTCAGACTCCACAATGACTAAGGAGTTTTTCTCTTACTCTGCTGGGAAGTTGAAATTTAAACATTATTTGAACATGAAGCAGCTGGCAAGACTACTGATTAAATAGGTATTGTGTCTTGACTTTATACCCTTCCCTCAAAGTCTCCATTTACTGGCTATCCAGGTCAGGGTGTGGGTTCCTCCTATTGTTGGTGGTCATCTTCTCTGAAGCAAAAATTTCCCCTGATATCAGTAACTTTTACCCAAGGAACCCATGATCTCTTGAACTCACAAGTTTGAACATGTCCTCAAGATGGATATACTGTCATTTGAAACACAAAGTAGAAAAGGCAGCCAGTGGCTTAATCTCAAGGACTAATTTAGTCTCCCTGTCCTTTTGGGGGTAGAAACCCCAAGACCAGGTTGTAAAAGGGTACAGTCTCACCCTCACCACTCTAACAAATCACATCTCTGTAGGCAAATTGAGAAGAGACACATACAAGAGGATAGTTCTGTCCTTTTAAAGAACCATTTTCCTAGATGTATCAGCTCTTGCTGTTCTGTGACCAATGAGGAGTCTGTGTCTTCATTGCAAAGTACAAGTTTCCTTCAGCATTAAGTCACACCATGGTCAGACAGAAGTAGCCAGAGAATTGATCCTTCCTGAAGTGTCAGAGCATTGAACTAGCATATATGGTTGGCAGGAAGCAAGGAGGGCAGCTCAGGACACTCACTGTGCTCAGCCCCTTGTTATAGAGACATAAAGCTTTCTGGGATTTCCCTATAATTGAGAAGGGGAGAGTGATAGTAGCAACCCAATTAAAAATGCCAGTTCTCATGCAAGTCAGGCTTCTGTAAGATGAGGGCAATCATAATCCCTATAAAGAGTAGAGAGGTCAAGAACAGACATCTGGAAGAACAAGTGAATGGTAATTGACAAGGTAGAACATGTTGGATAGCAGGGTTGACTGGGAAGTGAATATGGAAGTAATGACAGGGTCAACACTGTCATAGGGTTGTGATAACCAACTGTTCATGTACTCTGATCTCCACTATCCCCCTTGGAATTTTCCCAGGTCCTCTATCTTGATAAACACTCCAAATATAGTGTTTCAGATCCTCAGGAAACTAGTGTTTAGCAAATAGATTTTGTGTTTTGTACTGTACTGAAAACTGACAGTGGTCTTTCTGACATGGTGGACTATCCTGGCCAATCCAGTTATAGCTTGAAAGGAGGTGCCTCCTTTTGAATGTAAGACACACCAAAGAAAACAAGAATACCCAAGCCAAAGATCTCCATAATAATTGATTATCCTTAGCTAGAAAGGAATGATTTGGGTATTCCTCTGAAGATGGTAATCAGTAACTTAAGTTAGAAAGCTGGTTTCTGGACCAAGGAGAGTAAAAAGAAAACTATATGCTATAAGAAATTAAAATGGAGGATCTTATGTTATAGCAAGCTCCACAGGAACAGGAGGAAAAAAATCAAAAGAAGATACAGAGAAGAAAACCCCCAATAAAGAACACAAGCTAGTGAAGAAATGATCGAGTGGATATATGTAGATGAGGAAAAAATCCCTGCCACTAATCGTTTTTTGTTTGTTTTTTGTAGTTTAGTCATTTCACATCTGACTCTTTGTGGCCTCATTTGGTGGTTTTCTTGGCAATGATATTGGAGTAGTTTGTCATTTCCTTCTTCAGATGATTTTACAGATGAGGAAACTGGGGCAAACAGGATTAAATGACTTGCCAGGATCACACAGCTACTAAATGTCTGAGGCCAGATTTGAACTCAGAAAGAGGAGTCTTCCTAAGTACGATCTCTGTACTCTATACACTGAGCCACCCAGCTGTTAGAAATTCATTGCATTAAATATGAAAAAAAAACCTTTTAGCCAGAGCAAGACACTGTTTGAACATGAGACACTGTCTGATCATTTTAAAGGGGGTTAGATAAAGGTAAATGTTGGTTACTCTGTTAGATACTCACCTCCACAAACCTTAGGAATAAGTAAGGAAACAAGGGAAAGAAAGGGGGAAACAATGGTAGACTCAGAACAGGTACCAAATATGTGCCCCAGTCAGAGTTGGATTACAATTGTGATTGTGTCTCCTTGAGTTACAAAAGAGTGATTAAGACATTCTCCTGATGCTGGCAACCAGTAAAATAAGCATCTTGGGAAGCTGGCCCTTCCCAAGATGCTTATTTCACTATTTTTCTTATTTCATTTATTTCTCTTTCACAGATGTGAAGGAGAGGAAAGCCTGAGTTCCTTAGTGCATGGGGAGAATGGGAATAGATGCTTATTGTGAGAACTCTCTGGAACCTTAAAGTTTATGTGAGGCACTGAATATGTTTGTTGTAATTAAGACAGGTACAGCTTCCCCAGGCAGGATAAGGATCTATTTCTGTTTATATTCTCTGTTGCCTTGTGAGTGTCTCCAGATGCCAAATCCCCAAAGTTGGGGAAACTTTGAAAAATAAAGCAGCCTGTAAGGACAAATATCCTCAGTTGGATATTTGTGTCCTACTGGACACAACAACTGGTTGTAGTATATATCCAATTGGAAATAGTTATTATGCATTGATGTTAGTATATCAGTACTTAGCACAGTGCCTGGCACACAATAGGTACTTAATAAATGCTTCTTCTCTTCCCTGCTCTTGTTCCTAGTAAATCTGGGGACAATGAAGACTGGTTCTGAAATGTTTTATCTGAGAAATACAGCTCAATGACCAGTCGTCACTTAGGGTAGTGATGAGTCAAAATGTATATCTGCTACACAGTTTACTTTTGTCCATACTTAACAAGAGCCTGTCCTGTCCAGATGATTCCTTAACATTAGTCAAGCCTGCTTGAACCCTCTAAGTTGGTTTTTCTGACCAAATAAGTACACTTCTTCATCTCAGCATCTAAAAAGGAAGGACTGGAGTATGACTGTGTCCTATTATTATTATTTGGAATTTGTACTTTACAAATGGAAGACCTCTTGCATCATAAGTCTAGAGCTGAAAATCTTTAGAAATCATCTAGCTTAGGGCTTCATAAACTTTTTTTATTCTCAAGCCCAAGAAATTTTTACACCACCCTGGGCATACAGGTATATAAAATAGGTTTACAAATCAAATATTTACTGATAATAAATCATAAAGAAATTTATCTTAAACTTTTGGAATTGTATAATTTTACCATTTATTAAAGATGAAAGCAAATGGATGTGCTGGTTTGTTTTTACATAAAGAATTAAATCTTGGCAGAATATTTGATACTACAGGACATAGAGCATTCAGAAACCTTCTATTGTTGCTCAATTTTTCACGGCCCCCACATTCAGATACGTGACCCCATGTGGAATTGTGACCTATAGTTGAAAAAGTTTCCATCTAGCCCAACTCCTTCATTTTATCTTTGTTGAAACTTTAGTTCCCAGGAAAGTTAAGTGTGCTCAAGGTCACATAGGCAGTAAAAGTCACATGCAGAATTTGGACTCGACTTCTCTGACTCCTACACCTGGGATCTTTCCAGAGGGCTTACAGCCTCACATGGCCTCCTATCAAGGCTATATGAGTGAATAAATTTGGGAGAAAGGGGTCACAGCCTGGGCCAAGACTCCTGTCCCTCCTGAAGAGATGAAAAAAACTAATGCACTGACCCTGAAAAAGTCAGCCTGGCTCAAGAAAACATGGGAAAACTTGCCCTGTTAGTCTGGGGGTCTGAGAAAAAGTTGTAAGTGGGTAGAGGTCCTGCTAGTCATCAGCCACTACACTGTGTTGTCTAACTTAAAAGCACATCAACTGGCTAGATGAAAAGTGTCAAAAACTTGCACTGGGTTAGTCTTTTTTTCTATTTTAGCTTGGATTGTATCTATTCATCTCTAGTGCCTGGAGGGAAATAAAAAGACATTAAACCAGAGCAGGCTAGAAGCTCAACTCCCATTAGAAGGGAAAACAGCAGGAACAAAACCAGCAGGCTGCAGAGGGAGGAAGATTTTCCTTTATAACCTCAAGGTCATGGTGGGTTTAGAGCAGGATGGGGAACAGGCCTGCCAGCTTTTTCAGGTTCAAAGCATCAGACTCCCCAGACCACAATGTTTGCATAAGGAACACATTCAGGCACATCAGGGTCAAAGCTTCTCATCTGTAAAATGAGGGATGGAGTGGACAAGAAAGTCTTGTCTCTCAATCCTACAACATTATCATATGCTATTATAGAATAGCTGGAACTAACAGTCTTGGGGAGATAGATGCATTAGATCTGAAACAACGAGGGAAGGATTCACTCAAATCAGTGACAAATTTTGGACTTGAAATTAGGTCTTTTGATTTGATTACTTACACTTTCTTCCTTATTACCATATCACCTCAGAGGCCTAACCTCTGCCCTTCTTTCCAGAAGTCTCCTTTTCAAAATCAGAGTTACACAGGCAATTATCACCAAATAGTTTTCTTCTCACAGTGAATACTTAGGATTGTCAGCTAAGGCTCATTCTTCCTTTATGCCAGATAGCAGCTTGTCACTTTGGGATCAAACTGCTATTGTTGTTCAGTTGCTATAGTTTGACTCTGTGTGACTCTGTTTTCTTGTTTCTTTGTCAAAGATGCTGGAGTGGTTTGCCATTTCCGTCTATAACTCATTTTACAGATGAGGAAACTGAGGCAGACAGGGTCACACAATTAGTACGTATCTGAGGTGGATTTGAACTCAGGAAGATAACTCTTCCTGTCTAGGTTCAGTTCTCTATTCATTGCACCTACTACCATTTCCCATCACTGTTAAAATCCTTTGTTCTCTGCTCCTGTTGACTAAGAATCAGAGAGAAATTTATATAATCAAAGCTTCAATGTATATAAATATGGCTTTATTTATTTCAGTTAGAATAGATCACCAAAAGTGACAGAATAATTATGGGGGAAGAACCCTGAATTTTACGACTGAAGAGTTAGGTTCAAATTTTGCTCCATCCTCTTATTAGATGTGTAAACTTGGACCACTTGGGAATGGGATTCTGTTTCTTTATGCCAAAAATGAGAGAGTCTAAGGCAGGGGTCCTCAAACTTTTTTGAGGGGGGCAGTTCACTGTCCTTCAGACTGTTGGAGGGGCGGACTATAGTAAAAACAAAAACTTTGTTTTGTGGGCCTTTAAATAAAGAAACTTCATAGCCCTGGGTGAGGGGGATAAATGTCCTCAGCTGCCGCATCTGGCCCATGGGCCATAGTTTGAGGACTCCTGGAAGATTTCTTCTAGCTCTGAATCTATGCTCTGTTGACCCTGATATGATACACCCTCCATATCCCAAACAAAATATCCCTATCATTTCCACTGCTATTCCCCACATACACAGGCTCACCAAATGTCTTCATGGAACAAAAGCCTAGATAAGATAAAGCAGAAACCTGACTTACTCCTAGCAAATCAGAACATCAAATAGAAATCCCCAAATTGAGAGCAGTTACATAAAAGATCTTTTAAATGGCTGGCCCTCCAAGGCAGCTATGGTGTGATAGAAAACTGCCTAGATTTGGAGGAACAAAGTTTAGGCTCTGCCAAGCTCTGTGATCTTAGACAAATCACTTGGCCTTTGTTTAAGTCTTCTTCTTCTTCTCTGTAAAATGGGAATACCAACATTCATTCTCCCTGCCTTACAGGGTTGTTTTGAAAATGATATGAGAATGTACACAAAGCAATTTAAAAGCTGCAAAGCAACCTCTGACTATGAGCCGTCATTCTGAATCTATGTGCCAAATATACTATTCATTTAAGATTTAGCCTAAAAATAATTTCTACAATAATTAAATGAAGCAAAATTAATCTGTCAAAGAATGGTATTTTTTATGCTTCGAATGATGACATGGTAGAGCAGAAACAAAGGTGGCTCCAGAGTCAGAGGATCAAACACTAGAAAGCTTCATAGCTAGTGGATCTTGGGCTACTCACTTAATTTCCCTGAAGTTCAATTTCCTCATCTGGAGAATAAATAAATTGTGTTAGATGAACTCTGTGGTCCCCTCAAGCTTTACCTTAAAATCCTAATGTAACCATGATAGTAAAATGGCAGCCAACTATCTATATCCACAAGTTTGGAATCACCATTGACCATCTCTCTACCTAGGGAGTGCCATAGTGCATAGTCAGGAAGACTTATTTTCTTGAGTTCAAATCTGACTTCAGATTCTTCCTAGCTGTGTGATCCTGGGCAAGTCACTTAACCCTGTGTGCCTCAGTTTCCTCATCTGTAAAACAAGCTGGAGAAGGAAATGACAGACTACTCCATGATCTGGCATTTGACAAGAAAACCCTAAATGAAATCCTTAAGGGTCAGACATGGCAGAAAAATGACTGAAAACTGCTACCTATGCTGTAAAGTGCACCAAGAAGCCTTGTAATTCATTTCAGTGGGAAGTGGCTAAGCCATATGTTAGACATAAATAATTGAGAGGACCCAAACTGGAGAGTCAACAGCAGAAATGATTGGTCTCTTTGATATCAAAGGTGAAAAAGACTTTTCCCATTGTTCTGGGACTATAATTGGCCTATCCTCCAGTTCGGGAAAGAAATCAGACAACAAGCAAATCACTGACATCTCTTCCTGAAGGGAGACCTTTAAAGTTTCCATCTCAGTCTTCAAGTTATAGGTTTGACTTGACAAGGTTGTTACAGACAGCTCTTCCATGAGCCACAATAAAAAAGACAAGGATTTTCTGATGTGCATCAAGAAATAATTAATGAAGGTTTGAGGTGGGAATGTAAGAATTGAGGGAGCGGGTGACAATCAGGTGTTGATCTAATTTGAATTTTCTAAGCTATGAAGAAATGATTAGGTGGAACAACATGCCCCAAATTCCTTATAATATGACTGATTTGGCAAGGACTTCAAGAAACATAAATACATTTGATCTTTAGATTACAAAAGATATCATTGCTGGCAAACTTTTTTTATTGCTGTTTTTAGTTCAGTTTGCAGCCACAGTCTGGCTGTGAACAGAGCTGCAATTTTCAAATTTCAAAAGCTCAAGATTATAAATGACCCAAAGAGCAAGAAAAAGCTTTACCATGTCATCAGTATATGATCACATATTATCAAGAGTGGCTTGCACATCCAGCATGGCTCTAAAGATGCCAGAAAATGTGTGATCAGAAAAGAAATAGGGCTGGTCGTTTATCAAAGACAAGAGGCAACATGTGACCCTCATACATGGTATAATGGATCCAGAAAATGCCCCAAGAACTAAAGGAAGTACCCCCATCTATTGACATATGGGTTAGATCCTCTACAGAAGATATATGGAATAGGCAATAGGGAGGGCAAGACCAAGAATCAACCAGGCTTGTGTGGGTGGAGTTCTGAACCCTAATGAACATCAGGAAGATGGCCGTTCACCCACTCAAGCCTTAGCATCTATGAAGTTTATTGTTTTTGACTTGGGCAATATCCAGATTACTTTGTTTTCAGGGTTCATTGATTTGAGAATAAAAGTCTGATAATTCTACCATCACCCTTAAACATGATGTTTTTATGCTTTCATTAAAAGAGAGAAAAGCATTTTACAAAAAAAAAATATATCATCAATTCCTATTGAAACCAAGTCTCTATTGTCCTCACTAATAATATTATCTCAGTAACTGTGGGCTTCTTCCAACTTCTTGCATAAATTCACTTTCCACTAAGCAGTTTTAGTTTTCCTTGGCTTCATCTTTCTAGCACTAAAAACATCCTAACTTTAGTGAATTAATCTTCTTCACTACTTCTATCCTGTCATTCTCCTACTAAACAACCTAGAATCATTTCCTATTACTCATCGAATGAAGTATAAACTCCTCAGCCCACATGGGCATTCAAGGTACTCCATCAATCAGCACTGTTATACAGATCCAATCTTATATCCCATTATGCCCTCACATGAACCCAGTCATAGTTTATCCAATCATGGTATTTTCCTTCAATGTTTTCCATGTTCACTTTCATTTTCAGGCCTTTGCCTGGGTCATTCCCTATCCCACCCTAACTGGGAATGTTCTCCTTAGTTCTCTCTACCAATTCATTTTTTCTTAAAACTCCTTTAAAGCCCTGATTTCTCCTTATAAGACCTTCATAAATGCCCTGGCTTTTATAAATCTCTCTTTGAATTTCTAAAGTATTGTTCATCTGTATATAAGTATTATTATAAATAATGATTAAGCAGATATTTAATTGTCCTTTAAGGTTTACAAAGCATTTTAAACATGTTACCTCATTTGATCACTCCCAATAATCCTGGAAGGAGGTGCTTTTATCACCTCCATTTTATAGAATAAGGCCCTGGGACAGAGAGAGATTAAGAAACTTGCTCAGAATAATTGACCTAATAAGTGCCTGAGGTAGGATTTGAATTCAGACTTTGATGACCACAAATCCAGCACCAAATTCCATATGCCACCTAGCCACTACAACCACATGTTCTAAATCTTCAGTCTATACTAAACTGTACTGTCCTCCAGTAGTTTTGAGTTTGGGGTTTTTTTTTATCTTGTTCATATTTCTTGTCTTCTAAACTAAGTAATCAACTTCTTAGTGGAGAAGAGTTTCTTTTTAATTATTACTCAAAACATTTAGCACAGGAGCTTGGTTGATGGTACATATTTAAGAAATTTGACCACTCAGTGTGGATCATTCATTTTCTACGAGACCACCCAATTTTCCTCACTTGAAAATAAGGGAATTGAACTAAATGATATCAAAGTCCTTTTTAGCTCTAAATTTATGGTTCTTCCATTTAACTTAAAGTTATCCCCAAATTGATCAAAAAACAAATCCCAGACTAATTAAATATCTTGAGACTCAGGTTACTTTAGCACAAACATAACTCCATCCCACAGGCAGAAGGATGACAAGAAAGGAAGAGAAAAGGGAGGAAGAAGTAAAAGAGAAAGAAGAGAATCAGAAGATGCTGATGTCAACCATTTGCTCTGGTAAACTGGATCAAGCTTGGAAGTATAAGGCTATTTTTAAAAGCCCTTCATTTTTGTGCCTGATTTAAAAGACAGATGCTAAAAATATTAATGAGTAAGGATGGTGAAGATGGTGTTGATCCATGAAGATGATGAGTCTTCAAATTCTGGAGCTCCAAGGTGACAGACTCTCCATGAAGACACATACCGCCTCATAATTCCCTTTAGGAATTCTGCATTAAAGAGAAAACTGATATTTCAAATCTCAGAATGATATTTAACTGTGTTAGGTAATTTCTCTACATTGGCATCTCTTTAAATGGGCTTAAAAACACACAGATTGCACTACACACACACACACACACACACACACACACACACACACACACACATATATTAAAGAAGCCTTAAGACACTATGCTAACCCTGTGATATCTCTCACTCCTCATATGATTTGGGGATTTGTAGAAAACTGATAGTAACTAGTTTTTAATGGTCAATTTTGATGACCAGTTTTGAAATTGATGATCATCTAAAGCCCTCATTTCCAAAATATATAGAGAATTGACTCTAATTTATAAGAAATCAAGCCATTCTCCAATTGATAAATGGCCAAAGGATATGAACAGACAATTTTCAGATGATGAAATTGAAACTGTTTCCACTCACAAGAAAGAGTTCCAAATCACTATTGATCGGAGAAATGCAAATTAAGACAACTCTGAGATAATATTACACACCTGTCAGATTGGCTAGATGACAGGAAAAAATAATGATGAATACTGGAGGGGATGTGGGAAAACTGGGACACTGATGCATTGTTGGTGGGACTGTGAATAGATCCAACCATTCTGGAGAGCAATCTGGAATTATGCCCAAAAGGTTATCAAATTGTGCATACCCTTTGATCCAGCAGTGTTACTACTGGACTTATATCCCAAAGAGATACTAAGGAAGGGAAAGGAACCTGCATGTGACAAAATGTTTGTGGCAGCCCACTTTGTAGTGGTTAGAAACTGGAAAATGAATGGATGCCCATCAATTGGAGAATGGTTGGGTAAATTGTGGTATATGAATGTTATGGAATATTATTGTTCTGTAAGAAATGACCAGCAGGATGAATATGGAGAGGCTTGGAGAGACTTACATGAACTGATGCTGAGTGAAATGAGCAAAACCAGGAGATCATTATATCCCTCAACAACGATACTGTATTCTGATGGAAGTGGATTTCTTTGACAAAGAGACCTAATTCAGTTTCAGTTGATCAATGATAGACAGAAGCAGCTACACCCAAAGAAAGAACACTAGGAAATGAATGTAAACTACTTGCATTTTTGTTCTTCTTCCTGGGTTATTTATATCTTCTAAATCCAATTCTCCCTGAGCAACAAGAGAACTGTTCGGTTCTGCACACATATATTGTATCCAAGATCTACTATAACCTATTTAACATGTATAGGACTGCTTGCCATCTGGGGAAGGGGGTGGAGGGAGGGAGGGAGGGGAAAAATCGGAACAGAAGTGAGTGCAAGGGATAATGTTGTAAAAAATTACCCTGGCATGGGTTCTGTCAATAAAATGTTATTAAAAAAAAAGAAAATGGATATCTTCGATAAAGAGAAAATTTAATTCAGTTCCAATAGATCAATGATGGACAGAATCAGCTACACCCAGAGAAGGAACACTGGGAAATGAGTGTAAACTATTTGCATTTTTGTTTTTCTTCCCAGGTTATTTTTACCTTCTGAATCCAGTTCTTCCTGTGCAATAAATGAACTATTCAGTTCTGCACACATATATTGTATCTAGGATATAATATAACATATATAACATGTATAAGACTGCTTTCCATCTAGGGGAGGGGATAGAGGAGGGAAAGGAAAAATCAGAACAGAAGTGAGTACAAGGGATAATGTTGTAAACAATTACCCATGCATATGTACTGTCAATAAAAAGTTATAATTCTTTAAAAATAAGAAATTGATGATCATCTAAAGAGCCATGGAGGGTCACATCATTGGGTTTCAGCAAGCAGAAGCACATCACAAACAAGGTATTATGAAGGAGCCTTGAAGTAAAGGAGGTGATTAAAGAAATGAATGATCTAAAATTGTTGGTTACTTATATGGTAAGAGAGAGGAAAATTGATGGATAGCCCCAAGGTCCACTGGTAGACTCATGAAGTCAAAAGAAGGTAAGGGAAACATCATGACTGGATTTTTTCCTACTGAATTTTGTAGTGTCTGTGCTAGCTTTCTGGAGGATATCTGGACTGGCCTTGGTCTTTAGGTGGAGAAGTGATGAAGGCAGGAAGGTCACCATGAGGCTGGTCAAAGATGGAGTCTGGAGTCTGGAGTCTGGAGTCTGGAGTCTTCTCAGTGTCTGTGGCTGCGACTCCCTGATCCCAGTCCTCTCAGACCTTAAATAACACAATATGATTACATCACTATAGCAACTGAGCATGTACCAACTATAGAACCGTTGCATCACCATATCACACCAAGTAGATGACAACTAGAATGATTACATCATTTCATCACATTAAGTATATGTTTAACTAGAGAACCATTATCCCATCAATAACGTTGAGTAGGTGCTTAACTATAAGCATCCTGCTGTCTTTGATTCAAGTATATCTTTCCAGAGTTTCCAGAGTATAAACCTTTAGAGTTTATAGAGAGATGTGGACAAGTGGCCCACTGCATGGAACACTTGGATTATTTGAATGGAAGAGATCACAGTCCTGTTGGAATATACTTACTTGAAAACTTTTATTTTGCCTGTCAGAGTCTTTCTTTGGGGCCAATTAATCACAACTAATAAAAAGTTATGTTGAGGCAGATCAGAAGTAGATAAAATTGATTATACATTAAAAGCAAAGACAATGATGTGTCAGAAGTAGTATGTTCTTGTGGGCAACTGAATCGGGAAACTCCCAAATGGACCTATCAAGAATACCCCAAACTCTCAAAGGCATCTGATTGGCACAGTAGGTAGAAAGCTGGGCAGGAAATCGAGAAAATCCGAATTCATATCCAATTTCAGATACTAACCAGCTGTGCTCATTATCTGCTTCAGTTTCCTCATCTGGAAAGGAGTGACCTCCTAGAGTTGTAAGGATAGAATAAGATAATATTTGTAAAGTGCTTCACAACCTTAAATTAATTTATAAACTAGCTGTCATCATTATTATTTTGAGTACAATTGTTGAAAACATAATATTTCAAAAATAAAAATATCTTACTTATTTTCAAAATACTTTCTTTGAAAATGGTGTATACCTTTCTTTTATTGTTTTTTAATGATTTCATGATTTCAGGATGATGTAATTATAATAGAGTATATAAGCTGGGACAAACTCAGCCAGAGACATCCATTCCATCTCCCACCTTTGTGGTGGATGGCCTGTCCTCCTCCTTCTCCCCACTGAGACCAAAGGCCAGTCTGAAGGGCCTCCAGAAAGCTAGCCTGGGCCCTAGGCAAGGAGACAAGAAAGGATTTGGCCTTTATCCCTTGTTATTCTCCTGATGATTACTCTGCTGAAATGAAGGCTGGCTCAAAGACCTCCAGAAAACCAACTAGAACACTACAGACTTGGAATCAGGAGATCTGAGTTTTAATCTTGCCTTATACATTTACTAGTTAAGGACCTCAGACAAGACACAATCTTTTTCAGTCTCATTGTTCTCATCTGTAAAATGGAGACAGAGTTGCACCAACCTCACAAGGTCATTCTGAGGATGAAATGAGATAACACATATGAAAAACTTTGCAAACTTTCAAATATTATATAAATGCTGCCCATTATTAGTAACCAGATCCTTAACTACGTGGCCATGACTTTTCTTTTGCTTTCTACCATTGACTGTTAGTTTCCAAGGTTATCTCCCTGACTGTGTGATTTCCCATGAAGTTATTTGGATGTCTAGATTAAACAAAGAATCAAGAAATGAAAACTGAACTAACAGGAACACCATCTTACTGGAGACCTTGGAGGAGATGACTGTCTCTATCCTTCTGTGTCCACACTATTAAATTCAAGGTCAAACACACTAATCAGCTTTACAAGACTGTCATGTAAATTAGCTATTTCAGGACTTAAAGAACCTTGAAACTAAAATGCTTTACTTGTGGGTGAATTTCAACAAAAGTTATAATAATGATTGATGTTTAAGCTTCTGGGGGAACTCCTGGCATTCAAAGGAAGTCCACACTTTTCCAAATAATTCCAACATATGACATGATATAGTGTGAAAGATACCCAAGGATCTGAGCTTAAGATTCTGGCTCTGACTCTTACTAACTGTATGACCTTAGACTGCTTCCATCCCTTCTTTCTATCTATTTCCTCACCTGTAAGATGAAAAGTTTAGGCTAGACAACTTCAAATTTCCTTCCAGCTTTCAATCCATAATTTTACGGGATTTCTACCAGGTTTCAAAATTATATTAAAAGAAGAGTTTTAATAATTCATAGGTATGAGTTTGCAAAGCCCTTCTTATATTCAATCTAATTTGAGCCTCTCCACAATTTTGTTCAGCAGATATTACTTGTTTCATTGGCCCCTTCTCACAGTGGAAGAAACAGAGATCCAGAAGTTAAGTGACATTTATACTCATGGTCACCCAGTTTGCAAGTGTCAGAGAAAGGATTTTAAACTAGATCTTCCAAATTCCCCATCTAATGCTCTCTACCCATTTTACCCAGCTTTCTTTCAAAAAATGAAACAGACAAAGGGTTAGCCTTCTTTTGAAAGAAAAACAGCAATGACAAACAGGACAGGGTGAGCAAGAGTTAAGGTGATTTAGTTATAGAAACATTTAGTTCAGAAAAGAAGTCAGGCAATAAGCAGGCATTTCAGTGTTAGGAATATTGGGAGGGAGACAAGGGAAGATTGGGAAGGAATGGAAGAGAAGAACAGGAGGAGAGAGAGGAGGGGAGGGGAAATGAAAGGCATGGAGAGGAAAAGAAAAGGTGAAAGAAAAATAGAAAGTAGGGAGGAGGTAAAAGAAAGGTAGAAAGAGAGGAGAGGAGGAAAGAGATAGGGAAGAGGAGTGGAGGGCAAATAAGAGGAGAGGGGAACGCAGAATTGAAGAAAAGAGTGGGAAAAGGCGAGCCAAAGAGATGGGAAAAGGAAGAAGGAAAGAAGGGAGGAAAGAAGAAGAGAAGGTACAGGAGGACAGTTCACATATATAGCAGGATTTGTAGAAAGATGTGTTTTTAACTTGAAAACCATGATATGAAACAATGTGAAGCTCCCAAAAGATGTTTGTTACTTTATACCTTAAAATGTGTTTTCGCTTGTGGAGCATCCTTACAGTGTTACATTCTTATCAGTAAGAAGAAAAAGAAACAATGACAAATGGAGGATGAATTTGGCCTTTATTCCTGGCTATTCTCCTGTTGATTATTACTCTGCTGAAATGAAGGCTGGCCCAAAGACCTCCAGAAAACCAACCCAGAGCAAAAATCAAGACAAGAGCATGATAGGGGATATGGGAGAGAGAACTGTAACCAGAAATTCCAATCCAAAGTTGAAGGAAAACTTGACCTAAGGACTGCTGACTGGAAACATCTGAAAGACTGAAAAAAGGACATAACTGTCTCATGAGAAGGGGATGCTCCAGAGTAATTGAAGAGAGGATGCTCCCTGACCCTTCCCTTTTAGGATTATGCCTGGAGAAGGGATATAAAAAAGAATACACAATTCAGCTTCCCTTCCCAGACCCAGAAAGCCAATGTAATCGTTATCTCTTGTATGCAACTAAGGCGGGAGTGCTTTATTAAGACACTCCAACCCTTACTAACTGTGAGCCCCTGAGCAAGACACTTCATCTCTGTGTGTCTCAAGCAACTTGTTGGGACTTAATAACCATTGAGTTATAGACAGCTGCAATCCTGGCTCTCCACAGACTATCTTGGGAACTTGCAAATTTGAAGCAATTTTAAGAAGAGATGTAGAAAGTTGGCTATCCTGTGACCCTTGTGACATCTCACAGCAATGAGTCATCTGTAGGCTTAGGAGGGAAACGTGTGAAATGTTTGGAATTTTCTGTGTGTGCTTTCAGCCTCTCAGGCAGAGCTGCTCAGGGGGCTGGAATGGAAAGGACCCAGGACACTATTAGATGTAGAAGTCCTGGCTCTGATAATCTCGACTTCCAGTTCTGTCTGTAAATCATGAAGGTCAGAGGGCATTGGAACTCAAAAGGGGCTTAGAGTCCAACATCCTTATCTATTGAATCCTAAAGAATGAACTTCCCACAGTTAATAGCAGAAATAAAGTCAAACCCTGGGCATTTGCCACAAAGCCAAGACTCTTTCCATTATTTTGTAGGTCTCAGTTTCTTCATCTAAAAACTGGAAATCATATCCCTTGCGAGGAATGAACTTTATAAACCTTGAAATTCTAAGACAACATGACCCATTATTTTTGTTACCATTGCTAAATTTGTTTCAGAAGAATAACTAAACAGTATGGGTGAAAATTGGTTGACATTTTAAAGTCTCAATTCCTATTACAAAGAATGCTTCTGGTGGTTGGCTTTTTTCATTCATTTTGAATGAATTTTCCAACCATAAAGTATCAGAACACAGGGAGGCAATCTAGAAATCAAGAATATCTAGCTTCAGTTGCTGCCTGTTATACTCCAAGTTATGGAATGAAGGAAGGGCAAAGTCCTCAGAAGTGTCCTGGAATGAGGAGAGTTGTATTTGCATTAGTGTGGAGAGTTTCCACAAGGGAAACTCTCAACATCAATGAAAGAAGGACTCTTCCTCTTATCAACAGTCCATTAAGAAGAATGCTACCACCTCCAAAATTGAGGATTTGTGTTGTATCTTTTCTCTGGACAAGTATAATGAGTAACATTTATGGAATGCTTTTAGACTTACCAAGCTTTTTATATACATTATCTCATTTGATCCTTGCAAAAAAGCTATTGGTGCCATGGTTCCTCCTCTGGAAGATGAGGAAAACAAGACTGAAGGAAGTTAAGTGATGAAAGAATGTCTAAGGTAAGGTTCAAACCTAGATCTTCCTGATGACCACTCTAACATTCTGTCTACTGTGCCATGTATTTTCTCAGGATAAATGGAAGCACCAAGTAACCTGATTCATAATGACATGGAATCATTCTTCCACTCTAATTTTTTATAGTAAAACTTAAAATTTCCCTTTCATTGGTAGTAGTTTACTCTAAATTCTAAGGCCAGTAGAGTTAGAAAGGATTTCTAGGAGGACTTGAAGGCTCTGCTGCATCTAAAACATTACTGATGGTTCAGGTCTGTCCTACAATTGAAGAAAAGATACCCATTTAGCATTCTTAGAACTGTTTCCTCTTGGGGAAGGCAATGAGATCACAGAAGGAGGAAAGTTAGAATGGTTTCCCATTCATTTCCTTCTCTCTTTTTCTCTCCCCTGCCCTCATCAAAAATGTCTATAATTTATATAATTCTATAATATATGGTAAAATATTTTACATGCTAGAGCATAGCAGGTACTTCATAAATGCTTATTGATTCATCACACAGCTAATAAATATCCAAAGAAAAATTCAAACCTAGTCTTTCATGTTGGCTACCTGACAGTGGCTGCTGGAGATCCAAAGCAGACCTGCAGAATGGATCTTCTCATGTGAAAGGATGATACAAGGAGAATGAGAGGCAGTTGCTATTCTCTGACCTCTCTGACTGGGAGACCTTTGTGTTGTCTGACCTCTCTCCTCCAATTTATTTCATTCCCAGTCTACAACACCTGTCTCAGCAATGGCTGTTATGATCCACAGATATGGAGGCTCTTGGAGAATTGACCTGTCCCTTAATACTTCCAGATCCTAAGACCAACACTATATTAACATTTTCACCCAAGAAACTCTCCAATTTGAAAGAAATAAGGAAAGAATTGCCAATTCAGCAATGCTTGCATGCTTCAGGGAATCAGGGAAAGATGAAAGATGGAAGGCAATTGGAAAGAAGGGAAGGCAGGTGGGGCCTGTGGAGTGTTTTGCCGAAGAAGTGAAAAAAAAAACTATTGAAGTCCAACTGGAGTTCTGCTTTCCCCAGTATGAAACATTACCTTGAGATGAATCAGAACTGTTTATAGGGATGGGAGTATAAGGACCCCACATAATTTACAAGAAAAGAACATAAGCAGATGTTAATGGAAGGGACTCAACCAGAGACTGTAGAGTTCACCCCATAATCAGGAAAAGGAAAGATTATATAAACACAGGGGTCAAGCCAGCAAATCAATGATTTACCTGCTGGCAGCTTTGGGGATCATTGGTTCTGTTCAAGAATAATGAGGTGAGTGCACACAACTCTAACAATGAAGAAGAAGAAAGAATGAGATTAAATGAGAGGTAGTCATGTGGAAGAAATCATGCCTTCAGTTTCATTCAGTTCAACAGGCCTTGATGAAGTACCTATAATGTACAAGGCCATGGCAAAACAAAGACAATCACATCAGGGTCAGCTCCAGGCAATGCTCTGAATGATCCAGAATTAACCACTGATGCCATTCTACCTCTTCTAAGGCCTCTTTCCCAGATATTCAGTGCTTTCAGGTGATATTCAATCAGGATAGATGTTGTGCTTTCTTTCATAAGGCCTGCTCAATCCTTTCTTTAAATTAGAAGTTCACTTGTCTAGTAATCCATTCCCTCTGGATCCTGCATCCTTTGAAAGCAATCTCATGAGCTAATTTATTGAAGAAGAGAATAGAATCATGGATGTGGACTTGGGAAGGATTCGATGTCATTTAGTCCAACCCCCTCATTTTACATATGAGGAAACTGAGACCAAGAGAAGAAAAGTTACTTTTTCAATGTCATACTGATAGTGAGCATCAAGCTCCTCTGACTCTCTCGTCAGGACTCTTTCCAGCATGATATTGATTTATATTGGGGAAGAGAATATTTTCTCTTTGAAAAAAAGAACTCTATAGAAACAATGATTTAACTCAAAAGAAATAAAATCTAATGACATACTTTTAGGTATTGTGGCAGTATTAAGGCTCTCTGTACTTACATATTTATTTTTAATAGTATTTTATTTTTTCCAATTACATGTAAAGATGATTTTCAATATTCACTTTTATAAGATTTTGAATTCCACATTTTCCCTCCCTCTTCCTCAAGATGGCAAGCAATCTGATATAGATTATATGTGTACAATAATATTAGACATATTTCCACATTAGTCATGCTGTGAAAGAAGAATCAGAACAAAATGGAAAAACCAAAAGAATGGAGGAGAAAAGCAAAAGTAGGGCTCTTCAATCTGCATTCAGACTCCATAGTTCTTTCTTTGCATATAAATAGCATTTTCCATCTTAAGTCTTAGAATTGTCTTTTATCTTTGCATTGCTGAGGAAAGCCAAGTCAATCAAAGTGGATCATCATACAATGTTGCTATTACTGTGCTCAATATTCTCTTGATTCTGCTCATTTTGCTCAGTATCAGTTCAGGTAAGTCTTTCCATCTTTACTTTTTGCCCTTAATTTCTCTCCTTTAACTAGATCTACATATTTGCCTCCCAATCTGTAGGTTCTGATTGGTTGAGGCTAGTTTTGGTTCTGAACAGAACCTGACTTGGTGGACTTTGTACCTTCTTAGGTTTTTCTTAAGTCTAACTATCTAGTCCTAAATTCTGTCTGTCTTAGTTAATTTCTTTTGGGTCTGGCCATTGGCCTGCCTGACTTAACTACTAGGCGTATTCTTCTCAGTTTTCTCTCAGGTACTGTGTTGGAGTTTCTCTGTCTTTCCTTTCTCTTCTCCCCCCACTTCTTTCTCTCTGTATGTATCTATCTTTCTAACTGTTTCTCTTTCCATGGCCTCTTCCCTTCTGCTTTCAAATATACTCATATCTATTCTGAATTTGACCTTAGTCATCCTTCAAGCTATTTTTCTAGCTGGAAGACCTAGCATAATGCACTGAAGAGAGCAATGAATTTGGAATTAGTGGACCAGGATGTGAAGCCCATTTTTTCTTTTGCCATCTGTATATATGAATGAGTCACTTCAGCTAACCCAACATCAAATTCCTCATCCGTAAAATGAATAGATTGAATGAGATGACTTTGAAAGGCCCTTTCATCAATAAAAATCCATGTTTCTAACTGGTTTATATGTGTATTTTATAATCTCGTCTCCCTCATTCCTTGGGTTACCAAATTCCCTGAATGTGTGAACTATACCCACAGTTTCTGCTTCCTTTCTACCCATTCACTCCCTCGTAAATGCTCTATATCCTCTTTGGTTCACTCTGAAAATACACTGTCAAAAGTAACCAGTGACTTCCTGATCAAGTCCAGTATAATAAGAATTTCTCACTTCCTATCCCTTTTGACCCTTCTATAGTATTTGACATTTTGGCCACCCATGAATTTCTTTCCTTGGATCCCCTGATATAATTCTATTCTGACTTTTCTCTTCTTTCTTTGTTCCTTTTCTGCTGATTTTGCTTATTTTTTTTCCTTCATCTTCTATTAATGGTAATTATTCCTCAAGGTGCTGTTCTCAGTTCTCTGATTTTCTCCCTATATACTCTTTCTTAGTGAATACATCTATTTTCATGACATCATTTCTCACACTAGAATTTTTACTCTAACTTTATTGGTTTTAGATTGCAAGGGCTAGCCTGATAGAGGTAGCCCATTTCTTCCTAGCTAGTTCTTGGGGGTCTTTTCCAGCAATGTTGTAGCCCTAGGTTAACAGAAACCCTATGAAACCATATCCCCTTCTATCTGTTTAAAACTTAACAACTCTCCTCAGGTAGGACAATGCCAATTTTCATTCATAATATTTTCTTCCCTATACCATCCCTGCCCTCTCTAATTCTCAAGGGAGAATTTATCAGATTTGTTTTTTTAGTGTCTTATATTTAGTGGTAGAGAACTAGCTCTGAATTACCTCAATCTTAATGACTATAGGAAAGCCACTTTCCTAGACCTCAGCTTCTTGTGGTGAAATGAATTTGTGTCTGTGGATGTGTGTGAGCCATTAAAATGTACTTAAATATGGGGGAATATTCGAGAGAACACAATGCTGAATGAATTCCAATCAGTATGGGTAACTCATATTGAGATCAGCCATCTAATCTCATCATTAGCCATAGTACAATTCAATTTAATTAAAAAAATTGTTTCTTAGATGCTTATTGTGAAGGTGCTAAGGATACATATTCAAAAACCAACAAGAATAAGTGTTTGTCTTTAGAGAGATTACATTCTTTAGAGGGGTTAGGACTTGGGAGGTTTTATAACATATACACAGATAAATAATTAAATGAATGAATGAATAGAAATTAATCAAGGAAGGTTTCCCCTGGAAGAGATAACAATTGAGCTAAATTGTGTTAGAATTTTGTATCTTATTCTGGTTTTCCTGACCACTCTGTTCTCCAGATTAGTATAGTAGATTTATAAGTAGCCAGTATAAAGTAACAGTAACTTGTCTTAGACACTTACTTGCTGAATCATCCTAAGTAAGTCACTTAATCTTTTTGAACTTCTGTTCCTGGTTTATAAAATGAGATTGGTCTAGATGGCCTCTAAGGTCTCTCGAAGCTTTAAATTTATGATCCTGGGCATGCATTCACATGTAGGCTTTGGGGAGAGACATAACTGAGTGTATGTGCAAAGCTGCTCTGTTAGTTCTAGGGCACTATAAGAACCGTTCTATCAGTGGTTGGCTATCAATAAGAGGAGCTGCCTGCTGGAAATGAACCCTTTCTGTGGGCATGTGGATTGATCTCTGCTGGGAAAATCCCAACTCTCAACCAGTGATGCCCCCCACTCCCACCCTGAGTTGATTCCCCCGTCCTTCCCAGCCACTAGCAGAGCTTGACTCAGGCCTGTGACAGGTCCCTTTTGTGTGAAGCATACATTAAACAGAGGAAGCTCGAGCCATTAAGATAAGCAAATACCGAGACATCAAGGAGATGCTGTGAGAATTAGGGCACAGTGTCTCACTGAGTAACATGATGAAGGAAGAGCTTGTCAGAATGGCTGAGCAGCCTTTGTGTTTAAGCTCTGATTTAAACATCCACTCCAACATAGCCAACATACGTGATCCTTCAGGATGACAAAGGAAAAATGCTGCAGTTGAATTCTATCCGTGGAAGTATCATGAAAGATTTTTGTCTGCTGGGGAGGTGATCTCTCGGGTGGGATGTGGAAAGTTACCTGTGCTCTAAAACTTCACCTATACTCAGAATAGCTCTGTGGGAAATCAAGTCGTCTCCTTCAGAAACAGTAAATCTCGGCACTTATGCCAGCCTTCATAATCAGCTCTTAGGGTTAGCTGCAATTTTCAGTTTGTGGAACCTTCTGTGAAAGGCCCCTCTGCTGGGCTGCATCTGTGAAGTGTCCTCCTCTCAGCCCTCCTTCTCCTTGAATGGCCTTTCAGAGCTTAGAGGACCCTTGACAGATCAAAAAAGCCTCTGAAACTGCCTGTTTAACAGCATTTCCCAGGACAGAATGGAAATGACCCTGTGGGTGACTGGAATAGTAAGGAATGAAGTGTATATTCTTGGGGAGTTCTATGAGAAGAACAGATTTACAAAGTTCAGTCCCACTGCAGCAGACCTAACGGTCTGAGAGGCTCAGATGTGTTGGGAGAAGGAGCACTGGATAAAAATGCCTTCACGTTCAAGCACTTCTGTGCCCAAAACATCCATCATTCTGCAGTTCAGCGTCAGCATTGCTTGGAGGCTAAAAACGCCAAACCTTCTTCCTTTTTCAGCAGAAGCTACCAATCTTGTAGTCAGGTTTATCGAGAAGACACAGTTAGTCTTGTTTCTTGTGTTCTGAGTCTTGGTATACAGAGTGAGGCTTCTTTGTCACCTAGTTCAGGATTCTGTGATTCTTTGGGGAAAATTAAACTGCAGGCCTTCCTCCCCACCTCCACCCTCCTAGCTCTGTCTTCTTTATTCAGTCTTTTATGATGTAGCACTTCCAAATTCTCATTCCTCAAATTCTTATGTGATACTTCCCCCTACCAAACCTATAATGGATAGACATTTCTAGGAACTTTCACCAAATTCTTGAAATATTTCAGAGCAATCCCTGTTTTGGCCAGGGCCTCAAGGATGCCATTCTGCTTAAACAGATTTAACAAAATCACAGAATCTCTAAATTGGCCATCTTTTTATCTTATACCTCAAACAGGATCCCCAGTACATGAGACTGAACTCACTCATTGTCTTCTGAGTGGCTCTAATTAACTTGCAGATTCTTCCTATATCAGGCTGAAATTTGTCTCTTGAAAAATTCCAGTCATTACTCTTAGTTCTGCTCTCCAGAACCAAGTCCTCCTACTGTGACCTAACTGCCCCCATGATCTGATTTCTATAGTTGACCTCATAATATGAAGAGCCACTAATGATGCACAGATCCATGTTTGCAGCAATAAGATTTTGTGTTAAACCAAGTATCAGTCCAGCATTGTATCTATGTATTGCTTATTATATTCTGAAACCACTGGGGCAACTCCCATTTGAAAAGATTTCCCTCCTCAGTAGAAGAAATGCTGATATTAAATATAGTTAATTATAATCTTTTTACTTGCTTGTTAATATTTTTCCTTTGTGTATATTGTAATCTCTTAAAACTTCTCAGTTTCTTTGTTCTTAGCTTTTTTCCTGTTCAACAGAAGCCTCATTCTCCCCCACTTTAGCCCCAGCCACAACCATTCCACATTTTAAATTGACAGCAGCTTTTTTCAAGGTCTTTCCTGGAATCGTTATAAGAAACTACACAATGAAGGCTTCCCTTGCCATCCACAAATAATAGCCACTTGTGAAGCTTTGCCCAAGGTTGCTGATTAGTACTGGAAGCTAAGCAATCATGGCTACTTGCATTTTGGTAGAACAGCAACAACAACAACTGATATTTATATGGCACCTACTATCTGCCAGGCACTATGCGAAGTCCTTTACCTTATTTGATCTTTATAACAGTCCTGGTAGGTAAGTACTATTATTTTCATCCTTATTTTACAAATGAGGAAACTGAGACAAATGGAGATTAAAGAACTTGCCCAGAGTCACACAACTAATCAGTGTCTAAGATTGTAGTTGAAATCAATTCTTCCTGATTCCAGGCCCAGGGCTCCATTCACTGTACCATCTAATTGTTCCACTGATACCCCAAACCCTCTAAATTATATATGAAAAGTGAAACTTTCATTGCTTCTATGTTGGGAATGAGGCTTTTTGTTCTATGCTAGAAGAACTGAATCACAAATTGTATAGCTACTGATTTGTCCTTTGATTCTTAAACAGTATCTTGTATTACAATGTCAATATGTCCAAGGGTAACATGTAACCCCAAATTCTACAAGTCTTGAGGATGGTGTCTTTCTTCTGGAAGCTCTGGTAGCAATAAGGTGTGAGATCTGGGACTACATTCTGCTTTTAGGAGCTATATTGTCATTGTTTATCTTATTTCAATTGGCTATATCATATCCTTCAATAAAACCCACTTTTATATACAAGATGTAAGTTGGACTATGCTTTTACCTTTTTTATTACATAGTTATTTATTTAGAAGGTATTTATTAATGGTCAGGAAAGGCTCATCATCTCTTTAGCCTCTTAAACCAATGATAGCGATAGAGTAAGGGAAACCCATCTTAGATTTTTCCCTGGGGACTCCTTGGAAAGTGCAATAGATTGTGAAGATATCACCAATAGTAGAGGAGGGGAAAGTATACTTATCACCCAAAGCAAAGCATCTGATGATAAAACTTTCATGGGATCTATAAGCTCACTAATGCAGGCTTTCTTGCTGTTGATACAGATCAGAACCAATACATTCCTTTTCATCCTGCTCAGTTCTTGAGCCTGTTTTCCCACCAATCCAACCAACCATCCAACCATGCAAATTTAACAAATAAACTGTGATGAGACTGCAGCAGTATCACAGACAAAAATGTTACTTACAACTACTCAGACATGATCCAAATCCATTAACATGTCAGATTGATCCTTTGATAGCTGACACCATGCCATACATCCCAAATCTCCAAATTATATGGAACAAAAAGCTTTCAAAATACAGAGACCCGCGCAAAAGGAATCAA